>NC_090265.1:1038677326-1039277326 GCF_040414725.1 Anabrus simplex | reverse complement strand
TCCGATTACTTAGGGAGCAGAAGGCCGTTCCAAAATCTGATAAATTCTTCCACGCGATAACATAGATGGTATAGAATTACCAACTAGTTTTCTATTAAACACTCTGAATTGAGATTACTCAAAAGAACTGCCTTCATCACCATGTACGCTGGACAAGAGGAATATGATTATATCTACTGTTATCCACACTTTGAAGGAAATTTCCAAGTAGCGTATGTCTATCTTTTTTAATTAGTTCCTTGATTCCAACTCACGCTCAATCTGTCTGGAAGTTCCCTCCTCTGTATTTTACACCCTTTCCTTTTCAACTTAAAACAAAAAAGTTTCTCATAATTAAGAAACTATTTATGCACAGCACAAAATAATAATAATAATAATAATAATAATAATAATAATAATAATAATAATAATAATAATAATAATAAAATAATAATACCATCTAATTTTTCTTCAACGTTTATCCCGCTTGGTGGTGGAGTTCGCTACATGGATTTGTTGTTTCCATTTAATTCCGCCCTGTCTTGGTGTAAACTGACGCTCTTCAGATCTTTGTAAAGAACATCGGCTTATATCTGTTTAAGTCATTCTTTTGGTCTCCTACGGACGACTTTTGAAGTTTCTTCGCGATAGCATCGGCTCCTGTTCATAGTAGTCCCCACATGTTCAAATCATCGCAGACGGCTCTCATGCAGTTTACCTTGAATCGGTGCAACGCCTTATTTTTCCCTGGCAGTTTCATTGGAGATGTGGTCCAACTTAGTGACGTCAGCTGTCACCTCAGCATATTTATCTCCATTACCCTTAATAGACTTTCTGCGTCAGTAGTAGCTAGCCAACATTCGTAATCATACAGTGCAATAGGTCGGATAACTATACAATAGATTGTTGACTGGTCTGGTCACACGTAACTAGGGTCGCTAATCACCATTTCGTCTAAACTGCGGTTATCCTTACGTTAACCTCATCGACAAGTCGGCCCATCTAATAATACAGTATCTATTACCCATTTCCTTTCTTCGTTATTCCCAATTATAGAACGCGTTTGAATTTGTTAGCCTGGTCTGACGGCTTCTTCTTCTTCTCGTCCTCCTCCCAAAATCTTTTCATGAATTCGCTGTGGTGGTTTTCCGTTCGTCTCTCCGCTGTTTTCCAGTGCTCTTTTTAGCTCTTTCCACAAATGTGTGATTTGCAACCAGCATTCCAAAGAGTTTACGACTTTTATGCTGTCGTCTGTAGCGTTTACTTCTTGTAAATCCTGCTTAATTCCTTCCAACCAGTTGATCTTGACGTGCTTTGAATTGATTATAGCTAATAGTTATTTAGTAAATCTATTATTGACCATTCTACAGTACCACCACCACTACTACTACTACTACTAAATGTTTTCATTCCTCCCCTGAAGGGGGAGGTGGGCTTCCTAGACGGTGACGCCGTCTCCTTGGCCAGGAGATTTCTTACGGTGAAGGAGATGTGCGGAGAAGGTGAGAGGGTTAGCGGCCGTGGCCTATACTAGTAACTGTCCCGGAATTTGCCTTAGTGCAGGAGAATGGAAAACCACGGAAAACCGGGCGAGTTGGCCGTGCGCGTAGAGGCGCGCGGCTGTGAGCTTGCATCCGGGAGATAGTAGGTTCGAATCCCACTATCGGCAGCCCTGAAAATGGTTTTCCGTGGTTTCCCATTTTCACACCAGGCAAATGCTGGGGCTGTACCTTAATTAAGGCCACGGCCGCTTCCTTCCAACTCCTAAGCCTTTCCTATTCCATCGTCGCCATAAGACCTATCTGTGTCGGTGCGACGTAAAGCCTCTAGCAAAAAAAAGCAAAAACCACGGAAAACCATTCTCAGGACAGCAGACGGTGGGGACCAGCCCCTCTCCGTCTCCTGAATGCAGAGGCGTAGACCCAAAGCAGAACCGCGGCCACTCCTCCTTTGCTCAGTTGATCGGTCGGAGTGCAGAGCCGTCGGACCAGCCGAAGCTCACCCTGTATCCGTCGACCCATTCTACAGATGTGACCATAGAATTTCAAGCGTCTCCTACGTACGGCATCAGTAAACTACAGTATCTATTATTATTATTATTATTATTATTATTATTATTATTATTATTATTATTATTATTATTATAACAATATAGACCCATCAATCGGGTTGCAGGCTTTAAAAGTGACGCCATTCTGGTGGTCTGCATACCAAATTGGAAGTGCCAATTGTGCTGCCATCTAGCAAGGAAGTGGAGCTCTACAGGATGGTTCCTATGGTTGAGTTTGTTTTGTCGAGTTGACACAAAATGTGTCACGAGAAGTCTTTCGTATGTCGCCAATTAAGAAATGTCAGGACTTTATTCACTTTCCAAAAGTTGGCTACCAGATCTAGAATCAAAGCTATGGATTTGTTATCATGAGATTAACGACCACTGATCAATAAATCCCATATAAATAAACAGGAATTATTTCCTGAGGTAAATAGTGTAGCATCTCTCAGCATTGAGGCATGTGTACATGTATGTTCGGTCTTCAGCCCTAAGGCTGGTTGTATCCTCAACAGCTCCGCCATCAGCTGTCATCGATGGCCTAGGCATCACTGAAGAGGCGTACTAGGGAAATGAGGAGCGAGGTAGTTTCCCGTTGCATATAGTCTCATTATAATTCATCCTGCAGCCCTATATAATTGAAACAGCAAACTCCGTCAAGATTACTACAATATTTTCTTACTAAAATTACATTATTCATCCATAATACATCTATCCGCATTACTTTGCTAGTCTCATTCCAATGTATTCTTTCTACCGTTTAATAAATATTATACAAACACAATATTATATCCATATGAAAGAGTGTGTTGAGCTCAGTGTGTGTTTCCTGTCTCTACAGTGGCATATGCTCGCCGTGACAATAAATCAAGTCGCACTTGAATTAGGCTCCGTTAATTGGAGTATTGACTGCAGCAACCTGTCAATTGCTGGAATGAAGTTAGCTAGCACTAAGTTAGTGCTAAGTTGATGTATTGTTCTCTAACCTTGTTACTGAGATCACTCACCGCAGGAGACTCTAGATTGTGTGCTGGAGCTCTGCGTGAATTCTCCAACATGGTTATCAGGTCTTTGTTCCTCATCAGTAAGCAACCCGAGAATGATATGTCTCTCAGTTCAATTCCAGTCCAACCACCCACAATGAAGCAGATCATAGCTTCTTGTTCTCCATTTCTTCATATGACCGTCATATTTATCACAAGATGTTCTAGGAATTATCTCTACAGGCGTAGACTTTTGTAGCTCGTAATTGCATCAGTTCATTCGTTCATTGATGTTTTAATTGCGACACAGCCATTATTCTCTCTTTCAAAATATTGGCAATAGAAATGTGTCCAGTTTTCACGTCTCTTCTCTCAATACTTCGATTTGTTTTTGTTTATTCCTTCTTGTCATTTTGTGCCACATTCACATTTATGCTGATTTGAGGCAGTCCCAGTTTTCACTTTCATTAAGCAGTGTGCTCCATCCAAGTGATTTTGCAGAAGATTTTCTGGTCTCTCTATATTCATGTAGTTACTGGTCAATATATTTTCTTTCTCTCAAATGCCTGTATTGCCAGGGCTGTTCTTCTCTTCACTTCCATCCTGCTTCCCTTATCTTCATTGTCCTACTAACAGTCTATTCACTTAAAATTCTAAAACCTCAATAAAATCTTACGTAACCGAAACTCATTTAAATTTTTAAATCGTATAATAATCTGTGTGAGGACGATTGAATCGAAGTGTAGCAAAACTAATACAGTAAGTTATCAATTGCTGTCTACTTAAATTTTTATTTAATTTCCTACTTTTATTTCATACTTTAGAAGAATGAAGGATGAGTGACTTCATAACGTCGAGGTAACAAACATAAAAGCCGTGAAAGTAATTGTAAAAAAATGTATAGATGATACGATTATTCGTATCATGATAATGGTCTAAGTCAGGAATGAAGATAACCGAACGAGATGCCCATGCGGTTAGGATCACGCAGATGTGAGCTTGCATTCGGGGGATAGTGGTTTCGAAGCCCACTGTCGGCAGCCCCGAAGATGGTTTTCAGTGGTTTTCCATTTTCATACCATGCTGTACCTTAAATAAGGCTACGGCCGCTCCCTTCCCGCTTCTAGCCGTTTCCCATCCCATCGTCGCCGTAAGACCTGTCTCTGTCGGCGTGACGTAAAGCAAGCTCTAGGAATGAAGATGATGGACAAAAGAGTACGTATTAATTGGTTTAGGTGATAACTTGCCTAGAAAGTCGACGGTCATCGGTTTACAAAGTAGAAGAAATCGAAAGTTAATGGAAAGACTTTAGTAGGGGCAGTATATGATTGGTAAGAAACATAGAAGCAACGGAGATCATCGCCCTTGAGCATCGCTCTGCTGTGTATGTGTGGGGGTGGGGAATCTCTTTATTTGTTTATAACCTTGTAAATCGAACACTGCGATTTATACTAGTGTAATACTCCTATTGCTATTCTTCACTGCTATAATAAATCTCAGAATTCCAAAAAATGTTCCTCTTCGCAAGCATATAACTTCCTGTTCCTAACATTTTGCCCTTTAAGTTAGACTTTATCTTCAGCACAGGCGAGGAAGCTGACTTGTACCGCTTGGATGGGTATAGTCATCAAGTAACGCATTCAAATCACTACACAGCTGGAGAAGGCAATCATTCTGGCCATCCTTCTATCCTCAAACGACCCACATTTACATAAGGGAAAGTAAAGGGGACAGTAAGAAGAATGCGTGATAAAGATTTTGCTGCAAATGATTACAGTAAGAGAAGTAAATATCACTATATTAATTTCAAGTCGAATGGCCTGCGAAATTGGGTTACAAGTTTCTGTCATTTCGGTATCCTCAATACCAACTTCTACATTCAGATGGTACCATCGTCTAGCAGAAAATCAGAAATTTACACCAACACTTTTAAGGCTAAGTTGATTTTGTCATATAACCGCTAAGTGCACCACAAAATATATTTAATATTTTGTTATGGTATGGAGCGCCAAATTTCAAAATTCGGTAATTGAACCCGTGAATTTAGAATCATGAGTCGGACCCTCCTCTTCTGAGTCATAGAGGCAGCAGAATTTCAAAGCAGCTTGAAAATATTTTTTGTATGACTAGAGGAAAAATTCAAGCCAATTCTGCTCCGAATACATAGATAACGTGCATACTATGCTATAAGTAGGATTACTCACTTTGTACCAGTAACTACAAAATTATTTGCTTTTCTCTACACCACAGTCTATACGTGATTTTAAGACTCCATTCACATTAACAAAGTAAGGCTGTTGACCAGAACATCCTAAGTGCTATAAAATGAAATACCAATAAACTCAATGGCGAGTGGGCAGGTACCGACTTCCACATATTCCGTGTTACTTGCACTCAACAACAGCTATGAAGAGGAAAAACCGTAGGCCTATGGCTTACCTTTAAATTGTATATTGCTTTCTTGCTATATGCTTATGTTGTCGGTAACGAAAGGATAGAAGAAGGAAAATAGCAACAGTGGCCCAAATTAAGCTCCGGTATTTGTCTTGTGTGAAACTGGGAAAGCACGTTTCACCATCGTCAAGGCTGACGATCGTAGGTTCCGATCCCACAGTCTCCCGAAAGCAAGCTTACAGCAACATGGCCCAGACCGTTCAGTTTCTTATTTGACTCAGCTATCTCTCGAGACAACATGCTGTTGATTCATTTACCTCTGTCATATGATACTTCTGAAATAACTGGTCATAAGATTCGCTGTAATTGCAGCTCAGAAGATGCAGTTAAAAATGTCCAGGTTATCTTTGTTTGCTGAATACTTGTACCGCTTGGTTGTCGTAAAAGTGGTTCAGCCGGACTCAGTGCCTCAGACGGTTGAGCCACTCAGCGCGGTTGAGGCGCTGGCCTTCTGACTCCAACTTGGCAGGTTCGATCCTGGCTCAGTCCGGTGGCATTTGAAGGTGCTCAAATATGTCAGCCTCATGTCGGTAGATTTACTGTCACGTAAAAGAACTCCTACGGGACGAAATTCCGGCACCTCGGCGTCTCCGAAAACCTGAAAAATGTGGTTAATGGGACATAAATCCAATAACATTATTATTATTGTTATAAAAGTAGTTCATGTGGACAAATCTATGAAAGCATCAAAGGAAAGTGCTAGAAATAATATATAGTCAAGTTAGTTTTTATAATTTGTGCTGCATATACCTTTCATATTATTTTAAAGGAGAGGAAAAGGAAAATATTATTGCATATATAAAACAGCGCGACAAAAGCGGAATAATGACAACACTGTGTCTCCTCGATAAGGACTCCCTCGTGTGATCGAACTCGGAACAATGGGCATTATCTGACTGATGTATCCTCAGAGGGTCTAACTTACTGACTTATGTTTACTCAGCTAGGACACACGCTTAATTAAAAAGCTTCTGCTACTATTGCTTCGTGCAGATAGTGTGAAATATTGATTGGCGCGCTCTTGCAGTGGAGCGTGACGTAATGAGGAGCAAACAAAATGAGATCGGAATGGATTCTCTTTTATAATTATTTCGTTACCAGGTCGACATGTGAAGAGTATTCGTTCCGCATCCGCATATACTCTCAATTATTATCGACATCAACATTTGTTTGATCTCATAATGAGTGATTAAACTTCCTATTTATTTTTAAAGAAGGAGAGACTTTCAACAACATTTAGAGTAAGTCCTGGGCCCAGTACTGTATGAGCTGCTTGGTAAGTACTGTATATCTCAACGTACCAAGGAGATATCTACACCAACTGAAACACTAAATCTAAAAGAGATCTCCAACTTTAAATCGTGTTGGTAAAATTTCAGTTGCGACCCCTGAGGTTTGTTATTAAGCTTTGAATGTTGATACTTTATTTTTATTAACATCTTGTAAATCATTCGATTTAATATTTTGCTCAAACCTCTCAGTAACTACCATTAAAAGAAAAATGCTTGGTACAAACTAAAACCAATGAAATGAAATGTCGTATGGCTTTTAGTGCCGGGATATCCCAGGGCGGTTTCGGCTCACCAGGTTCAGGTCTTTCTATTTGACTCCCGTAGGCGACCTGCGCGTCGTGATGAGGATGAAATTATGATGAAGACAACACGTACACCCAGCCCCCGTGCCATTGGAATTAACCAATTAAGGTTAAAATCCCCGACCCAGCCGGGAATCGAACCCAGGATCCTCTGAACCGCAGGCCAGTACGCTGACCGTTGAGTCAACGAGTCGGACTCTAAAACCAATCATTACCTTCCTTTTTACGTCGCGCCGACTCAGACAAGTCCTTTGGCGACGGCATGAAAGGACAGGGCTAGCGACGGGAAGAAAGTGACTGTGGCTTTAATTACGGCACAAACCCAGCATTTGCCTGGTGTGAAAATGGAGAAACCGCGGAAAACTTCTTCAAGGCTGCTTATAGAGTGATTCGAACCCACCAACTCCTAACTGCAAGCTGACAGCCCCACGGACTGGAGCGTGCAAACAAACTTAGTAGTACACAACTTCGTGTGATCAATCTTATAACTGCATACGGCCGATGTTCTGCCGTATGCACGCTGTCCATTCATTGGAAACCACACATTATTTTTCACTAGGAAGCATGTTCGTACAGAGTGATTGGTATCCGCAGACTAGAACCCCGAAGATCGTTTCCCACTTTGGAACAGAAAAAGAATATTTGAATTTAAGAAGTTCATCAGATCACTTTATTTCTTTAAAAAAGTAACTGTATTGCTTTTCCTGTAACTTCCTTGTCTATATTGTAACCGTGCGGGCCAGGCTTCGTGTCACGATTTAATATACATATCATAGTTTAGTATGGCATATAGATTCTGGGGCTACAATTTTCTCATTTTATCAATATTCAGACACCAGGGAGACACAAGAAGGCAACTGTCGCTATATATATATTACTTCTAGGCGCTGCCTCTGTGGATCCGTGGTAGAGTGTCGGCCTCCGGATTCCAAGATAGTGGGTTCAAACCCGGCAGAGGTAGTCGGATTTATTGAAGGGCGGAAAAAAGTCCATTCGACACTCCATGTCGTACGATGTCGGCATGTAAAAGATCTCTGGTGATACATTTGGTATTTACCCGACAAAATTAATTCAATCTCAGCCATAGACGCCCAAGAGAGATTCGGTTTACTCTAGGTCCGCTAGATGGCAGACAGAGTAAACCGGAACGTCGAAATTGACGAGCAGACAGCCAGATGGCGTCAAATCGAAATGTCTGCAAACGGTAGCTGAGGCCATACGATTATTATTATTATTATTATTATTTATTTTATTACTTCTAGGCAATAAAGCAGGGGAAATTCTTCTGCCACAGGCACTCTATGATACCGAGTCACTAATTGCTACAGGAAAATGGAGACGAAATGCCTGTTCCATGCGAATTGTCACGTTACTGAAAATTGAGCAACTGAAAGTCCCAGTCTACGGACAAATAGCAGCAAAGGTTAACCATTGCTCGGAATAAGGAAAATTTCAAATCCCGCCTATACCCTAGAACAATCAGAACATTCTATTACAATATAAGAGAAAAACGGGAGTGCCAACATGATTATGCGTGGACGTGACCTGGCTAACTTTGACATTAATGATTAAATTATACTGAGTACAGAACCACAATTAGCGTGATTAGCTGCCACCCCCGGAGGCCCGGGTTCGATTCCCGGCTCTGCCACGAAATTTGAAAAGTGGTACGAGGGCTGGAACGGGGTCCACTCAGCCTCGGGAGGTCAACTGAGTAGAGGTGGGTTCGATTCCCACCTCAGCCATCCTGGAAGTGGTTTTCCGTGGTTTCCCACTTCTCCTCCAGGCGAATGCCGGGATGGTACCTAACTTAAGGCCACGGCCGCTTCCTTCCCTCTTCCTTGCCTATCCCTTCCAATCTTCCCATCCCTCCACAAGGCCCCCTGTTCAGCATAGCAGGTGAGGCCGCCTGGGCGAGGTACTGGTCATACTCCCCAGTTGTATCCCCCGACCAAGAGTCTGAAGCTCCAGGACACTGCCCTTGAGGCGGTAGAGGTGGGATCCCTCGCTAAGTCCGAGGGAAAAACCGAACCTGGAGGGTAAACAGATGATGATGATGATGATGACAGAACCACAACCGTGAGAACTTTTGAAGGTCAATACCATAAAATACTGCAATAATTTTAAAATTCTAAGGTGTCGTTTTCCGATAATCAAGCCCCGCTATACTGCGATTGGTCAGAGACATTAGTGAAGTCAGAAAGCCTGCGAAAACGAGAGGACGTAAATTTAATCATAACTTTTGATTCCACGATCGATTCTTGGTCAAATTGTGACATGGAAGTCAAGGTAACCGCCCTTTTGAGTGATGCAAGTTTGAACTTGCATGAATTAAAGCTTGCTTTTGTATATAATTTATTTGGGTTTATTATGTGTTTACATGTTATGTTTGGGGGAGTGTCACACCCACCATGTATAGAATTAGAGTTAGACTCAGCTGTGTGCTCTTTCAATTTGCATATTTGCACGACCACTTAGGTCAGTGTTATATTTACCTATCTTATTGTTAGAAATAAGGCATGTTGTTACGTTGAAGTCCAGGGGTATGAAATTGCCAGTGAATTTAAATGTGTTATACGTGTGGAAGGTCTGATAATGATATAAATAACTAAGATTCCAAGATTTTATCGGTGGCTGTCAATGGCGTACGTTGTCGGGATTAAAATATATCTAAACGTAAACAGTGTTAAAAGTTGGATTTTAAGTGGTTAAACGTTAAAATGGTTATGAATCACGAATGCTATGTTAAATTCGGGAAACTGGTTTTCAATGTTGGGTGTGAATTAAAGATTTGTATTAATTAATATGTCAGAACGCTGCCGCCAGTTATGAGTTCTAAATAATGATCTAAATGTATTGGTAAAATTGTGGTTTGGGACGACAGGATAATAATCGTACATTCGCGATCGTTAAGAGATATGGGAATGTAAAGTTACGCCCTACGGTCATTCTTGGAGACTAAACTCAGAAAAATGGGTCGATTTTTGCGGGGTTAAATTGAATAACATGCAGTTAATGAAGAAGTAGATCGTACTATGTCGTCGATGGAACACAATGAGGCTTGAACTCCGTGAATAATAATTGAGGGATATTATTTTGATGTAATGTAACCTGACAAACCCCGGTCAGATATTATTATTATTATTATTGTCATTATTATTATTATTATTATTATTATTATTATTATTATTATTATTATTATTATTATTATTATTATTATTTATTCATGTGTATATTTCATTTATGTGTGTATTTAGCCGTCGCGGCTTAGTAACTCTTTTTGGAACTCTCGTTATTATGGATACTCTCTATATTTTATTTGGGACTAGTGTGTTTCGATCACTCAGTTTATCTCCCGGTTGTGTACGTGACGAGTCTCCGAGCGGGGGTTTACGTCTTGACGGAGCTGAGGTGGAAAATTCCAGGAACTGGGCTATTTTAAGATGCTGTTGTGTTGGCTTGGGCTAGTGTGGTGCAAGCACGCGTCGAGAGTTAGAAGTTGCAGCTTGCAGTGTGCAGATGTGATACTGGTGGTAATCGGAGAGGTGTTTTGTACGAGTTGTGGGAAGATGTCCCATTCCATGTTGGGAGTTCGAGATCTGCTGTTGAAGGAACCAGGGAGAAAGATGCTGGAGTGTAACAACATTCTATGGTTATGAATGTTAGCCATATATAATTCTACGGAGAGTCTACGTAAGGTAACGTGTTGGGCCTTTTCAAACTATACCAGCGCCATCAGCAAAGTGGAGTCCATTCTTGAAAAATGAGTCATGACTGCGTGTGAATATTTTGCGTTGCGGAATAAACTGAGTACCAGTTATTGAGAGAGAGTTATTTCATAAATTAAGACATTTATTATTTCTATCAATATTCTCTTTATTTTGTTATATATGTTCAAGGGTGTATCACGACGAGCTCTGCTCGGATTTCTAGGTTAATGCAGGTTTAATTGACTAAGTATATTGTATGAGATTAATATATATTCTGTTTAATTTCTATGGGTGGGGGAAATTACCAGATGGACTCCTTTTCCAATATTAATTTTTTAGGTATCAAGTGATTCAGATCTCCTTGTCACAAGGCAACGACCCTGAAGATGAGTTTCAACAGCCGGCAAAGTTTAAGAATTATTTATTTGTATAGTTATGGCTCCCAAATTCCATTAGTCATTATTATTTATATTTATATTTAATAGAAAGATTTCAATGTCGCTAGCAACGTGGGGCAAGACTGATCTGAGTCACGATAGGGTATGCACACAGAAATGGTATAGTTGCTCTCAGATTTCATGATATGTACAGTTGTTGTGGAGATTTCTTGTTCGCTGTGGAGTGTATAATATGTCTTGTGGAAATTTTGCGTATGTGGGAAACGCAAGGTGATGAGTTGGACGAGAGAAAATATTAATCTGTTAAAATTAAGAAATAGGAGTGTGGAAAGGAAAGTGCATATTAATTGTAGTACAGGGGGAGCAAACTATACCGTTGACATGATTAATTCAGAGAGTGAAGCCACAATGGGCGATAATAATTTAAATGTTGTGTTAGATTCGATGGTAACCGGGGACAATGCTTCATCATCTCTATCAGAGCAGAGTAGCGATGATAGTGACCAGCAGCTAGACCAATTAGTTCATATTTTGAGTGAATTTACTAATAAACTTGAAAGTAAACTTAGAGAGCAGAATGATGAGTTAACACAGAAACTTGAAAGTAAACTTGAGGATAATAATCAGAAAATGGAAATTAATGTTGCTAAAATTGAAAAACAAGTTCAGGAAATTAGTGATAGGATGGATAATCAAGTAAAGAGGTTAAGTGAGAAAGTCGATTCAGGTATTATGGAGATGAGGAAGGAATTAAACTATCAATGTGTAGAAATTAATGGTAAATTGTCTGAGCATGATAGGCAAATTGAAGAAATTAGGGGTATATCTGAATCAAATAAAAGTGACTTTAACCGAGTAATTTGTAACGTTGCTAATAATCTTGAAGCTAAACTTGTTGAAAATAATTCTAAATGTCAGGATAAAATTTTAGATAACTTTAACAGTATTCACAATGTGATAAGTAAACAAGGTGTAATTGAACATCAGGTCAGAGAGAACGCTAGTCATATTGATGTATGGAAGGCAGATGTATTACAGAGGGTTGACGAAAAGATTCAATCAGTCAGGTCCTCAGGTGATGTTCAGAGTTCTAGCATACAAAGGCATATTATTAAGGAAATTGAGCTGCCTAAGTTTAATGGTAAGCAGTTTAAGCCTCTGGAATTTCTCAAGGTAGTGGAGAAACGTTTTACTAGGAGCTTGGAAGAAGGTGTGTTAGAGTGGGACTTGGTAGATGATATGTTAGCAAGTGCGTTTACGGGTGAAGCTAGGAGTTGGTATGATGTTTATAGAGGTCATATTAAGGGTTTAAGGGGATTCAGGGAGTTGTTTATGGATAAGTTTTGGGATGAGGAGATTCAGGGTAGGGAAAGAGATAGGATTATGGCTGGGAAGTATAAGGGTAATGAGGGTATTTCTCGTACGGAGTATTTTCTTGTGCACGTGGCTATTAGTCAGAACTTAGAAGAGAGTTTGCCAGAGCAGGATATTGTTAGGAGGATGGCTAGACATTTTAATGAAGATATTCAGTTGGCCATGTGCATCCAGCAGGTTAAGACTATTAAGGGAATGGAAGGGCTGTTGCAACGTTTCGATTCTTTGGGTAGGCAGGTAGGACATAGGAGTGTGGGGGAAATTAATCACAGGAGAGGAGTAGCATTTGAAAGTAATCGTAGGAATGGGAATAACTATAGCAGAAGGGATCAGGGTAATGGGAATAGGCAGGAAGAAACCAGGATTAATTTCAGGAATCAAGATAGTAGGAATTTTAATTCTAGTAATCAGTCTAGGGATTTGAATGATAGGGGGAGAAGGGATGAGAGAGGTAATAATAGTGGTAATCAGCAGAATCAGAATTTAAACTCCAACGGGATGTCCTAAATAGGTCCGTTAGGAGATCCCCACTTGATGTGCAAATCCATGTTATCAGGGAGGCTTTTGAGATTGATGTTGGTAAGGATTTGTTGTGTGACCAGGATAGTGCTAAGGAAGGTGGTTCGTCTGAATTATTGATCAACCCAGCTATGGAGGCTACCATATGGGGTGTGAAGGAGAAATTGCTTGTAGACTCGGGGAGTCATAAGTCTTGTGTAAATTTTAAATTTTGTGAGGAAGCTCGTCGCAGAGGTGAGATTATTGAGGAGATTCCTGTGAGGAACACATTTATTATCACAGCAGCTGGTGCTAAGAGTAATCGTATTCGTAGTCAGGTTATTGTTCCTATTGAGGTTGGTGGTCAGACCATGTTGCAATGTTGTCTTGTTGTGCCTAATCTGGTATATTCTGTTATACTGGGGAATGACTGGCTATCTGAAACCAAGTGTGTGATTGACTATGATACTGCTGTTTTGAAATTTCTTGTTGGTGAAGAACGTAAACCGATTAAGCTTAATTATCAGGTGGATAGGAGTAGTTTTGTGCTTCATTGTAGTCATATTCAGGTTATTGAGGAAATTGTTGAGGATGAAGTCGATGTTAAAGTTAATAATGCAAGTATCAGAATTAATGACAGTATGGTATCGGAAAGTCAGGATTTGGTCAGTGAGGTGGAGAAAGCGGTGCGACAGACATGCCTGGAGGAGCAGCAGAAGAGGGAACTTTTGAATGTTTTGATGGAGAACAAGGAGGTGATCTCTGGTGAATTAGGGTGTACTACTGTGTACGAACACTCATTTGATATTTTAGATAGGTCTAGTTTTAATAGTCCTAGATATCCGATTCCTCATGCTCATGCTCAGGCGGTACAGGAAGTGATACATAATATGCTTACAGGTAAGATTATTGAGCCTTCCTGTAGCAAGTACGTTAATCCTTTGGTTGTTATTGGCAAGAAGGATGGGTCTGTGAGACTGTGTTTAGATGCTAGGCTTATGAACCGTCGGATAGCTGAGGATCAGCAGAGGCCTGAGAATATTGAGAGTTTAGTTCAGAGATTTGAAGGTTGTCATTGGTTTACTGCGGTTGACTTGCGTAGTAGTTTCTGGCAGGTACCATTACGGGTGGAGGACCGGCCTTTTACTGCTTTTCTCTATAAGAACAGGTTGTTTCAATTCACCAGAATTCCTTTCGGAACCAAGACGTCGTCATCAGGGCTTATTAGAGCCCTATCTATTGCACTAGGGCCGGACACAGAGGAATTCACTACGTGTTACATTGACGACTTGGTCCTTGCATCTCGTACATTTTCTGAACACATGACACACTTACGGAGTGTTTTTACAAAATTAAGGGAAGCGGGCTTCACTTTGAAGCTATCTAAATCTAATTTCGCAACGCATCAAATTAGTTTTCTGGGGCACACCATCAATCGGAACGGGGTCACACCACAGGGGGAGAAACTGGACAGCATCTTCAATGCTAGCACCCTCGCAATGGGAAGCAGTTAAGGTCCTTTTTAGGTCTCTGCAATTATTTCAGGCGCTTTGTAATCAGATACTCTTGTTTAATTGAACCTTTCCGCGAGTTATTAGTAAAGAATGCGAAATGGAGATGGAACCATGACCTCAATGAGGCATTTGAGCGCCTGAAAAGTGGATTCCGCCAAGCTGTCACGCTGAAATTTCCATGTACTGAGAAGCCTTATATTGTAATGACGGATGCGTCGAATTCAGGTATAGCTGGTGCTCTCTGTCAGCGTGATGAACAAGGTAATCTAGGCATTGTTTCCCTGGCAAGTCGAGGACTTAGCACAGCGGAACGGCGGTATACTACGAGCGAACAGGAACTTTTAGCGATTGTTTATTCTTTAGAGAAATTCCGCATTTACATTTTAGGCCATTCTTTTGAGATCCATACAGATCATAATGCTCTTGTCTTTATGAAAACGTGTAATTTAACCTCCAACAGGATGTCACGCTGGATTCTGGCGATACAGGAGTATGACCCTAAAGTTGTTCATGTTAAGGGTACTGATAATGTGTTAGCTGACTATTTGAGTCGGAATATTTCTGTGACAGCTGATGAGGTCAGCACTGATTTTAGTGAGAATATCTTGGTATGTGCTGATAAGTATGACGAATGTAGAGAGGAGAGAAGGAAACTCTCGAAGATGAAATTGGAACAGGGACAGGATGAGGAGTTGTGTGATATTTTATTTGAGTTAGAGGCTGCTGAGCCTGACACTATTGTGGAAAAAGGGAATATGAGGTATAAACTTCTGAGTGGTTTAGTAGCTCGCATATGTCATAAGGATGTATGGAGGGTTGTAGTGCCTCAAGCCTTGCGGAAAGACATGATTTGGTATTTCCATAAGGAATTAGGTCACTTTGGTGCGGAGAAGGTATTATGTGCAATTCAGTATCACTTTGTGTGGCGCAATATGGGTAGACAAGTCCGTCAGACTTTGGCTACTTGCGATGTGTGTCAGAAGTGTAAACACCCAAATAGGTATATGCACGGGCCGAGGCAGGCTGTGATAACCGAGGATATAGGTGAGTTACTGTGTGTGGACATCTATGGACCGTTGGCTAAGTCTAGGTATGGCTACCGATATATATTTGTAATACTTGACTCGTTCTCTAAATTTGTTAAATTATACCCACTTCGGAAAGCTTCTGCTAGAGGATGTGCCAATGCAGTGAGTAAGTATTGCGAGGAATTCGGTAACTCTAGGAGTATCCTATCCGATCACGGCTCACAGTTCACTTCGAACATCTGGAAGAAGACTCTACAGGACAGAGGTATTCAGGTAACATATTCGTCTATAAGGTTTCCTTGTGGAAACATGTCTGAGAGAGTCATGAGGGAACTTGGACGGATGTTTAGGACCTATGTAAGTCATAATCATAGCTCTTGGTATGAACATTTAAGTAGGATGGAAAATTGGCTCAATGTCACAAGACATGAGAGTACTGGTCTTACACCCATTGAGGTGCACTTTGGGAGAAAGCCTGATTTTGAGTTGGCCAAGATATTGAGGTTGGAGAGCGTGGAGGAGGTTCCTCAGGATCTATTTGTACAGCTTGCTAGGGAGAAGCTGGTTAAGTCTGGTCAGAAACGTGCTAGGATAGTTCAGAATAGGTGCTCTGATAGTTTAGAGGTAGGAGATGAAGTATTGTTGCGAGTGCCTCACCCATCTAACGCTGAGGATAAGACCATGTCTAAGTTTTTTCAATTGTTTAAGGGTCCTTTTATTGTTGCGAGAAGGATAGGGAGGTGTGCATATTCCTTAATTGATGCTAATAGGAAATGTATTGGAACTTATAATGTGTTCAATTTGAGGAGATACCATCGGGATCCCTAATGTTGTATATTGTATATTTGATGGGTAGTTTGAGGAGCTGTCCTTGGGCCATCAGCCACCTGATTTGTGTTGTTTTGCCAACATTTGCATCTGTTGGAAAACAAAGGGGGAGTATTGTAACCTGACAAACCCCGGTCAGATATTATTATTATTATTATTGTCATTATTATTATTATAATTATTATTATTATTTATTATTATTATTATTATTTATTCATGTGTATATTTCATTTATGTGTGTATTTAGCCGTCGCGGCTTAGTAACTCTTTTTGGAACTCTCGTTATTATGGATACTCTCTATATTTTATTTGGGACTAGTGTGTTTCGATCACTCAGTTTATCTCCCGGTTGTGTACGTGACGAGTCTCCGAGCGGGGGTTTACGTCTTGACGGAGCTGAGGTGGAAAATTCCAGGAACTGGGCTATTTTAAGATGCTGTTGTGTTGGCTTGGGCTAGTGTGGTGCAAGCACGCGTCGAGAGTTAGAAGTTGCAGCTTGCAGTGTGCAGATGTGATACTGGTGGTAATCGGAGAGGTGTTTTGTACGAGTTGTGGGAAGATGTCCCATTCCATGTTGGGAGTTCGAGATCTGCTGTTGAAGGAACCAGGGAGAAAGATGCTGGAGTGTAACAACATTCTATGGTTATGAATGTTAGCCATATATAATTCTACGGAGAGTCTACGTAAGGTAACGTGTTGGGCCTTTTCAAACTATACCAGCGCCATCAGCAAAGTGGAGTCCATTCTTGAAAAATGAGTCATGACTGCGTGTGAATATTTTGCGTTGCGGAATAAACTGAGTACCAGTTATTGAGAGAGAGTTATTTCATAAATTAAGACATTTATTATTTCTATCAATATTCTCTTTATTTTGTTATATATGTTCAAGGGTGTATCACGACGAGCTCTGCTCGGATTTCTAGGTTAATGCAGGTTTAATTGACTAAGTATATTGTATGAGATTAATATATATTCTGTTTAATTTCTATGGGTGGGGGAAATTACCAGATGGACTCCTTTTCCAATATTAATTTTTTAGGTATCAAGTGATTCAGATCTCCTTGTCACAAGGCAACGACCCTGAAGATGAGTTTCAACAGCCGGCAAAGTTTAAGAATTATTTATTTGTATAT
Source organism: Anabrus simplex (assembly GCF_040414725.1). NCBI lineage: Eukaryota > Metazoa > Arthropoda > Insecta > Orthoptera > Tettigoniidae > Anabrus > Anabrus simplex. The sequence goes on along the minus strand of NC_090265.1, from coordinate 1,039,259,783 downwards.
TTATGGCTCCCAATTTCCATTAGTCATTATTATTTATATTTATATTTAATAGAAAGATTTCAGTAAGAGGAAAAAAGAATTTCCGCATCAGGGATAAGTTGCGATGAAGTAAATGAAGAAGTAAGCTGCGATGAAATAAGTAAAGATATAAGCTACAATGAAATATATATATATATATAAACCACATATTATTTAGCTTCCTTTCGAATAACGGTTACACTGAGGAATAATTGGTCTTACGTCTGTCACATGTCAGCATAGTAAATGTACTCCATGTAATATATGCATATATAAACTAATGGCTTATCATAATATGTACTCTAGTCATGTTACACTAAAAGGAAATATAAAGATTTAGAGGTGGTCTGGCATATTTTCCTTCAACTGCTGTAGGTTTCACGGTACTGAAATTCAACACGATAATCTTAAATGCCAGTCAGTCACAATTGAAGCCTCGTAAGGAGCTCACTACTTGTCGCTCCTTGACACGTTTCATCAGCCTATGTTATATTCCAGGAAACTAAGAAACTACGCACTGAGTCGGCGAAATACTCGCCAGAATAAAGGACATCAAATTTCTATTTTTTTCACTCACCCCTAGCAAGTACATTCCCGACAATGTACGCCCCAGGAGCTGATAATAATATTAAGATTGCGCTAATTGATGTTCCATTGTGAACACAGGACATGTCTGTGTATCGGCTGAAGAGAAGTTCGTCTGCTGCAACTCATACAAAGTACACAATAGAAGATAAGCAGATTCTGAGGAACTGTCGTCGAAACTTTGTTAGGTTAGTGAGAACGTGACCTTATTCCATGTTCGCATAGTCATAATGTCAAACACGACATGACGTGACATGACGTCAGCTTACAGTCGTTACAACCTAAGTCGTTGTACGCCGCTTTGCAAACTGCGACACAAAATCCTCAGTACGGTACTGAAAAATCTCGTTAAATCCCTGGTGAAGTAATGTCACTCTCACAAACTACTTTTCCTTCTACATAGAGTAGCGTACGTCTTTTTCCTTTCAGAGGACCTACTGGTCAAAAGCGATAAAGAATAGCGTTGTGAACAGCCGTTAGCGCGTGCAAGTATTCTACTGTTGTCATAGATACCATAAACTGTCGTTTAAATAACTTCCGGGTGTGAAAAAATAAGACTATTTACATATTACAGGTTTCGTTTATATATTTTTGCTGGCTGCGCGGTTCGGATCACTTAGCTATTAACTTGCATTCAGGAAATAGTGGGTTCGAACCCCACTCTCGAAAGCCCTGAAGATAGTTTTCCGTGGTTTCTCATTTTCACACCAGGTAAATGCTGGGAATAGTTAAGGTCACGGTCGCTTCCTTCACACTCCTAGCCCTTTCCTATCCCATCGTCGCCAAAAGACCTATTTGTGTCGGTGCGACGAAAGCAGAATGTAAAAAAAAAACTATAAAGAATTAAAAGATGATTATTGAACTGTCACTGAATTCAAGGTCAGCGATATGAATGCTGTTATGGCCGAGTGAGTTGGCTATATATAACGGGTCATGTAAACATGAGGTTACATTCGGAAGATAGTGAATTCGATCCCACTGTTGGTAGCCTTAAAGATTATTTTCCATGGTTTCTCATTTTCATATGATTCAAATGCCCGAGCTATACCTTATTAGGGCCACGGCTGCTAATGTCTCGGTCCTAACTCTTTCCCATCCCAGAATCTTCGAAATCGTTTATACGTTTGCCTGTTATCATAAACCTAGAGCTTGGGTGTACCCTCAAATATCGCCACTAAGGATTATAGGGGAGACCGGAGCATGTTGTTACAATTTTTGGTTTTCATTTTTTTAAATTTTAAGGTGAATAGTAAATGAAATTTCAATTTTGCTGATAGAATGAACAAACTTTTATCATAAGAATAGCAGTTGAAAAATTCTAGAACATGCACACATTTGTCAATAAGATACATTATTTTCAGATTAGGTATTCTGTAACAACATGCCCCACAGCGGGGCAGGTTGTTACATGCAAGGGGCACTTTGTTACATAGAGTAAAATGTCACTGAAAATATGATAAATATTTATAATTTTCATTTTATAATCAAAATATGTTTAGCCCATTCATTAAATATAACATAATTATCTGTTCAGTCTTATCCTTGGCTTTGACAATATGAAAGTGACTGAGGTATGAGCGATGCTAGTAATGCCATTCCTTATGCAGCCAGTCCCTGCTATGAATGGTGCGAAAATGTTGCTCATCAGGTCTGTTGGTGCATGCATTTCAGTGGGCTTGGCAGACTGATATGTTTGTGACTCCTGGCTCGGTGAGGAAAGCAACGGTAAACTACCTCACTCCTCATTTCCCTTGTACGCCTCTTCAGTGATGCCTAGGCCATCCATGACAGCTGATGGCGGAGTTGTTGAGGATCCAACCAGGCTTATGGCTTAGGACTGACCGTACATACACAATTAATATCATAGGTTATCACCTGCCCCTATGACCTAATTAACATCATTTTAAACCAATACTCTACTAGTTTATAATGGTCTGAGCTGAAGTTTATTCACGTAGCCTACAGTGAAGACAAAAAATATGAAAAAATGCCCCTCTAAAATTATTTATGTCTCAAACATGCCGTAATGCTGAATTTCCATCTTCTAATGTTTCTGGTAATTTGAGACTATCTGTGCTAATGGTAACTGTGGATATACTTGAGCCAGGCTTGTTCCACGAAGAATCGTTACATGTATCAACGTGCCCCGCGTGGTAAGTAACAACTAGCCCCAGTAGCCGCCATCTTATATTTTGTGTTACAGTTAATCGCAGAGGAAAGATAGAATTATCTTACATTAGAAAACTAAGGCTTATGTCTGAGGGTTTAAATCACAAACAGAAAAAATCTGTTTACCTGTATATTTGATCACGTGGTTAAAGATCAGAAAGGTGCAAGACGCTGCCTAAACACACAGCGAAAATAAACTTTTCCATTTTTAAAATTTCACAGATCCACACGCAGCCTGAGACTCCCTTGGATTGTGAGGGACGGCAAGGTCAACACATTATATGGAGAGGGGTGCGCTGCTCCCCTACGGTAATATCCTCCTGTGGGTGGGCAGTAGAATAACACCTACGGTATCCCCTGCCTGTCGTAAGATGCTACTAAAAGAGGCCCCAGGTGCTCTTAACTTGGAAGCGTAGGTTGGCGACCACGGGGCCCTTAGCTGAGTCCTGGCATTTCTTACACTTACATGTGCGTGGTTCCTCACTTTCATCTATCCTATCTGACCTCCCTTGGTCAACTCTTCTTCTTTTCCGACCCCGAAGGTATTAGAACATTCGAGGCCTACGGAGTCTTTCATTTTAACGCCCTTTGTGTGCCCCCTGTCTTTCTTTGGGCGGTACCTTCATTTTTCGAAGTGTTGAGCCCCTTCCAGCATTTCCCTCTTATAGTGTTAATAGAGGATGGTTGCCCAGTTGTACTTTCTCTGAAAACAATAATGACCACCACTACTTAAGCCGTTATAGGGGAAACAACTAAAAACTGAAGGTGGCGCCGATTGAGGCAAACTAGACATGATCGGGAGTGAAGTAGTTTGCCATTAATTACCTCACTGTGGCAGAAGATGGTATTGCAGCATGACTGACCCTATGAGTAGCATAACGTCTGAATGAGCTAGTAATACTCCGAATGTCATTATTCAGCATCATCCATACATCAGAAGCTTCTATACTGTCACAGACTTAAATGAGGTAGAGACTTCAGTGGAATCTACATTTTGCTCTGGCCGGTGCCAAAAGGCAGATGCAAAAAAATTGCATCCATGTAAAAACAGCAACTGCCACCTTATATGTTAGAGCGACGTTAAATCGCTAGGAAGGAATAAAAGGTCTCTCAGTTTATGGTATTTGATTTTATATAGGTCTGTTTTCAGACCGATTTTGCTGCACAAAAATGAAAGTTGGGTCGATTCACATCTTATTGATAAGTTGGAATTAACAGACATGATGGTACCGTAGCGAGAACGATTGCTGGCACAAACTCGTGGAAACAATGGTAGGTGGGTCCTCGGAATGAGGAGATAAAGGCTAAGTTAGAAATGAACATTAACTCATTGGCTGAAGCCGGGCTCATAAACTGGCTTAGATGTTGGGGTCATGTGCGACGGATGGAGTAGCGTAGCTTACCGAGGAGAACAATGGACTCGACGTTGGAGAGTAAGAGAAACAGAGGCTAACCAAGTCGAAAGATATAGTTGCAAATAGAGGATTGTGGAGGCGCGTAGTTAATTCAAGGACGTTTACAGACTTAACCCTGAAAGGCAATGCAGTCTTAATGAAGATTTATGTATATTTTGTTATCAGTTTTCCGGAAAGTTTGAATATTTCTTCATTAATAGCAATATCTCAGTATTATATATCTGTCGGCCCCGTGGTGTAGGGGTAGCGTTCCTGTCTCTTACCCGCAGGCCCCGGGTTGGATTTCCGGCCAGATCAGGGATTTTTACCTGGACCTGAGGGTTGGTTCGAGGTCCACTCAACCTACGTGATTAGAATTGAGGAGCTATCTGACGGTGAGATAGCAGCCTCGGTCTAGAAAACCAAGAATATCGGCCGAGAGGATTCGTCGTGCTGGCTACACGACACCTCGTAATCTGCAGGCCTTCGGGCTGAGCAGCGGTCGCTTGGTAGGCCAAGGCCATTCAAGGGCTGTAGTGCCATGGGGGTTTGAGTATATATATGCATGTGTGTGTATGTATTGTTCGAGGAAAAAATGAATGAATGAAAATGAGTGAATCAATCAATCAGTCAATCAATCAATAATTCACCACTGATCTGTATTTAGGACTGTCATCCAGGTGGCAATTTCTTTATCAGTTGTATACCTAGTCTTTCCTTAAATGACGTCAAAGACGTTGTAAATTTTGTTTGCTCAGTTGTACTTCGCCTTACAATAATAACCACAACCACTAGAGGGAGTTATATATATATATATATATATATATCCTATTAATTTTGTTTTCAAAACGCTTATCGCTTTACAGTACTCTACATATTTTTTCAACTTTTAAGATCTTGGCCCAGGAACCTTCAACAAACTGCCCTTTTGCAACCAGTCTAATCCAAACTTATTAAATCAACCCCTGTCCTTCAAGTATGTTTTTCAGATTCCGGCTCCATGACTAAGTGGCCAGTGTCTTGGCATTCAGGCCTCGGGGCCGTGAGTTCCATTCTCTGTTGGGTTGAGGGATATTAATAGTAAACAGTTAATACCCTTTATTGGAGACTGGATAAGTGTTGTTCGATAAGAAGAGGAAGATGGAATTTTGCATGTTGCGTCCAGCGAAAAAGAAAACCAGTAATTACCAACGTAGCTCTGGATATGAAGGCGTTATATTGCTCTACTTACCTCTCTTTGAATCAACATTTGCGATCATGAAGTTTATAAAAAGAAGCTAAAACGATTTGGTGTAACCTACTAAGAAGCAGGCGTCAAGAACCTGAGTGACGAAAAGGAATTCCAAACACTACATTAAGACGATCATGGTTTTACTCTCAAAAGTGCAAGTTGCTGCAACGGAGTTGTGTATTTTAAATATACAACGTATAATTGGCGTATGGTTTGTCTTTATTTTGAAAAGAAGACTGTTCAAATACAATTACTGTAGCCTGTAGTTCATATACCACTGTAGATCTTTGGTAGCCAACCATTTTGTCAGGTAGCTCACACATACTGTATCTGTAGAGTGTGGTGACTTTGAAAGAAACGGCTACCGCTTCAGAGGTGATAGACAACGACAGATAGTTTCGTTTTGTTTTCATATATCTTCTTTAAAAGACATTGTTTGTCGATCTGACCGAGCTCGATAGCTGCAGTCGCTTGAGTGCGGCCAGTATCCAGTATTCGAGAGATAGTGGGTTCGAACCCCACTATCGGCAGTGCTGAAGATGGTTTTCCGTGGTTTCCCATTTTAACACCAGGTTAATGCTGGGACTGTACCTCATTTAAGGTCACGGCCGCTTCCTTCCCACTCCTAGCCCATCGTCGCCACAAGACCTATCTGTGTCGGTGTGACGTAGCCTAAAACCAATTGTAAACGAAAAAGTCGATCTGAAGGTCACAGATAGAATTTATAAACGTTGATACATCCATCACAGAGCCTCTAATCGAGCTGCTTTAATATCAACTGATAGGTCATTCTTTTGGTATTAAACAGTTGCTGAATGAATGCAGCAAACGAATCAAACTACTCTCCGCTGACTTGTAAGTGACAAATTTCAAATGCGAATTCAAGGATGAAGTTTAACTATATAACTGAATAAAACTCAAAGTGATTAGCTCTTCTTCTATGGTGAAGGTTGCGTGATCAAATCTTGGTACTGACAGTTGGCATTTTGGATTTTCATTTCATTGAATAGAGTACACTTTCCTGAGTCCAAAAATAATGTGCAAGTTCCAGAATCAACGTTGTATTTCAAGTGGCTATTTAAATTTATGGTGGCATCACTGCTGCAAGCACTGCCCCCCCCCTCCTCCACAGCTGTGAGTTAACATTATATGACATTTTCTAATCTTTAGCTACCTTTTTCCATAGCAGCTAGAATAATAAAACTCAGTACACATCTTTCGGCAGCTAAGATGGTTTTCCGTGGTTTCCCATTTTCTCACCCAGGCAAATGCTGGGGTGTACCTTAATTAAGGCCATGCCCGCTTCCTACCTATCCTTGCGTCGCCGAAAACATTTAATGTGTTAGTGCGATGTTAAATCAATAGCAAACATTCCTAAACGCTATTAGGAAAACTTGTAAAAATATACATTTAGTGACAGCAGATATAGTGGGAAAATGGCGCTGTGCTGGGTTCGGCGAATGTAATAAGAGGGAGTAGCATGTTGTCACATGATAGGACTTCAGACATCACACGGGCTGTATGTATAATACTTTAAGACACGAGATCTCATTGCATTTGATCGTGGCCAGATTTTTGGCGCCAGAGGTATGGGCCACTCCATTTCTGAAGCCATGCAGGCTTTTTGAAGGCCACCATATCAAGAGTGTACTGTCAGTACGTGAATTCGAGCAAACCCACGGCCACCAGAGTCAACTGTCATGATGTACGACGCATTGGTGACAGGGTTTGCCGTCCGGCTGGTCGGAGGGTAAAAGCGGACAGACGGACAAAATTGCAGCGGACAGCAACGATTTGCGAACAGTCGTACTATGCAGAAACATCTTCTCGCAATAGGGTACAGAAGTAAGCGTCCCTCGATTGTACCTCTGCTCAGCACACGTCAAAAGGCACAATGACTGACATGGGCAAAGGAACAACACCATTAGCTGCTCAAAGCATGGCAAAAGGGACGTTGGTACACGCCGATGGGCGGGTACAAGTGCATCGTCAACCACGTGAGGCAACATATCGCTTTTGCCAGCAGGGTACAGTTCAGGCCGGTGATTGTGGTATATTCGTATGGGGGCTGTTCACGTGGGATGAAATGGGACCCTTGGTACATCTGACAAACTTCCTCACCGCTGAACGTTACAGTAACCTGCTGGCTGATCATGTTTAACCCCTTTGTTGGCCTCCAGTACTCTGCAGGTGGCGTATGCCTACGTAAGGATAGTGTTCTAGCCCAGCCCATCGACCTCGAATTGTGGCTGACTGGTTTAATGAACACTCCATGGATCTGAAGGTGCTTGCCTGGCCCCCGAGGAATCCCGATCTCAATCCCATTAAGCACATCTGGGGTCCTGTCGAGAGGGATGTGCATGCCCTGGGTTCTACTTAGATCAATCTCCGTGGATTATGACAATCTGTGCAGCGATCATGAACAGTATGGCTGCCCAAAACATCCGGTGTCTTGCGGAGTCCATGCCACACCGAATCGCCGCCGTCATCAAGGAGAAAGGGGTTTCTACACGCTTCTATCCGGGTATCACTGATTCAATGGCTCGTTTTCACTAAAATTTAAATAGTATGATACCAACCACTTCTAATTTTTTGAGGAAATAACTATTTTCCGTTCTGTTAGTGCATAATCATTTTTAATACAATTGCAGGACTTCATTGTAGATATAGGTAAGTGTTATTAACTTGGAAAAACTCATAAGTACCCAAATTTGTGTCTGAATTTCAATTAATTAAATGCTATTAGTTGATATATGCATTCAGACTGCTCCAAGAAAGACAGATGTTTCACATTATAAACGTATAATTTTCAAGTTGAGCAAAGTTTGGTAGCCCTGAAACAAATAGTTTCTTTGACGTGAACCTACAAAATTAGCCTTAAACATGCAGGGTTCTCGTCCAGGCACCCTTGAGTGGTATGCTCGGGGCTGTAAGTGGAGAGATCGCATGGAATAGCATTAGTAGAGGAATAAGCTTGAGTAGTTAGTAGAGCGTAAAAACAAATAACATTATTATTAATCACAGGAAGATGGTTATGGATTGAAATACTCTACCAAGGGAAATATTCGATCGATTTACTACTTCTTTGAAATTATTTAAGGAAAACACAAATCGGGCCTATCATATAGGCTAGGTAATCATGATTTGAAGTGATTTTTCACTAAGTTATAATAACTTTCACGAAATCTATATTTTCCCCCTGAACGGAAAACAAAATTGATATTTCCTGTATCCAATTATGAAATCGGATGGAATGCACTCTGTAACATGTGCAGGAGTATAAGCACGAAGTAATATCACAATAATTTCCGACTCTTGTTTCACATCAAAGGAAAAGTGAAAAAGAACAGGAAAAGCCTACACGATGATAATTGTACGCACAGCAATGACCCAGTAGCAGCAATTTCAAGCATGCTGTCCAGCACGTTTGTAATTATTATAATACTAGCTAACTTGCCCGTGCTTCGCTACGGAATTCTACATTGTATACAGAATTGTATGCGAAATAGTCTACATGTTGTAATATTTACTCAAATTGCATGGCTCTTTGCCTTATCCAGGAAACACGCTGATTCACAGTCTGTAATTATATCTTTCAAATGGTGTCAGAAATTTCTAAATCGGTCCGGTAGGCTCTAAAATTAACCGTTACATATAAATAAATCCACATTCTCCCTCACTTTATATTGCAACCGGAAATGCTCGTACTTTAAGCTTGAAGAGAATGAGATGATACGCAGGGCGTGAACGGCACATTAAATTGGAGTGGTACAGAGAACGAAAGGATTTGCTTTGAATGAAGTTCAAAAAATGTTTTAAAACTGTTTGTTTTATTGGGAGAAGTCAAGTTCATATCACCTCAGTACGGTTGAGGTACCTTTCTCCGCCGTGTGGCTGGGGATGTCCCGCGTTGCTCTCCTACACCTCTCGCCCTCACCATGGATCAACTCTCGGCACCATGAAACCACGTCCGCTCCAACGACGGAAGCTCTAGAAGTTCTAGAAGTTCTAGAATGTCTTGAAGTTCTTGGAGATCTTGGAGGTCTAGGAGTTTGGTTCGCCAAGATCACTCACTCCGAAGGATAGCGCGAACACCCGCATTTAAGCCCTTGTACATATTGGACGTATTAGTCTGAGATGTAATTTCTGAACTCACTTTAATCATTCCCATGAGAGGATAAGTAAATACAAAGATGTCGTATCGAATGTCAATGGAATCGACACAATGTTTTAAGGCAAATAAACTGGTCACTTGAGAAAATAAAGAAATTAACGTTCATGCGGCCGAATGTCAATAGGATCGAACCCGCAAAGAAACTGGTCACTTGAGAAAATAAAGAAATTAACTTTCATGTGGCCGAATGTCAATAGAATCGAACCCGCACTCTTTTTTAACGTGCGTGATTCTTGGCACAAATGATGACATTGTTCACGAATAGTTCACTTAAGCTTTTAACGTTCGAAGAATATGACGCAATTATTTGTAGAGTTCTACTCCTTTGTGATTGCTTTTCATGTATTTACAAAGTTTATTTAGCACTGTGATGACACTATGAATGGCAATCACTTCACTTTCGTAGAAGAAGTTAAATACTTTACATGTGAAATTATTTCCGTTCACTCACACTGTCCTATTTATGTTCAAATATGAATAATCACACTGGTAAGGCTTTATAACACTTTGATAGTGAAAATTAGTTCCGTTCACTAATGGTCCTGGCTTCTTCGAAAGGTAGCATCAAATTACAATTAATTCACAGGTGATGTTTTGGTGTTTCCTAACATTCAGATTTCACTTGAAAAATACCATTCCTAATGCACTGTTCAATATTCTAAGTTCGCAAGATTATTGAAATGTTTCAATCACGTCTCACCGTGGTATTGGATATATTAAAATGCTGTATACGGTGATGTTATTAATACATTCATATTGCAATTCCTTTACGAGTTATTAATGATAGAAAATTTGGAAGGTTCTATAGATGATGCAACTTAACCTAGGCGACCCAGGGCTGGCTCCTACGTCACCCCCAACATGCTTGGTGTCGCCAGGTGCTCTGTTGGCGTGCGCCACGTATTTTAAGTTTGAAATGCTTAAACTCTAATGCTTGACCAGCGTTTCTGGTACAATGTGTTAGTACAAACAGTTTAGCCCTGTTCCTTCGTAATCTCTATGAAGTTTGGTGTCAAAGATGATATACGATGGTGTGAATATAACAAGCCAAACAAACAGTTTAACCAAGACCAACTACAATATATATCAGACCGTAATGCAGAATTCAAATTGGTAGACTTGGGCCATAAATCTCGGTGCAGTTCTGCTGTCTGCTGTAAGATTAGCTATGCTATATAAAGTAATTAACGCTGATAATGTTTACAATATTCGCAATAAGGAAATATATTCAACATAAACCGCGTTTTCAAAGTCAAAAACCGCAAAATGATGTTATTGTGCCGTCTAAAATAAATATTAAAAACATAAATATATATTACACATTCCTGAGTAGAGGTGGGTGTGATTCCCACCTCAGCCCTCCTGGAAGTGGTTTTCCGTGGTTTCCCACTTCTCCTCCAAGCAAATGCAGGGATGGTACATAATTTAAGGCCAAGGCCGCTTCGTTCCCTCTTTCTTGTCTATCCCTTCCAATCTTCCCATCCCCTCGCAAGGCTCCTGTTCAGCATAGCAGGTAAGGCCGTCTGGGTGAGGTACTGGTCATCCTCCCCTTTTGTATCCCCGACCGAATGCCTCACGCTCCAGGACACTGCCCTTGAGGCGGTAGAGGTGGGATCCCTCGCTGAGTCCGAGGGAAAAGCCAACCCTGGAGGGTAAGCAGATTAAGAAAGAAAGAAGAATTTCTTAGCAAATACCTATGGGAAGGATTTTACTCGACAGCAATTTTGTAATTACTGATAAGGAAAACCAAACCCCACGGCACTTAACGCCCTTGAAAGGGCTCTGGCCTGCCCAGTGACTATTGCTCTGGCCGAAGGCCTGCAGATTACGAGGGGCCGTGTGGTCAGCACGACGCATCCTCTCGGCCGTTATTCTGGTCTTTCGAGACCAAGGCCGCCATCTCTCAGTCAGATAGCTCCTCAATTCTAATCACGTAGGCTGAGTGGACCTCAAACCAGCCCTTATTTAGAGAGAAAAATCCCTGATCTGGCCGGGAATGGAACCCGGGGCCTCCGGGCGAGAGGCAGGCACGCTACCCCTACACCACAGGGTTGACACTGAAAAGAAAAACCTATATAAAATAATTAACGCTAATAAAGATCATAATTTCCGAAATGAAGAACGGTTTCTTCAGTTTAAACCGTACTTCCAAATTTGAAAGCCAAGAAATAATATTGCTGTATCGTCCAAAAAGTATTAAAACACACTAAAACGTTCGAACTACACATCTAACCCTGGAAACAGCAAAATTGTAAATCACAAACCTGTAATAACATTTATCAGTAAATCATAACAGTGTAAAGGAGATTAAAGTAGAAACTTCCACCTTTTCTTTTTTTCTCTAGTTGCTTTACGTCGCACCGACACAGATGGGTCTTTTGGCGACGATGGGACAGGAACGGCCTAGGAATGGGAAGGAATCGGCCGTGGCCTTAATTAAGGTACAGCCCCAGCATTTGCGTGGTGTGAAAATGGGAAACCACGGACAACCATTTTCCGGGCTGCTGACAGTGGGGTTCGAACCCACTATCTACCGGATGCGAAACTTCCAACTTAGCCCATGTTTTAATTACTACTTTCAACAGAACATAACGCAGACACTCACCATCAAGGTCATACACAGTTTTCTCAGTTAACTGAATTCCTACACTACCTTTCATTTTGTAACTGGATAAATTCTGATTAACAATTGGCATTAATCATCACCAGGGAAAGTACGAAAACATTGCAGCACAGGGACATAAACATTGACTATGGACACATCAGATCCTCCTTCTATCAACACAATGAAATAGGCCTACCAAGCATTTCCTTGTCACAATGGAAAATAAATGTTTGACTTATCTGTTAATAAATTTGGTATAAATATATTTCAAACACACCTAAGTATTACCAAGAACTTTACAGTGACCATGGTGAGTACTCCTAACCTGTTTATCTGTTAATGATTTGTTCTTAGGAAATGTAAAAGTTGTGGTATTGGCACATTCATAATGAGAGCGACAATATGCCACAGCACATGTATAGCCCATTTTTGTATCTATCACACTTTTACGCATCATTCCAGTACACACCACAGAAAGCAACTGAAGCACCACCATACACTCAAGTCATAGAAATTGTAAATTCTAAATATTACGATGACATATATTATCAAAAGCTTCAGGATCGCTAATAAAAGTAACGATAACACTACTGAACACATACCGGTACAAAATAACTAACAGATAAAGAAATCGCGAATTCCAGCCGCAAGAACCCTCTAACTAAACAAGCACACACGCAATGTAGACCAAAGAATAAGCCTGAAGTTAGGGAACTATTTTCTATAATTGCAAACGGTTAACCTATTCGTGTTCCTCGGAAAATATTAATTTAGATAGAATATAACTGATACTGTGATATTCCATCAGTGACTATATGCTTCAAAATGTCGAGTGATTCAGATGCAAGTGTATTTTACAATAATCTGTGCTTGTCGGCGGAAATGTTTGGCTGGGCCTTGGAATATAACAAAACTTATAAGTGTGAGAAGATGGAGCAATCTGTATGCTGTTATATAGAAGAAATAATGACTTGGAGGGATTAGCTGGGTTTGTAACGCAGGGTTTTACACGATCAACACATTCTGATTCATGCTGTGGTTATCTGTTATCAAGCAGACTACACCAAACTGAAGTTCGTCCATGTGGTTAAATATCAATTTTTAGAGTCAATAGAGTTTTTGCACTCATGTTCTTTAATGGGTAAACACCTATTATATCTTTAGTGTCTGAACGTTTCATTACTAAGGTACTATCATTGTGTGAAGTGCTGCTATGCCATATGTCAACATTATGTTAGCATTAACAGGGCCGTTCATTGGGTTAACATAATTATTTCGGGTGTACTTGGGCTGAGTGGCTCAGACGGTTGAGGCGCTGGCCTTCTGACCCCAAGTTGGCAAGTTCGATCCTGGCTCAGTCCGGTGGTATATTAAGGTGCTCAGATACGTCAGCCTCGTATCGGTATATTTACTGGCACATAAAAGAACTCCTGCGGGACTGAACTCCGGCACTTCAGCGTCTCCGAACACAGTAAAAAAGTAGTTAGTGGGACGTAAAGGCAATAACATTACTATTTCGGGCATACTTCCTTTTCATTGGATGCTAAACATAAGAAATTTCCTACCACTTCAAAACTAAGGCAGCACATTTTGTTTCATAGTTCTCATGAGAGTGAATTGAGGAATTTCGCACGTTAATTTATTTTGAAACATTCAAAATGATTTTTAAATACCATTTTAACAGTATCCAGCAAAGTGAAATATATGAGAAAACGTTATTTGACTAATTGAAATTTCTAAATCAGCTTGTTCTCTTTTCTAGTAGAATATATATGATTCTAGTTGATTATTTGTGGTGCGTAGGCTACTTGTTGACGAAGCGTTTTCATACGTGAAAAAGTTATTTTCCCTATGGTATTACATTTATCATGTTAAATTATCGCCTTTTATATAATATGTACGTCCGGCTACTTCGGCCGCCATGTTTTTCTTATATTACGGTCTGAGGATTGGAGTCGATCATGATATAAATAATTAATTAGCAAGGCAATAAAATCATTCACTGAAGAGTGCAGTCAGGGATAATGTTCTCTTGGGACACAAAAAAGCGCTTTATATACCACATTGTCTGCGACATAGTTCACAAATGCATTCAGAACTTGGAGAGTGAAATATTCTTGCCATACAGATCTTATGATGAAAACCATGTACTGAAAATCTCGTAACCGTGTGGCGCAGACTTTTCATTCTGATGACATCATGGTAGAAATAGATCGGAATTGCATTCGTCTTTACCTGGTGCTCAAGAAGCAGTTGCGAATACTGTTCTGTCGATGGCAGATCTATGAAGTCGTCTATGAAGAATGATTCACTAGCCAGTTCGAATGTTAGGCGTTAGAGAAACGGGACAAGCGTTGGACATACATACAATCCTGTGCTTGACATCGGAAATAATAAATATTGAACGTAATTTTTTAGAAGTAAAATTTTGTCAGTATGGAGCGTAATTTAGTTCCATTCTACATTTACAAAGTTGGATTAGCAGGTCAGTTACTGAATTTCAGATATTTCGGTAACCGATATCAGTGATTTTATTTAATAACTTCTGAGGAATACTAATGGATTAAACATCATCTTCATCATTCAGCACTGATCTACTTTTACAGCTCTCGCACAGATAGCAGATTTCCTTTGCCTAGCCCCTTCTTAGATAATTTCAAATAAGTTGGAAATTTATCGAACATCACCTTTGGTAAATTATTCTAATCACCAATTTATCTTCCTATTAGTACCCTGAAAATACTGAAGATCAAGAGTAACATACTCACTGACCTGGGGAACTTCGTTAAAGACGAAATGCAATGTACTCAAAAGATAGACTACACTCTTACTGCAGCACAGATAGCAGAAAAATACACAGCGAAGCCTAACACCGACACCATCCGGAATGAATGTGAAAAGGAGGACATATTTCAAAATTTACAAGCGGAGGAAACAGCAAGCCTCACCGCCTTCGACGGAAGTTGTAAGAAGGCGTAGACGAAGGGAAATATGAATTCAAGGAACCAAACTTCCTGAAACTTGCGAGCTAAGGGTAGCCGATTGGAAACCATAGCTATTTATTGAGAGACTGCATCCAGTAACGGACGAAAACAAACTCATCAAACACTTCAAATAAACAGGAGTGAACAGAGAAATAGACTGCGAGACAATAAGCATCTGTGGAGGCAGAAGGCCTTCAAAGTTGGCATCGCTTTCAACCATGAGGAGACAGCATCATGGCCAAAAACATTATCTTGAGACGATGCAGTTTTCGACGACCCATTTTTGAAAGAACCCATTTTTTAATATCGCCACACCTATTGAAATGCGGAGAAGGTAACTACGTGAACATGGATAGAAGTTATGTTACGGATTGAGAGAGGTTTAAAGTTTACAAACACTACTCGCAACAGCACCAGAATATCTCTGGACAGGGGTTGACATAATTATTGCAGTAGGAACAATGATTTGATAACAAACAAGATGGACTTGCCACAATACCACAAAACACGTACGTTTTAGCAATTTCAGAAGAACGAGGCATACCATAAGGTGAAGTGGCATGCATGTACAATAGTAAGACAGGGAGAATAATGATCAACTCTAGTTAAAATATATCGCGTATATCCGTGACTATGATTCGAGACTCTTTGGCATGTCGTTAAGTTAGTGGTGCTATTTTACGATGCTCAAGACTGGACACTAAAGGCTCATAGCAGACTCTTGAAACGTGGATGAATGGTGCAAATCTCATGAGTAGAATGTGTCACCAAACATGACACTGTGCCTTAGCTCTCGAAAAACGTAGAAAAGCAGTCGATTTTGATCACATTTTCCGAACTGATAAATATGATCTAATAGAAATGATCACATAGTAGAAGGCAATGGGGGATGGGGAAACGTGGACTTGGACGGAAAAGGTTATCCTAGGCCCGGAGCCTCCGATAGTGTTTGAGATACGGCAACCCTGGTATGGAAAGTGCGTAATAGAAACAAGTACTTCATGGTTATCGCCAACCTTCTTTGAGGAGAAGAAAGATACTGAATGTAGAGACAAAGATCACGATTCTCATTAACAAGCAAAAACACGTCCCTAACTTAGGAATAGCTAGGAATTGCTTAATTCAATGGACATCAAGCACCGTAAGAATGAATTTGTACGTTGCAACCCGTCACTATACGGCCACAAAATTAGGTACAGTATATGATTGTGGAACCGTACTGGTACGGAATATAGAAGATACTGGGAAAAGCTTGTTCCACCTTTGAATTTCACAAAAGCACCAGCAGTAATTAAAAGGCCTACGACTAACAACTTCAATCAAGGAAAACGGTAAGTGAGGAATGAGAAACTCAAAATCAGCTTTAGACCATACAAAGGCAGCCACAAATTCACAGCTGTATATTTCACGAGAGCTATTTCTCAATGGTCTAGCCACTTGACATTCAACCCGAGTATATTGGATTCGAAAACCATCGATTTCGAGTGCGATTTCCGCTAGGATCAGGGTATGTCGACAGGCAGGGTATCCGGCATATTAAGTCCCTGGACGAGACCTACTGCCCGTTTAAAATTACTGCTCCATCGACTCCACCGATTCCAAGCTAATACGAAAAAGTGGCGGAAGGTGGCGATTCGTATAATTGCTCCAGGACTTCAAATATAATGCTATTCCAGCCTACTTACAGGAATGACGCTATTCAGAATATTCATCGTTAGTACCAAAATTCGGACCTCTAAACGATGACGATTTACGTAATTAACCAGCAACAACTGCTCGATGTTTGAGGGTACATTAAAGCCTAGTGATGGTAGTGGTGATTATAATTTGAAGAACAAGTACAATTAGACAACAATCCTCTATATAACACTAAACAGAGAAATAAAGGTATCGGCCAAACAAAGACAAGCGTCACGAAGGACGCGAAAATAAAAGACTCCCAAGGCCTCGAGTGCTCTGATATCGTTGGGGTCGGAAAAGAACAAGAGTTGACCAAGGGAGGTCGGATAGGATAGATGAAAGTGAGGAACCGTGCTCAAGTAAATAGATGCAATACCAGAACTCAGCTAAGGGCCCCGTGGTCAACAACCCATGTTATGCAGTTAAGAGCCACTCGGGCCCCTTTTACTCGCCTCTTAGACAGACAGGGGATACCGTGGATGTTATTCTACCACTCCCACCCACAGGGGATACTAAGCCTAGGAACGACAAAATGTAGAATAAGCTTGGAGGGAACCCTAACTCTCTCTGGATCACAAGGTGATCTATTATATAGTGCAGAAGTCTGGGACCTAAATGCAGTACTTACTCCCTAACCTTACAATGTAAGAATTAAGTTATTGCATTAGGAAATAATGAACTTGAAGGAGAGAGGAATGAAAATAATATAAATACATGCAAACCCTTGTGTTACACGACATATAATGTATGAGGGCGAGTCAACTGTTAACATTAAATATTCCTTTCAGTTACTTTTATTCGGCGGAAGTGATACACAACTGGGTCATTTTTCCCCCGTTACGTTCAATTCAAGCCCTCCAACATTTATAAACAGCGTGCATTCCTCTAGAAAAATATATTTGTATGTCTGAGTAGCCACTCGCACACAGCCTTCATCTTCGTCCAAAAGAAATATATTTCCCCTAGTGCCTCCTTGAGTGGCCTAAACTATGGAATCACCGAGAGCGAGGTCTGGTTCTTATGGTGAGTGTAGGAGACACTCAAAATGCAGGTCTTGGATGGTCACAACTGTGGCATGAACAGTGTTTTATATACTTCTGTCACGGAGCAATGGAAAATCCATATTTTTCTTTGCCACTAAGACAAGAAACTTGTAATAAAATACTTTCCTTCTAGCAACGATCTGTCATTTTTGTGAGTAGGGCCGTCGTGTTTCTTACTCTGATACCAACATATAAGGTCCCATGCTATGTTTCATGTGAATAGAAAGAGACCCAACATAGATTACATCGTCGAGATCCAGAGCGTGTTAGTGTGCTTTAAGGCTGACGTTTCTAAAATTCAGTTTAATTCCTAACTCATTTTTTTTTAAACTTTCATAGTGTTGTCAAACCTGGAGAAAGTTTATGTGATGACCATGATGCTACTTGTTTTCCACGAGCTCGTTACCCCGTGTTTTCTTTTTAACTTATTTCGATGTAATTACAGTACGTTATGTCCAAGTAGAACCGAAGGGCCTTGACGTCTGCGTTACAATATTAGGATGATTTACATTAACCGGGAAGTTTTCAAAACGGTCCCATTTCTTTCTAATATCAGATAGGAAGATGCGATTGCTTTCTAAATATGAAGAAACTCTGGGAGATCCACTTACCAACATTTGTCAACAACACGCAAATTACTTTCTAGACGTCAATAAATTTTCCCGTTTTTGCTTGTTGCTAGCTTGCTTTTTACCGCACATTCGTTCAGGATGCAGTACACATTGCTCCAACACATGCTTTTAGTGAAAAATTATGGGATTACGAAGTCCATCGTAGTCACGCAGAGGGCGTTCAGAAGAGATGGTGTGCGAGGTCCTCCTAAGAAAGAGGTGAGAAAGTTGGAAACAACTGGGTCTTGTTGAGCTAGTCTGGCAAGCATCGCACATCTAGTTTGAGAGATGTGGCCGAATGTGTTCAGACTAGTTTACTGTGGTCATCTAGGAAATCGTTACGTTGTTTATTTCAGGAGGAGGGGTATTCGTATTCCATATGCCAATGAACAACCAAGGCCATACAAGTTGGTATTCACAAATTGCAGATGTCGGATAAGGAAAAACGAGCGCGTTACTGTACAATATTCTTGGAATCTATTGTACGGCTACCGGGAATTCTGAACCTCATATAGTTCACGGATGAGGCCTGGTTTCATCTGACGTGAATTCGCAAAACACCCGCATTTAGGCCTCACATAACTCACACGGTATTTATACAGGTCCCTGCATCCACTGAAGGTCGAAGTTTGGTGTGCAGTCTCGGCAAACCGAATAATGGGTCCGTTTTTATTCCCGGATACTATGATCACAGACCGGTACAAGGATATTTTCTTGCAATTGGTCAAGCAACTAGACGACAGTGAACTAACTTCGGGTTATTTTCAGCAAGACGGCGCGACCTGCCACTCGTCAACAGATTCTCTCACTTTGTTCAGCAGCTTCTTTGAAGACAGAGTAATCTCTAAAAATGTGTGGCCGACAAGATCACCAGACTTAACGTCATCTGATTTTTTCAAGGAGGTTATTAAGGATAAAGTTTATCAAAATCGGCCACGAATAATTGAAGATTTGAAGACCAACATCATGACTGAAGTCAATAATGGATTATGCGGGGAAATGTTGCAGCGAACTATCAGAAGCATGGAGCGACGGGCATGGCTATATCTACAGAAATACGGAGGGTATTTCCAACATCTGCTGTAATGGTAAATGAATCTCCCGCAATATCTTCATATTTGTATCCAAGCTTTAATCATACTATATACACCTACTGTGGGTGGTAACAGAATTGTTTAGAAGTATTACTGAAGCAATTACAACGCTTTATTGTAATAACTACAAGTATACTGCTGCTATATATTTCATCACACTCCCGATTATAAATTACTGACTTGCAATGGCTACGTTTATTACGGATAAAATATTGCAGGAATGAGCGGAAACTTTTGCAGTTGCGTGGTCCAGTCGAGACTGCGAGTGGTGGGGGCAGTATTCCCGCCTTCAGTAGGACTACTATTTGAAAGCAAGAGAGCTGTCGTAAACAATACCTGGGAATATCTAAAATGCCCTTCAGTGTCCTTCAAATGTTAAATGATGTTTAATAAATATTATTATCTGCGAATATGGCAAAATTACCGGTATTTGTGTTTCACAATAACAACTTGTGCCAATACAAACAAACCTCATGGCACTACAGCCCTGAAGGCGCTTGGCCTACCAAGCGACGAACTGATCGGCTCGAAGACCTGCAGATCACGAAGTGATGCATATGGTCAGTACGACGAAAATCTTGGCTTTCTAAACCGGAGTCCCTATCTCACTGTCAGATAGCTCCTCGTTTACATTCACGTAGGCGGAGTGGACCTCGAACCAACCCTCAGATCGAGCTAAAAATTCCTGACAAGTCTGGTACGGTAATCGAACTCGGGGCCTTCGGGTGAGAGAATGGAACGCTACCCGTAGACCGCGGGGCCCGCTGTACCAGTACACGCAGTTGTTAAATTTATTGTTTCCAGTCTTTTATAGACTGAAATTTCTTGCTGAATAAATGGAAATAATTAAGAAGACGAAAAGAAAAAAACTCAAAACTCCATATTCAATTTAACTGATATAATCAATAACAGCTTGTTCCTTAGATATTATTTGTAAATAAATAAATAAATAAATAAATAAATAAATAAATAAATAAATAAATAAATAAATAAATCAAGCAAGCAAGCAAGCAATCAAAAGGCTGATATTAGCAACATCATTTGAAACTATTAATCTAATATCAACCTTCAGGAGCTTATTTATAATCAGTTCAACCCTCAAAAAAAGTTATTTGAAACGTTATTAATATTTCGAGAAAATTCTCGTTGCAAGTTATGCCTTTGTTGCTCTTGACAATCTTGACAATCTGTAAGGAGTCAAACTTCCTACTACACGAATGAATCATTCTTTCAACGTGCTTATTGTCGTGTACATTTTCAGAGGTAAATACAAAAGCGATTGAGGTTTGTGATTTGTTTTGGTCGTGCATTCTTATAGTGCATTCTTATGTTTCACGGGATTAAAGATAAGTTATGTGATACTATTGTATGTGCAAGGAGAAACCAGTAATAAACGATGGTAAGTGATCAGACAGTAGTTCAGCGAAGATCAACTAGGTTCAGCCTTATGCTGTCCGCCACACTCCTTATCGTATTGGCTCTTATGATAGTTTACCATGGTCAGAACTGTCAATTCAACCTGCCTTAAAGGTAGCAGAATATGCACCTCAGCACCTTCTTTCTGCTCTACTGTACAGTTAGTGAATCTGTTAATGAAATGTCACTTACGATAGTTTACACCCGACGTCCAGATTTATGGTTACGAAACGCATCAATGAATGAATGACTCAATCAATCAATCAATCAATCAATCAATCAATCAATCAATCAATCAATCAATCAATCAATGATCTGTATTTACGGCGGTCGCCCAGGTGGCAGATTCCCTATCAATTATTGACCTCATATTTACATTTATTTATAATTGTTAAGCTAGCTTCATCTTAAATATTTTCTAGGAACTTGGAAATTTATGGAATATTTCTTACTCCTCGTCTTATAAATTAATATTTGCACCAATTTGTCCTCTTGAATTCCAACTTTATCTTCATATTATGATCATTTCTACTTTTAAAAGTCCACTCAAGCTTATTCTTCTACATAGGTCAATCCACGCCAAATCACCACTGATAGCTCAAAACATACCGCATAGTCGAGCAGCTCATCTCCTTACTCCCAGGTCTTCCCAGCCAAAGTTTGCAACATTTTTGTAACACTAGTCCTTTGTTGGAAATCACCCAGAACCAAATCGTGTTGCTTTCCTTTGATATTTTTCTAGTTCTCGTATCAAGTAGTCCTCGTGAGGATCCCATACATTTGAGTCATACTCTAACTTTGGTCTTACCAGAGACTATCAGGAGCTAATCAGGAGCTAATCTTAGTACAATAAGCGTTGTTAATAACTTTAAATTTTCCATCTTATTTTCTATTATACCAGGCACTTCCGGAACGATTTTGTGAATGCAGATATACCTATAACGCTGTATAGTAGACGTCTGTTCATCATTAAGTTACTAGCTGTCTAAAATTAGGCCTCGCATGTCATAAAGAGCTTTTGAAACGACTAGTTCTATTCTAAATCGAATCAATGAACAGATACAAATTTGACGAAATGTTATCAAAAGAAAAGTTATATTGATAACACACAATGTCACCTGTTGTAGGGTCATTTTATTCGCTTCATAGGGAAGAGAGAGAAGTGTACAGCATATGAACAAACACACTCATACACACAAAATTGTAATGGCGAGATTAATTTAATAATTGAGGATCGTTTTAGCAAAACTCGAATTATGCAAATTTTTTGAAAATCGTTTCTTTTTCTAAATACATACCGTTTATTGTTGTCTACCAGCCTATGCAATCAGCTTGAGAAAAACTTGCTTTATACCGAAGACATAGCATAGAGAAAAGAGGCTGTTTTTTTTAAAAAAACTCACTTAATGCTATTCTGTTTTAAAATTCCGTATTACTAGTGTGCTCTTATAGTTGTACTGCCTGAAAGTAGATGGCAGGATGAGCATTATTTTTCCAACACTTGTCCGACGACAAATATTTGTGGTTCTTAAGTAACTGTACTGCTTGACAACACATGGCAGAGCATGTATTATATTCTGTCCCTTGGCGCTGAAACTGTTATAAGTCAGTGGTAATTGCCCGCCAAACAGTAGAAGTTAACCAACGCAAGCAGTGATATAGTTCCGAGGTAGTAAAAAACTGTAGAACCTGATATTGACTGCACATATGGCCAACGTAATGGGGCAAGCAAGAATGGTATGAAAGACAGTTCTGCTTGAACCAGCGTGCGTGCAAGTCAGGGCAGCTAGAGAGCCTTTGAACTGAGTGTACGGTCTAACGAGTCTGCTTTTACTTGTGTGTGACTACCTGATAAACGCTTCACAGTGGTGACAGATAGGGTTGTTCAAGGTATCTATGTGTTTATAGTTAAAAGACCATCATGATAGTGGAAAGGAAGAATACGATTGCTATCAACTTCACCGAAAGGGACACGCCCCGACCAGTCCCATACGAAGTGCATGACTGGATTTTTGACACCTTGAAGCTAGAAGAAAGTGATATCGAGATGATCCAGTTTATTGTATATCGCGCCAAGTGTACATAAAATCCAGGAAGCAGGAAACAATTGAAAAACTGCTACAGGATTATGCAGGTGAGCACTCCTTCTTACACAGCAGTGGGTTCCGTAGCAAAGTGACTGTTGATTCTACGGGTCCTGGTACAAAGTCGGTGCGAATTTTTAATCTTCCAATGAAGGTACCACATAGAATAATTGTGGGACAAATTAGTAAATATGGGACCATTTTTCCGATTCAGGATGAAACATGGAGCTCAGGTTTCCGGTACAAAGTTCATAATAGTGTACGAGCAATTAGATAAATGTTAAAGCAAGAAGTATATCGTCTTACTTAGATATTAGTGGGCATAAAGCCCTGATCAGTTTCGAAAACAAACCTATCACGTGTTCGTCTTATAATGCAGTGGAACACTTACGGGGTCAATGCCCACGACGTAAACAACCTGTCCAGCTAAACGAACAACCTGCTAGTCCCACCTGGGCGACCTTGGCGGGTGGGAAACTGCCGACACAGCACATTCCGCTGCAAGCTAAGCAGTTGACTCCTGAAGACAACTCACACAGTTCGTCATCTAGTGACTTACAGGAAACTACACAGGAAACGCAAAATGATCACCAGAACACTATGCCGGCCACTTCGGTGATGCTCAAGGAGACAGAGTTGTTAGATCAACAGGTGGGGGATCACATAACTGAGAACGATAATTCTGATAATATTAATCAAATGCCGCAACCAGAAAGGCTACCTACGATCGAGTCATATGGATTACTGCCAGCACAGCTACCCCAAAAAATACATCATAATCAGTTACAGCCTCCACCACATCAGGTTATGAAAACAGAGGGCGGGGATATATTGACACCTTCAACATCCGTCAAGGACGATAACAGGCAAAGTAGGGAAGAGCATAATATATCACCGACCTTTGAAAATGAGAGACCCCCGTCGGTAGAAGAAATGGAAATTACGGAAACAAAACTACCACAAGTTAGCATAGGGATCCTAGGTTAAAGCAGCTGGTAGATGACACTGACAAAACGAAAGGCGCGAAAATGATCAAACATGTTCCGAATAAATAACTTCAGCATTCGTCTCCATCTCCAAACTAATCATTATGCTGGGCGCTGTGTCATTTTTCTTTACCATTCTACTTCTTCATTCCGTAGCATCACTTAATGTAAATTGCCTGAAAAGTCGCAGCAAACAGGTACTATTACAAGAATTTATTAGGGATTATGACATCGATATCCTTTTCCTACAAGAAGTTAACGTCTTTACTTTGCCTTACCTTGGGGACAATTAGCAATATATTACCAATCCTGGGGAAGACTCGAGAGGTACTGCAATTATATACAGATCTGGATTACACATTACAATTTGTGAAACAAACCCTAATGGGATCACGACAATATTAACACAAGGTAACACACTGTACATAAACATCTATCTGCACTCTGGAACTCATCGCCGCCACGAGCGAGAGAAATTTCTGACCACTCAACAACCATTCTATTTACGACATAACTACAAAGAATTAATTTTCGGTGGGGATTTTAATTGTGTTTTAGACAAAAAAGACCAGAGAGGAGAATTCAACCCTTCTCCAGCGCTTGAAAGGATATGTCAGGCCTTACAGATTTGCGATGGATGGGAAAGTAAAAACTGCAATTTCGTACAATTTACATTTTTCTGAGGAGCATCGGCTTCTAGAACTGATAGATTTTACATAAACGGAGACCTAGCACCCAATGTACATGACATCAGCGTTAAAATAGTACCCTTCAGTGATCATCACGCTGTCCTACTGAAGATTCGTACCACTAGCAGAATACCTGTTATCGGGAAGGGATATTGGAAACTAAATAATGCGTTGCTTGATGACGAGCAAGTGAAAGAGAACTTTCAACAGATGTGGTCAAATATGCTCAGTCGTCTCATCAAACAGGGACCTTTAACTGTACACAAAAGGTTGCATAAGGTTAAACCGGCGATTCAAAGCTTCTTTAAGAAACATGGAGCAGAAAAAGCAAGTAACAGATGGAAAACTCTACACTCTTACTACACTATACTAACTGACCTTCTGATGCGTCAACAAGCAGGTTACAACGTAAACAGTCACATAGCCGCAGTTAAACGAAGAATAACAGGCATTCAGAAGAACATCCTACAGGGTTCCTTAGTTCGTTCGTGTTCTAATTCACCCTTAGCGGAAGAAAAAGTAGAGCTTTGATCATGTAGCCAATGAAAAAAGAACGGGAAGAGAAAAATAATATCCATTCTTCATACAGATGACAACAGACGACTCTTATCTACTAAAGACTGTCTAAATGAAACTGAGAAATACTTTAGAGAAACGTTCGGAGACTGTGAGAATTCCCCACTAGATCAAACAACCATTCTGTCTTTCGTCGAACAACAACTCAGTGGTAATGACAGGCAGCAGCTCCTCCGTCCAATTGAAGTAAGTGAACTATTCGAGGCCCTACGAACGGCCAGTAACAGATCAGCTCCAGGCCCTGATGGTCTGACTTACTTTTTCTACAAAAAGGACTGGAACATCATGAAAACAACCAACACTGTTGCAAATATTGTTCGCTAATCTACAAGATTGCACAGGCATTAATTAAGTAATTATAATCCTTATACCCAAAGTCCCCGCACCACGAACTGTATCAGATTTTCGCCCGATAACACTCCTCAACACCGATTACAAATTCTTCATGAAAATACTGGCGAAAGGAATACGACCCTATCTTATTCCCGAAAGGAAAATAACCCACATCCAGCAGGCAGTAAGTAATAGAGTGTTTCACTCTGAAGCAGAACTAACTGAAATCGGCGCGATTCTAAAATTGGACTTCCGAAAAGCTTTCGACAGAGTGCATCATGGGTACTTGTTACCAGTGCTGCAACGCTTGGGTCTCCCAACCGCAATAGGCAATCTTATTCGAACCCTTTATGGTTCGGCGCATTCTAGTATACTTCTTAACGGACACTTTTCCAGACCAATTCCAATTAAAACATAGGTACGACTCTTCTTGCTTAAGTATTGAGCCCTTTATTCGGGCAGTCCACTTTGTGATGTGCACGCTTTCCAACACCCAGAGCCTGTTCACGGTTGCAGCTTATGCTGATGACGTCACCATATTACTGCAGACACCAACCGTTGCCCCACAGTTGAAGTGCATAATAACAACTTACGAGAAAGCCTCTAATGCCCAAGTCAGTTATCAAAATCCGAGATACTAGCACTTGGTAACTGGTCACAATAGATGTCAATAGATTCAGTACCTATTAAAGATAGAATTAAGATTTTTGGATTAGTGTTCACCCCTAATATGGCCCAAAATATTGGCATAAATTGGACAACCATAGTTTCAAGGGTGCGCGCCACATTGTCAATCAGTTTGAGTCGAAACCTGAACATAATCCAAAAGGTGCGGCATATAAGCTTGTGTGGCACGTGGCACAAATTCCACCCATGCCGGTAAAAATAAGGCAGTGAGTTGAACTCTGTATTAGTTATTGTTGATGGCGAGGATATGTGTTTGGTGTAGCAAGATCACAAGTAAGAAACGAGGACTGGGTCTCATAGCATTCGGTGAAAAATGCCAAGCGCTGTTGATGCAAAAACAGGAGTAGGAGCTGCTATACACGTCAGCAATCTTCAAAGTATTTAGTGCCGACACGATGTTTAAGAAGAGCGCTCCAAGCGATAGATACGATACGAGTGACAGGGAACAACGTTCCTCCTACAAGAGTAATATAAAATCATCTATTAGAGAAGAACGAAACACAACCCCAGATCACGGAGAAGTACCCATATAGGAAATGGAATGATAAGTGGAGAAATTTTAAAGATCCTCATGTACTAAGTGACTGGATGGCAGCCACATATAAAACTTCAAACGAAAATAATTCCAACAGTAGACAAACAATTCCGTCACAACATCACCCAATCCCCACTCTAAAAAAAATGTCTGGAGATTGACACACAGGGGCGTAAACTTACTACTTGTGGAAGTGACAAGGTTGTCTGGAAATGGTTTTGTTCTGTGCTAAGACAGATGACAGACTCAGCTAATCCTAATGCAGCTTACAGAGCAGCTTTAGAGCTAGATTTTAGTACGCAGCACTTGAAATTTTCGCAAACCTGGCTTCTCATGGGGTATCGCTATTATGCCCAGAAAAACGAACAGTGCTCCCTGAACACATTTATCCTATTTCCAAAAGATGCCAAACAAAAATTATTGTAACGTGTGCCACCGACAGAGAAACATCACGTTAAGGAACTCGAGAGTGTTTCATTATAACAGTCGAATGGTCGTGCAGTGAATAGTGCAGTGTTTTGTGCCAATAGCTTTGTCTTCTTTATCTGTTTTTCTCAGTTGAAATGACTATTTTTTAGAACAATAGGATACGAGAGAAAATGTAAATTTTTGTTTGTTTTGTTATTTCAGGGATAGAAGGACATATGACAAGTGAACATTATACTTACTGTGTTAAGAGATTGAGTGGTTTGTTTGTTGTGTTACTTTTGTATGTTAATATTGTATCTTGTTATTTGTGAGAAAAAAGATTGCCATGCAGGCGAACTCATTTTTGCTGACATCACATGTGAGTAGATATTTATGTATCTGTATCTGTAGAATAACATCTGGAGGGAACTGCTGTGTTAACCATGACATTCTCTTTCTACAAAAGTCGGCACTTTCTCGCTGAAAAATGGCAGCTCATCCGTAGGTCATAGCACTCCAATGTCTTCAAAGGCTAGGAGTTCATTTCAAAATATATTACAGCACTCCTTGTCTACAAACATGGTAGATAAGGTCTGTGCATTGCTGATCATCTTTTAGACTTCAATAATCTATTGTATTCTACTGGAGGCAAGAGCAATCAAGATGCAATCCTTTTGAAGTACACGGATATCACAGCACCTGCCAGATATGTTGTAGATCCCACTGAAGCTAAATCCCCTAGATCAGTGTCCGTGAAGTACAAGATAAAGATTAGAGATCGGTCGATTGTGCCAGTTTGTGCGGCTACATTTCAGAAAATAACAGGTATGTATTGTTCTACTCTGCAATGAACTTCTTGAAAAACAAACTATTAATACTTTCTTATTTTCTTGTGTTTAATATTATTACTACTTATCTGTACTTTATTGACTTCTAGGCGTGTCGCGGGATCGGGTAGCTAGGATTGCTCGACATTATCAGGAACACAGGACCGCAATGAAGGAACTAAGGGGTGGTTCAAGAGCAACGCAAAATGAAATTGATACTGCACAGCAAGTGAAACATCATATTATAACGTATAAGTGTAGAGAGAGCCATTACAGTCTAGGAAAACTGACCACCAACACTAAATGTAAATATCATGTGGGAGAACTTTTGTAAAGAGTAAAGGCAAGAACATTTTTGCTCTGTATCAAAATTCAAGATAATGTTCTATAAGATATTTTAATTTTTTTTTTTTTTTACAATTTGCTTTACGTGGCACCGACACAGGTAGGTCTTATGGCGACGATGGTGTGGCCTACGAGTGGGAAGAAAGCGGCCATGGCTAGGACTGAATTTATAAAAAATAGTAATTATTGATAGAATTGAATAAAATTTGGTTTGTGGTCTCCTAATGGTGAAATAAGGTCATATACAAATTTTCAGGAAAATAGCAACATAACTTTCTGAGAAATTAACACTTACAATTTAATATTTTTAAAGCATAAAAAATGCTCTAGCTGAACAGTTACTTCAAATATCACATTGAAAACTGGTGTACAGGCACTTCAAGATATGGAAAGAATTTTGAACAGAGAGGAAGTCTGCATATGTAGTCCATGAATGTGAGGAAAAGTGTGTTTTATGTGTTTATGTTTTTCTCAAATTATGCTAAAAAAATACCTCTTTTAAAGTATCAACATTATAAAAAATTCCTTCTGTTAATACCAAGACAATATAGGTTTTAACTACCTATGAAATTCTCATGGAATTTGAAACCAAATTGGTTCAGCTGGAACATTTTAAATACCTGAAAATGTACATATGAAAAAACAAACCACATTCTCGTAAGTAAAAGCTAGTGGGTGGGGACTCAACCGGACATTTAAATGTCACGCTAGTACTTTAAAAATGGCGGAACCCGAACAATACCACCGCCAAATGATCCGCAGGATTCCGGCGTACAATAATATGCACAAATTGAAAAATCGATATTTTTCACCAAAAACTCTGTCCCAGCCTCCCTTAATTAAGGTACAACCCCAGCATTTGTCTGGTGTGAATATGGAAAACCACGGACAGCCATCTTCAGGGCTGCCGATAGTGGGGCTCGAACCCACTATCTCCCGGATGCAAGCTCACAGCTGAGCGCCACTAACCCGCACGGCCAACTTGCCCGGTAAATAACAATTTTAATCTCGGTTTCGGTAATCCGCACAGCGACATCTGTTAAAAAGTGCAGGGAACTCGAACTAAGAATAAAGATTGCAGAATCTGAAGAACTTCAAGAAGTGTGTAGAACAGAGCTGAGAGTGCACAAAGCCCGTGCAAAGAAGTTCCACGCCATTATGAACGCTTATTCTGAAAACTACATAAAATTGCTTTTGACATGGCGCAAAATCAATCTTTGCCGAAGCTCTCTGTTGGCCAAGTGTTTTACGCACGGCAGGTATGGTTTAATGCCACCAGATTGTGTCTCTGGCAGGATTGAGGAAGAATACCGGAGGAAGGAGAACACCATATCGCTTTGTGAATATAGGAGTATTATAGAAAAGTTTAAAAAGGTATTAGTGCGGGGAAAACTTGTTTTCCTATTACTTCAAACGTATTCCTGAGGAACTCATCAAGGCTACCTTACCTTTCAAAATGATGGACGCTCGTGTGATCTCATACAGCCAAAGCAACGGTAAAGTGTAATGCGTCGTTAAAACAACTTACTTCACTGGATCAGAAGAATGTTTCCTCATTCAGAGTACTAAAACGAGCTGACATTATCCCCAAAACAAACCACGTAACTGCAGGAAAGAAGAAGGATGTTAAAAAGCTAATGCATTTCTTTACCATTACTCTCGAAGCCTCAAGCTTCTACAAGGACATATTCTCTGTTCATGGTGCAGGGTATGAAGACCATGACAGCTCACGAAGAATTTATGAGGAGGAGGAGACACCAATACTCGAGTAAAAAAAAACAGAAAATTGCTGTTTAAGCGTTTATTTAATGTGTAAATTCAAATACCGTTAAAGTTTAAGTGGCAAGGACAAACTGAGTTTTGTAAAAGAAAGTACATTTCTCTGCCTTGTTGTCGAAGACTATCATCATTATTGGGTGTATATGGAAGGACTGTCTTAAAACATGCATAAACATTGTTGTTTGTAAGTAAAAAGTGTTTCAATTTGTGTGTAAACTTAATATTATTCCTGTGATTATTTTTTTACATAAAGCGAGTTTTGCAAAAGAAAGCCATTTTTTCTAACTTGTCAGTTAGCTACCATCAATTTGATTATGTGGAAGGAATGTCGTTAAACATGTTTAAGCCAACATAAATATTGCTGCTTATAAAGGAAATTTTAATTTGTCTGTAAAATAAAAAAGTGATTTATGAAAAAAATGCTTCCTGCATTAAGCTAGTTTTACAAAAACGGTCCTCAATTAGGATATTAAAATATCAAATCAGTACATTCCTTAAAGTAAAACTCGTAAATTTGTTTATTTCAAAAATGTGTTATGTGCTTGAATTATTCTTTTAAAGTACTTTTAACAGTAGATTAAGTTGTTCGTAAAATCTTCCTAATGATGAAAGCAGCGTAGAAAAATGGCATCTATGACCAATATTTAAGCCGCAAATCCGTAATTTTCGTTACATGATTATTGAACAGTGGTTCTCAACCTTCGCCACTTTCTATTTTCCTATCTGACCTCCCTTGGCCAATTCTTGTTCTCTTCCAAAACTGATTGCATTAGATTCCTTTGTGACTCTTCCCTTCCTGTCATTGGTACCTTCATTCTTCGAAGGGTCGGACCTCTTCATTTTTGCCTCTGATTAGCCTTAGGAGAGTTGTACTTCCTTTTAAAACAATAATCACCATCACCACTACAACCTTCCATTATTTAAATATTACTTTTGTGCATTCTTCCTACGAGTTTGTACATTTTTAGGTATACTGATGACCATTTTGTCTATAACTGATTCTGACTTTTCTTCCAGTCTCTATGGGCAGACTCGTTCTAATCTCCTGTCCGAATTTCTTTGATCGATTCTTGTTTCTTCCAACTCTACCTAGAGTAGGGAATTTAAAGCTTATGATATCATTTTTCACCTTTGCTTTTCATAGTCACTGCCTTAAGGCGCTGTAGTCTCTCCACTATTCTCTCTCCGTGTATTATTCTTTGATGTCATCAATATAGCCTCCAGTTCTCCTAATAAAGCAATTTTCTGGAACAGTAGAAGCCATAAAGTGAACCTGTTTCCTTCTTTATTTTTTGAAGTCTTTTCATTTAGCTATATTCAGTTCGTGTTTAGCATCAAAATTCTCGTCGAAAGAGCTAGAATGAGGTCACACTTTTCTGTTAATACGGAGCGTCTCGTTATCAGAACTAAATAAAAGGTCTCGGTGGCGGCACTGCTAATTCACCGCGAGGTGGAGAAGATCTCGCGCAAGACCAGGGTAAACACTGGCAAAGCCAACTAAATCATGAGAGAGAAAGATGCGGGAGGAGTTATGACGCTCAGAACGTGTAACGGGCTCGCCGCTGAAGCTTTGCTTAATGGCGCTCCTTGTTCGTCTCTGGAGAATCTCGTCTGCCATCCAATGATCATCGTGTTCCTATGAATTTGGTTTGCTATTGTCCAACTAGCGAGTAACGAACTGTGCAGCTATCCTTGAGAATTTTTATTATTATTCTGAAGGTGTTTTGAGAGGAGGAAGGGGGAGAGGAATCGTCAGCGACAAATGATTTACATTTCTGCTTTTCTACCACCACCACCACCCTCAAAATCTCACCGACATACGTCCTAAAAATAGAATGCGATGGTAATATTTAAAAAACTTTCTCGATCTGTATTATGCAAATTATATTGTAATTCCATTTCGTGCAGCACTACCATCGTCATGTTATGGACACACTGGTTTTAAAACAGTAGACCGATCTATTGAAGTTAAGAGA
Source organism: Anabrus simplex (assembly GCF_040414725.1). NCBI lineage: Eukaryota > Metazoa > Arthropoda > Insecta > Orthoptera > Tettigoniidae > Anabrus > Anabrus simplex. Next base: position 1,039,227,554 of record NC_090265.1, on the reverse strand, counting down.
AACTACGTGTGTACTTGTATAAACTAATATCAGTTTCTAACCTTTATGATGAAAAAATAGGGGTGGGGCCAGTGAGGGACTGACCGCTAGGTATTCGTAGCAACGTTCGCGTGACGCAAGTATGTGTCCCTGGCTATAAAATAAATAAATAAATAAATAAATAAATAAATAAATAAATAAATAAATAAAAAAAACTTAATGTCTGTCTGTCTATCTGTCCGTTATTATGCAGATTTCACTGTACCCTAGAGGATTTGCAGAACAAGAATTTTGTGTACAAAAAATTGAACTGTGATGAAAGGAAACCGACCAGTAATGATTTCTAAACAACTCGAAGTAAATGACTCCAGGTGACAACATAGTCGACTTACTCTGCCTAAACCGTTAAGGATATCCACAAATCCTTTTGGTCCATATTGAGGGATACCTACCTTCCTTACCTATCAGCTTACCCTTCTTCTTCATCATCCCCATGTTCTTCATTTTAGCATTTTAGCATTTTCTAATTTTGACGTCTGATGAAACATGACCTTTGAACACGAATTCCTTTCTTCTCTCTTATGCAATTGCTCATCTCCTGGTGTACGGATACTGGTTGATGCCTTCAGCTTCCTGGTAGTTCTTGGTTGCTTGGAGAGTTCGGGGTTGCGGGGTAGATCTCCAGTGAATTGTAGTTGACTTATTGGAAGTTAGGTGGTTTGTCCTTCCAACTTTTCGACGAACTTGCATTCACATAAAAATGCGAAGTTTCTGGGTTCAAATCCCTGTCCTCGTTACTATCGTTGTCACTGACTTTCTTCATTTTTGCAGGTGGTTTACCGTTCTTCATCATTCTCCTCATCTTCTTCATCTTAGCAGCTGGCTGACCCTTCTTCTTCATCCTCCTCCTCATCTTCATTTTAGCAGCTGGCTTACCCTTTTTCTTCATCATCCCCATGTTCTTCATTTTAGCAGCTGGTTTACACATCTTCTTCATCATCCCCATCTTCATTTTAGCAGCTGGCTTACACTTCTTCGCATTTGCTTGAGCCTTTCTTGACGGACTATAATCGTCATTACTGGCATCCTCGTCTGAACGTTCATCCCTCTTATCACTGCTGCTTTTCTTAGGCCTCTTCTTCTTATTGGCCCCAGATCGTTTAGGTTTTGCTTTTTCCTCTTCAGACCCATGCCCCAGATCAGAACGTCTGGATTCGTAATTATTCCACATTCTATCGGCTTCATTTCAACGATGGCGTCTGCGTCTTTGGTAAGAATTTTCCCGACATCGACTCTGGTTCCTCCTACATGGATCACGGCGTCTATTCCACTTTCCGTACAGGTAGCTAGGCTGTTCCACGTTCTTACTATCCTGGTTTAGTATGGTTTCAAACCCTTGCCCATTATTCTCTTGTATGACTGCCTGCGAAACATCCCTTTCCGGTCTACTCTCTTGGATGTGGTTTACAACATTCACTTGGTTTTCCACATGCTTAGTTACTTGTGGCGCTGATTTGAGAGACTGAGTGTTATCTATCTGTCCAAGTATACTGTCGAGTCTAACATCCATCGTTCTCACGACTTCCTTCAAGTCCTTCCTACACGCCTCTACACTATCTAACTTCATACTCATACATTTAACATTCTCATTTAAGTCCTTGATCATTTGGTACAACTGCCCTTGGGCCATTTCTCCCTTCTGCATAAACATACTGTATTTAACGGAAAACGATAGGTCATCGGTGAGCCCGAGACTTCAACGGCGTATAATAGGACTACAACGATAAACATCACAACATTCTCCTATCTAACACATCACACTGTTAATGCAACATTCTCTAAAATTTTATTTAATAAAATGTGAAATTCAATGTTCACTCGATCAAAGTGATCAGCCAAAACACTCAAACCAGTATTCAAAAATTTGGAAAATTACTTTAACACACTTAAATTATACCTTTCATTCAGTAGATAAATTATTCTCATAGTGGTATCTCCTAGCCTTACTCATCGGGCGTTTATCTATTTCTTCGAGTTCACTATCAACTCTGGCGCACGATTTTATCATCCATAATGTGGCATAGCCTCAACATTATTTCTCATTTCCTCTAGTACACGATTTTTCCAAAATATCCTTATCGTTATCGTGACTTAGGTTCCCTCATCGTTATCGTGACTTATGCCCCAACGTTGGTGCGACAACTTACTGAACCCTTTTGGTCCATATTGAGGGATACCTACCTTCCTTACCTATCAGCAAAGTCCACGAGATCTGTATCTTGGGTCGTATCGGGTTCTTCGTCACTTGCTGAGGTAAAGGTAGAGTTCAGTAATTCTAATCTATCTACTGGAATGAAAGGTCTATTTAAAAGATTCCTATTTATTCAGGAAAATTATGAAGCAATCTGATATGTCAACGGTATCATAGAAGTCAACTGTGTCCACTGGACACCACAATCATTTTAACATAATGGTCAGAACACTGGTGTGAGACTTTAACGTAACTGCCTGATGGGCATTCTTACTAGAAACCATTGTCTCAATTATTAATCATTTAAGAAAGGAAAGTCTGGAAATCCTTAAATTCGGCTTCCATGTGAGACTACATGTACCATCATAGTGATTCGTTATGGTCCAGCCCTCGTAACACGAACTCTGGATTCTGGGTATAATTAAGGCCGTCCAATCGGTGTGTGCCACACAGTGGTTCTACGGCATGGACCCTTAATTGAATCGATGTGACCTGCGTCTATGTCATGGACCGACATCTAATTTTCTAAGTTACTTTAAAGTCATTGTGGATGATGACCGCAAGGAAATGATGCTACAATGGCATATGGCCCTAATCTAAGTCACTGAGGTTGATGACCCCCTGACCATCCAAGTTTCTAGGCTGAAGGCTAAACACAATTAAGTTACATCGGTTGATGACCAAAGTTTCCACTTTACTATCCCAGCACCTTCACTGCTCAATCAATCAAAGTTCAATAATTACAACAATAGCAATGCTCACAAACGTTGTGGCAGTAAAATCCATTTCCTTCGGATATGTCCCCTTAATCGTTACTTTATTTTTTAATATTCCCCAGAAAACAAACTAAAATTTCCAGAATGCATCTCCAAGTTATTCGCTTGATTAAATTTATTTCAAAATGCGGTTTCACTGAATTTAATAATTAAATAAATTTAAATGATTTAGCGAAATGTTAATGAACAACAAATTTTATCTCCGCGGACTCTGGTTTCTTCACAAATTTCTACGCAGCTGTGATATGAATTCAATATTGTGATGTTTGTCTGGCTGGAAAAGAATTGTTACATAATTCATGTCCAGTTATATATCTTGTCTCGTGATCTCACACTTTTAAAATCTAATCCAGTCCTAACCGTTATTAACACTTGGATATCCTAATAATCTACGTACAAACCAAACAACTCGCCATATAATTACGATGTCATATCTCGTCATTACCATTTATGAATTTTGCACACCCCTCACAGACAAACCGATCATCACAACCATCGCTCTATATTTTGGACAACCCTGACTTTGGTTACTCTGTTCCTTATACTCAAAGTTCGTGATTTCAAATGTTCATTACGTCCCCAATTACAGTATTTCACAATACTCAGATCATTACCGGCTATGAATTTCAACTAAATCCAGCATTTTAACGTTTTCCCCGGCCGAGAATACAGTACAATCTCAATTCCATGCCTGTCCCGTTATCACAGCTGAGGCCTCTTGTTCCCCAAGTTCGCTTGGCAGTTACATGAAACACCTGGTTTGTTCACAGTTGACTGGCTTCTCAAAATGCTCTCTTTAAACTCTGCCGACAAAATTAAACAAATACGATATTCTAACCAACAAAATGCACAGATTAAGCTTCAAGATGCCCACACTAATTATACGCGTCGCCAATTAATACCGCTATGGATTTCTATGAATTTCTTTCCATTCCCAACATTATAAAATACCTCGGGCTATCGTGTCCCGGCTTCAATGACAGGACTCTAACCTGATTCGCACATCTCATCTCAACTCATATAAAATATTCCTCGGGCTTCCATGTCCCGGCTTCAATGACAGGTCCAACCTGATTCACAAATCTCATATCAACAAAACTAACCTCTGTTTCCCAGCTCCACAATTATCGTCGACAAAGAACTGGAATAAAATCCTCACTAGAAATCTCGACGTCTAATATCGCACAATGCATTAATCATGAATAACTTCGCATAAAGGATATCGTATTTAATAACTTGATTTTTACGAACAAAATGAATGAAACATTCTACTAGATCTTTTTATTGTCAGTCAGACACAGTTCAAAATGGGCATAGAAAAACGTTTCTCTCCGTGACCAAATTCATCACACTAGGTTCTCACCCGACAGCGCGCTTCCACTCGATTGAAAATAAGTGACCATGGATTATTATTATTAACGTCAAATTGCAGACAGGAAAAATTTACGTCGAATGAACATCTTAATTTGACATCACAAAATATAGGCAGTACACTCACACGGATGACGATCTACATTGGACGTGATATCACTTCGGAACCCTATTCAATAACTTTTTACAACATTATACGGCACTCGCAAGACTTCTAAATTTTTATCCAAGTGGAAAATGAAACAAATGACTCTTTTAGTCGTACTCTCACATTTACAAAACTTAGTAGGGATGACCACTGCGTCGTATATCCCCATTCAAATACACTTTTTGAGATCATGAGACAAGATATAAGAGGTAGTAAGATGGAAAGTCACCTACCTCATGTAGTCACGCCAGTGTTCGTCATAGGGCTCACCTGCGACCCTGGCATTTTATTTAGCCATTTTTACATTCATGGCTTTACAAACCATTATATTTCTTCAGGTTTCCTGGAATAAAGCATAAAAAAAGAAAATACCCTTCACTTGTTTGCTGAGTGCACACGATGGATTATAATTTTTTCCGCACACGAATTACTTAATCACATTAGAATTTATTCAGTACTTTGACCGTCCTATCTGGTACAATTATTTCACTCAAGAAAACTATCTCCTCACGGAGTCAAGACCTAGCCGCAATGGCTAAAATCTGCAGTTGAACTCAGTCTACTTTCGTTGTTTGATTTCGCAGAGCAGCTCAACAATTTTTCGTCCGCTTTGTATCACAAATGCCGGAGAAGGAGACTTCGTCATGGCGTCCCTTCATATTTATAGCAGTTACCGCCTCTCTTCGGATCTCTCCCTTTGCCGCCAAGAATATTTCTATAAATTTTCTGACTTACTAAACTGTAATTTCAAGAGTTTTGAAAGTGACTACATGCTTGCTACATTTCTGGCGGTAGTGTTCGTGGACATTTAAAATTTTTACGGGTTCGATTTGTGAGATGATTGACCCCCTTGATAGGCACTATATTTTTGACTTGGCTTGGTTCACGCCATGTACACGCGCTTTGAAATAGTTCACAAAAATGACTTGAGATCCTTCCGCCGTTGACACGTGTGGCTGACGTCACGTACCCCAGAGCGTGGGACCGAAGGTAATCACCCCCTCGTCACGTGTCAAATCCATGCTATCAAGAATCCAACTTTTAAATGATTGTCGATTTATGCATAATGTTCTTAGGGCACAAAGGTCATGGGTTCAATACGAATTTTAGAATATAAAGAGTAAAGCAAGACGTTTGCAAAACTACATACCTAAAGTTAAAATTTCGTCAACTATAATGGTTTGTATGTCTGCTAAAAGTAGATATTCTGTGTTAGATGCGGGAATACACGCCATAAATCGAGAACCGCTGAACAGATTTTTACGCGGCTTTCACTGTTATCTAGATGATCTCCAAGGAAAGATGATGGTTATTGTGGTGCTCAATATTTTAAGATAAAGTACAACTAGGCAACCATCCTCCTTTAATACTAGTCAGAGGGGAAAATTGAAAAGGGGTCCGACATTTCAAAAAATGAAGATATCAGCCAAAGAAAGAGAAGAACTACGAACGGTGTGAAAACAAAATACTCTAGGCCTCGTTAAAATAGTACAGCCAGGTAAGAAAAGAAACATAGATAACCAAGGAAGGTAGGATAGGGCAGAAGAAAGTGAGGATCCTGGCATAAGTATAAACAATGCCAGGACTGAGCTAGGACCCCTTGGTCGCCAACCCATGCTCCGAAGTTAAGAGCCCCTGGAGCATCTTTCAGTCCTCTCTTACGACACGCAGGATACTGCAAATGTTCTCCAAGGAAAAGTTCCATGTATTAAATAATCAATTGTGATGAAAGGAAACCGAGACGTAACGATTTCTGCTAAGCAAGTGGAAGAAAATAACGACAGGCGATGCAATTTCTCAGCTTTCACTGCCTGTACTGTTAAAGATATCGACAAACTATATGCACAAGAATTGAAAGTATAAAATGTCATACAAGAGAATTCCTGGGATCACTTATATATCTTTAAAATAATCCCACAATACCAAGCAACGACTGCCGAGGCGGCTGTGCTTGGGTCCGTGCTTCTTGTAAGGAATCATTTACATTACAAGATATAAAAATTGTACAGTACTGTGTATTAGGGTCAGTTTTATAGATCAAGGATTATATTACCAGTAGAAACACTGAGCTAGGCATAGATCAAGCATCCGTAAGGCTTAGCTTCACGTTATCTAAACCGTTATAATTCGAGAACCACTGGACATATTTTTGTTTGGTTTTCACTGTTTCCAGGGAAAGTTTTCGTCTATTAAATATTGAACTGTGATTAAAGAAAGCCGATCAGTAATGGTTTCTGCGAAAGAATTTGAAGAAAGTGACGGCACACGAATACTTTCTTGGTATAGTCTGCCTAAAACGCTAAGGACATCCACAAAGTACATGCGTAAGAATTGCAAAACATAAAATGTTCTACCAAAAAAAACAAAAAAAAAAAAACAATCAACGATTCAGTGAGCCATATACCTTTTCTTAATAGATCGCTCCCAATAAAAGATTTTATATTTATTAAGAGTAGATACCCTCAAACTATGTACTTGAGAACAAGAGAGTAAAAAAATGTCCTGTGAAAAATTCCGCGAGACCACATGATTATACTGAAGACCTCAAATAAAGAATTACGTTTTCACGTCTTCCCCCATGTGAACCAAATCAGCTTGCAAATCTCCGTTTTTAAACAATGATAGGAGCAGAATGATTATTTCCATACAAGTGGAAAAGGGAAGAACATCGAATCTCGGACGAATCACCATAACAGCGTCCTATGCCAAAGCTGGCTCAAGGGCTAATGCGTTTGCATTGCTCTAATGGGACTAATTTTGGGGAGCTGAAGCATTGCTACTGTTCAAAATGGCTGCTATGCATTGGTCTTAAGAGAATGGCTGGCGCAGGGGCTAATGCTAAAGTTACTAACCCGACCTCGGGGTCTTAAAATTTATAATCTAGGACCTCAAGCTGAGTCTGTCATTACCTCGACTTACGTTTTGCTGAGCCCTAATCCTGTATTTGTCCTGTCAAATCTTCTCTGAATAGAGAAATGAGGTTCAGTTTATGGCTGGTTTGTGGATTTTAACTCCTCCGACTCGGGGTCGAGGGTACTTGTACTGTCCCCAAAATTCCTAGAACTCATACACTACGCCCAATACTACCACAAAAACAGAAAGTTTCCCAAAAATGGCAGATGCTCGCTACCTTCCTCGAAGGGTCTCAATGGAGAGAGCTTGAGAAGTGGCTTGGCACTTCTCGCGAGTATAGTGCGGTGTGGTAATTACAAGAGGTTACTGACCCGCCTGAATTTTAGAGGTGAAACACTGATTGGGGGGGGGGGGTGGAATCTAGAATATTTTCTTCATTGAGTATTAGGAGAACAGTAGACATGTAGAGGCTGATTGCCTCCTTTGCAAGGTCGCGGGTACTGTGTTTACCTATCAGTACTTTTTTCTATACTTTCATGCTAGCCTGCTAGTAACAGAGGAGCAGACGGTCTGTAGTAGAAAACAACACCTTAGCTTAGCATCACAAAACTTAATTCAGTTGCTTAGCAGAAATCGTTACGTTTCGGTTTCCTTTCATCACAATTGAATATTTAATACATGGAACCTTTCCTTGGAGAACATTTGCGGTATCCCTGCCTGTCGTAAGAGATGACTGAAAGGGGCCCCAGGGGCTCTTAACTTCGGAGCATGGGTTGGCAACGACGGGGCCCTAGAGGAGTCCTACGTTGTTTATACTAATGTCAGGATGCTCACTTTCTTCTGTCCTATCTGACCTCCCTTGGTTATCTCTGTTTCTTTTCTTACCCCGGCGGTACTAGTTTGACGAAGCCTAGAGAACCTTTCGTTTTCACACCGTTCGTGGCCCTTCTCTTTCTTTTGTTTTTTCCGAACTGTCGGACCCCTTCCAATTTTTCGATCTGACTAATATTATTAGAGGATGGTCGCGCAGTTGTACATTCTCTTAAAATATTAACCACCACCACCACCACCACCACCACTACCACATTTCCTTGGAGATCCTCTAGGCAAAAGTGAAAGCCACGTAAAAATCTGTTCAGCAGTTCTCGATTTATGGAGTGCTATTCCCGCATCTAGCACAGAATATCTACTTTTAACAGACATACAAACCGTTATAGTCGACGAAATTTTAACTTTACGTATGTAGTTTTTCGGACGTCTTGCTTTACTTTTTATACTCTAAAATTCGTATGCGTATAATTTGTGTATATCTTTAACAGTTAGGCAGCGTAAGCCGACTATGTTGTCACCTGGAGTCATTTACTTCGAGTTGTTTAGAAATCATTACTGGTCGGTTTCTACTGAACTTAATTTCATTCTCGTTCCCACGCGCCAGTGAACGATCAATCTGAAAACACAATTTAACTCTTGAGTCCAGTCGTGACAGATGACATGCGTAATTCTGCATCGTTAGCACTGAGATACTCTTTTAGTCTACTATTATTCGCTATTACAGCTAAGCACAGTGCTATAACTGTTGAGTTGAATACGTAGGGAATACCTCTAGGTTTCCTGACCTGACTTCTACAAAAAATTGATTATAGGTGTTACGGAGATATCCGTGGTAGGTAGAGGTGAAAGAAGGTGCGGGTGTGAATGGGTTTCAAGCTACGAAATTATAGTGCATGTAAAATTAATTTAAAATTTAACAAGGTTATATTTTCTTTTCAAAAACAAAGCAATAACCGACATGGCAGGTACAATGTAGCAAAACAAGGGGAGTTACAATATTTACAGGTTTTGGGCTTCACGCCCTGACTTCAGCGATCAGCTCAGTTTTACCACAAACACAAGTTTTAACAGAGGGGCAGAAAACCCCATTCATCCCTAGGAGCCCCTGGCTCCGAATTACACAGAAAAGCCTCCACGAGGCATATGACACTCCAATTCCAAAAGAGCGATCCGCTCTCAAAATTTAAGCCTCTCAAAGGCCACACCAAACTCTACCTTCAAGCTGTCCTCTAAGGACGTATTCACAGGGGTAAAATACCCAACCTACGGAGGTCTATTACATGAAAAGAAGGTTGATTACATGACCTCTAAAATAACAATTTGAGAGGAGGCGAATTTGCACTCCTAATACACTTTGTTTTTTAAAACCTAATCTGGCTCTGGGCCGCTAACGCAAGGGCTAATCCCATACTACAGAGGTGACTTAGAGAAGAACCCTTTACATTACATAAACGAAGAATAGTTTGAGAAAATAAGTTCACCTCAAAACAAATGTGAGTGGGAGCTCGAGAGGGTTAGCACTCTCTATCCCAATATGTAGCTTTACAAGAAAAAGATGAAAAGAGTAATTACATTTTAGGAAAAGGTTACATGAAGGAAATGCTTCGAACCCGCCGCGAGTGTTAAACTGCCGACCTAGCAAGAAAAGAAGTTATTAATAGGCCATTACCTGGTGTTGAACGGCTGAAGAAGAAAGAGGCGCTTCCCGCCTCCTGCTATGTACTTAATACACTGAAAGATGGAACAGAAGTGGCCCCGAGACCCTAAAATCAGCAGTTTATATACTCTCGCGGAAGTTTCTAGGCGTTAGGGGAATGAAAACACCCGCCCACAATGTTTTTATTGGATAGGACCCCGCAACAGATACAAGCTGGGGGAAGATACACCAGATTGGTCAGAAATTACTAAAAGAAATTCGGGATTGGCTACATGCAAAACAAGGGGAAAGAGAGGGGTATACAGCCAACTTAAACAATAACAGAAAGAAATTTAGGAAAGAACAAACATTTGAAATAAAAATTTCTTCAACAAAATAGTTCTTTGACTCCGCACTAGGTCGCACTATTGTTGATCTTCAGTAGTGTCCTCTAGAAGAGAAAGTTCACACTTCTTACTTCAAGCGAAACAAAAACACATCAAAAATGACACAGTTCACAAACTCAAAAATTTCCAGGTAGTGACATCTTCTGAGAAATTAGTAGATTAATAGTGTAGATAAAGTTCAACCTTCCTCCAGAAGAGGAGTTTCAACTGGCGCAACTTTTAAATAAACGGTGTAGAGGTGTACCGCCCGGTACAGACCTCCCCCCCCAAAAGTTCCTCCAGGGGTGACACATGAAATCAGTTTGAAACAAAGTCCAAGTAATGATGTTGATACGAAGATAGATAGCAGAAGCATTTACAAGATTTCTTAATTCAGTTTCCAAATGTTGTTGTTGCAGGTGAATGAAAGTCTTTATGTTTGTAGAATTTGAATTTCTGAAGATAAACTTTTAATACTTAAAGGTGAAGAAAAATTTTGCAATGTCCACCAAATATTGTTGTTGAATTCTCAAGTGTAGTTATTGCTTATGGTGACTGTCCATGGAGTTGATGTAGATTGAGTCGGATGGCCAGACCGGCCGTTGCAGCTTGCGTCCAACGGAGGCCGCTCGGACCCCTCAAGTACCCTGAGATACCGCTCGCCCGCACTATGAGGGGAGCAGAGGTGTTGAAGTACGCCGCGCCCGCGGTGAACAGATACCGGCTGCGGGCATGTAGCAGGTCGTGCGCCGCACATCAGCCTTGGCCGGAAGGAGAGCTCCGGCTCGCCGTGCACATGTCGTCCTCGCTGGAGAGGAGGGGGCCCATCCCCCTCCCCAGTCGCTGCACGGCGCTGCGCGGCTGCGGGGGCGCTGAAACATTAAAGCTAGGCGGCAGAATTGAGTTGGACTATCATCTTCTTTGAGGGTACAGGCTTGTGGAGAGGTTGAGGGGCCAGCGGCGTGTAGATATCCATGGCATTTACTATTATGAAGCCACAGTGTAAGGTGGAGCAGGAGACGGGAGCGTGGTAATGGCCGTGGCAAGAACAGGATGGCAGTTTAACGGGTCGGGGCAGGTTTTACACAAGGCTTACATCTAAAACCAAAATATTACAGAAGGGGCAGAATGCCTTAAAAGTGAAACTCAAAAAAAAAATATAACCTTCATATCCTTTCAAAATAATATGAAGCAAGTTAACACAGAAATTACACCGGTTTCACCTGGGACAGGTGAACTCTAAATATCCTCTCGGTGGCTGGATTACTTAGCAATAAGGTAACCGGCGTAAGAAAATCGAGAATGATACAAGGCCCATGAAATCTGGGGGCAAGCTTGCCCGCGGGAACAAAATTTTTGACCATAACCTGGTCACCTACCTTCAAAGTGGTGGGTCTCCGTCCACGATCATACCTTTCCCTAACCTTTTCATGAGACACTTTAAGATTGGCTTTAGCCTTCTTCCAAAGATCTTTAATGTTATCCGGATCTATTGTCTCGGGTAGAATGTCATTCAAAGACCAGAGGTTAGAGAGCGGCGAGTTGGGAACAAACTTGAACATCAAAGAAGCTGGAGTAAATTTGTGTGATTCATGGACCGCCGAATTCAAAGCAAAAGCTAACCAATGCAGGGACGTGTCCCACCTAGAATGATCTTCATGATGATAGGCAATCAGTGCGGACCTGAGATTACGGTTAACCCGTTCAGCCAGAGATGGTTGAGGGTAATAAGCGGAAGTAGTTACATGAGAGATGGACAAGTCAAAACAGAATTTACGAAATAAATTAGATGTAAAAGCCTTAGCATTATCAGATACAATGTATTGGCACGGACCAAAAGAAGCGAAAATAGAATTTAGGCAAGTAATAGTTGACTGAGCGGTAGCCAGCTTAGTCGGAAATAACCAGGAAAATCTTGTAAAACCATCTACACACACAAAGATGAACTTGTTGGCATTACCCTTTGACTGGGGGAAGGGTCCCACATAATCAATATACAGGCGTTCCATGGGGCGCGACGCTTGATGAGAAGACAAAAGGCCTACTTTAGTGGACATGGTGGGTTTACTGATCAAACAAGATTTACAAGCTTTTACAAGTTCCCGAATTTCACCGTCCATACCTTTCCATATGAACATTTCACGAATCTTTTCACGAGTTTTAAAGATTCCAAGATGCCCCCCCAATGGGGTCTCATGATAGTATTTGAAGATCATAGGTACAAGAACCGCTGGAACAACAACTTTCATCAACTTATCATGCCTCGAAGGGCAACATAGAACACCATTCCTCAGAACATAAGGGACAGCATGTTCCCCAGAAGAAAGGGTTTCCATTATCGGAGCCAGCGTAGGATCTTCACGTTGGTATTTCTCGATATCCCTAAAGAGCATGGGAGCATCGGTTAGGATGGCATTAACCTCGGATAGTATGGACTCGGAAGGTGATGAACTGTCGACCGGTTCATGGGTCTCGACCTCGTTTGAAAACATACGGCTGAGTCCATCAGCCACAACATTTTCGGTACCTCTGATATGCCTGACATCGAATTGGAAGGCGGAAATACGGATGGCCCAACGGGCTATACGACCAGTACGACGCGGTCTACCTAAGACCCAGCTTAAGGCTTGGTTATCTGTCTCCAGATCGAATTTGACATGTTCCAGATAGAGACGGAACTTTTCTAAGGCGAATAAGACTGCCAACCCTTCGAGCTCATAGATGGAATACTTGGCTTCTTGAGCCGATAGAGTCCTAGATGCATAGGCGATGGGACGCCTCCCTAGTTCAGTCTCTTGAAGAAGGACTGCAGCTACAGCTGACGACGACGCGTCCGTTTGGACGATGAATTTCTTCGAGAAATCAGGCATAGCAAGTACAGGGGCATTACAGAGAGCTAATTTAAGATCTTCGAAAGCGGCTTGTTGAGAAGGTCCCCACTCGAATTTGATGCCTTTCCTACGAAGAAGGTTTAAGGGCGCCGCTCTATTAGCGAAGTTAGGAATAAACTTCCTGAAGAAATTCACCATACCAATGAATCTAGCGATACCTTTGATGTCCTTAGGAGGTTTAAAATCACGGATGGCCTGTGTTCTAGAATGATCGACAGCTACCCCATCGGGTGACACAATATGCCCTAGGAATGACATAGAGGGCTTAGCAAAGGCAACCTTGGACAACTTGACAGTTAACTCAGCCTTACGAAGGCGATTCAGAACTTCTCGCAGATGATCTAGATGTTCTTCAAAAGTCTCGGAAAATACGACGACATCATCCAAGTAGTGATATAAGTACTCAAATTTGATGTCGGAAAAGACCCTATCTAGTAGCCTAGTGAGCACAGCTGCCCCCGTGGGGAGCCCGAAAGGCACGCGGTTGTATTCGTATAAATTCCAGTCCGTGGCAAACGCTGTAAGGTGTTTAGACTCTTCGGCAAGGGGAATTAGATTATAGGCCTGATTCAAGTCCAAGATAGTGAAGAACTTGGCCTTACGAAACCATGAAAAGCAAGAATGAAGGTCGGGAAGGGGCACAGATTGCAACACCACCTTCCGATTGAGAGCCCTGTAATCAATGACAGGCCTGAAGCCTCCTTGGGGTTTCGGGACTAGAAAAATAGGCGAAGAATACGCTGACTTAGAGGGCCTAATAATACCATCCTTCAACATCTGATCGATGATTTCTTTTAGAGCCTTCATTTTAGGTGGAGATAGCCTATAAGGTGGAAAACGGACAGGAATCGAATCCGTGACCTCAATTTTGTATTCAATAAGGTCAGTAACACCAAGAGTATCAGAGAACACCTCGGGAAACGACTGACACAGTTTCCGAATACTATCAGCCTGCTCCTCAGGTAGATGTCTAAGGTCTAACAACATCTCATCCTGGGTAGGCGAAATAGATGAACATGATACAGAATTACACTTTAACAAGGGAATTCTACAATTGGACGCAAATTTGAACGTGCACGACCTACTCTGGAGATCGAGCACAAGACCAGTGTGAGAAATGAAGTCCGCTCCCAATATGATGGGGCAAGACAAGTGCTTAGCCACAAACAGTTTGATTTTCCATGTAAATTTAAAAATACGAATTTTGACCAGTACGGAACCTAGAATTTCTAATGGCGATGAATTAGCCGAAACATATTGAATAAGAGCTGAGACATGGTCAGGTAGTTTACAAACAGATTTCAATTTAGAATACCATTCAGCCGAAATAATCGAACAAACACTGCCTGAATCTAAGAGAGCTGTTATAGGCTCGTTATTTAACTCAATCTTAAGAAAAGGAACAGGTGCGGGGGTATCCGCCGCAATCCTAAGACATTCTTTAGGGCATTCAAAAGATGAATTTGAAGGCTGGTCGTTCTCTGCATTTACAACCTGTTTACTAGGGGCTGAGTCTCGGGAAGATGGATTAGTCGGCTCAGCCGACGCCACTAGTCACTTTTTATTATTGGCATAGCTGAAATTTGCACCAGAAGTTGAGCAGGAGGGGGGGCTATTTGAGTTTGGGCAATTCTTGGCGATATGTGAGAAGGCCCCACACTTAAAACAGCCTTGTGATGACCCTGCTCCATTCCTTGTCCCACTTGACTTGATCAGAGGACACTTATTCCGCAGATGGTCAGGCGACCCGCAAGCATAACATTTACGGGGATTGACTGGTCGGCGAGGTGGAGGCCGAGTGTTACTAAAGGAAGGCGGGGGTTCTTTCGCGACACGCAAAGAATCGGCGTATCTAACTCCTTCCGCTGAGACTGCCAATGCTTCAAGTTCCGAGAAAGTTTGCGGGCACGCCGCGAAACACAAATATGACCTATAGGATGGTGAAATACCTTCCACAATAGCTTGTACAATTTGATCCTCAGGGAAGTGAAGAGCAAACACCCTAGTATAAAACTTAATATCTTGGATGAAGTCTGCCAGGTTTTCATCCAAGCGCTGTACCCGATAATAGTATTTCTGAATAAGAGATGACCTCGCGCGGGCAGGAATAAAATTTGCAAGCAGATGTGCATGGAAATCTTCGATAGATGACTGTTCAGCTATGGCTCTTACTATTTTATCTGAGAGAACCCCAATAGCATAAGGATAAATAATTTGCAAAATTTGACATGGGGAAAGAGAAAACACAAGGGCATGATCCTGAAATTCCACTAGAAATCTTAAAAATGAAATTACGTCACTGGTGGTATTAACGGAAAACTTGGATATACCTCTGAGCAACATTGCCAATGGATGAGGCAAGCTGCTAAACCCGGGCGACATAGTAGGTAAAGGTTTCAATGGCAAGGAAGTTAATTCAGCACGTACATTGTTCAACGATGTGCGGCGTTCAGACTCGTTGTCCAATGGGGCAGAGATAGTTTGAGCAGCAACGGTTATCCTATTGCCTTCTCCCTTAGCAGGTTCTTCTTCACTACTTACATTCACAATGGTGGGCTGATCAGATTTGGGAGGAACTTCCCCAGTTAACAATTGAGTGACTTTACTAGACAATTCAGAGATAGTTTCAAGGAGCGTATTAGCTTGCTTCCTCTGAACGTCATTCACCTTCAGAGACAACAGATCATTAACTCTATTTGAAAAGTGATATAATCTGCCTTGCACACGCTTAATTTGGTTAGGAGACGGATCATTTTCATCAAAAAAACTAACTACGGAAGCTAGCCCAGTAATATTCTCCGTGATCGTGGAAAGAGAGTCGTCAATTTCTTTCTCTCCCAAATTGGGGATGGAAATGGGCAAATCAAGGGACTCTCTAAGCTTGTTAGTGTCTATTGCAACCGTGCCTCCAGATTGAACGTTTCTGATAGTTAACTCGTATATCAACTCCTCTTTGCGCAAATAGTTAAGGAGGAGAACATCGCGAGGGCCGGACATGATGAGAGAACAATTTAAAAAAAACTCAAAAAATTCCAGCAACTGAGCAAATTGTTAGAGTTCGAATTAAAGCAATGTTTAGCCGTCAAAAGGGGCTATATTGAGACCCATTCAACCACGCTCTGCTACCACTTGTTACGGAGATATCCGTGGTAGGTAGAGGTGAAAGAAGGTGCGGGTGTGAATGGGTTTCAAGCTACGAAATTATAGTGCATGTAAAATTAATTTAAAATTTAACAAGGTTATATTTTCTTTTCAAAAACAAAGCAATAACCGACATGGCAGGTACAATGTAGCAAAACAAGGGGAGTTACAATATTTACAGGTTTTGGGCTTCACGCCCTGACTTCAGCGATCAGCTCAGTTTTACCACAAACACAAGTTTTAACAGAGGGGCAGAAAACCCCATTCATCCCTAGGAGCCCCTGGCTCCGAATTACACAGAAAAGCCTCCACGAGGCATATGACACTCCATTTCCAAAAGAGCGATCCGCTCTCAAAATTTAAGCCTCTCAAAGGCCACACCAAACTCTACCTTCAAGCTGTCCTCTAAGGACGTATTCACAGGGGTAAAATACCCAACCTACGGAGGTCTATTACATGAAAAGAAGGTTGATTACATGACCTCTAAAATAACAATTTGAGAGGAGGCGAATTTGCACTCCTAATACACTTTGTTTTTTTAAAACCTAATCTGGCTCTGGGCCGCTAACGCAAGGGCTAATCCCATACTACAGAGGTGACTTAGAGAAGAACCCTTTACATTACATAAACGAAGAATAGTTTGAGAAAATAAGTTCACCTCAAAACAAATGTGAGTGGGAGCTCGAGAGGGTTAGCACTCTCTATCCCAATATGTAGCTTTACAAGAAAAAGATGAAAAGAGTAATTACATTTTAGGAAAAGGTTACATGAAGGAAATGCTTCGAACCCGCCGCGAGTGTTAAACTGCCGACCTAGCAAGAAAAGAAGTTATTAATAGGCCATTACCTGGTGTTGAACGGCTGAAGAAGAAAGAGGCGCTTCCCGCCTCCTGCTATGTACTTAATACACTGAAAGATGGAACAGAAGTGGCCCCGAGACCCTAAAATCAGCAGTTTATATACTCTCGCGGAAGTTTCTAGGCGTTAGGGGAATGAAAACACCCGCCCACAATGTTTTTATTGGATAGGACCCCGCAACAGATACAAGCTGGGGGAAGATACACCAGATTGGTCAGAAATTACTAAAAGAAATTCGGGATTGGCTACATGCAAAACAAGGGGAAAGAGAGGGGTATACAGCCAACTTAAACAATAACAGAAAGAAATTTAGGAAAGAACAAACATTTGAAATAAAAATTTCTTCAACAAAATAGTTCTTTGACTCCGCACTAGGTCGCACTATTGTTGATCTTCAGTAGTGTCCTCTAGAAGAGAAAGTTCACACTTCTTACTTCAAGCGAAACAAAAACACATCAAAAATGACACAGTTCACAAACTCAAAAATTTCCAGGTAGTGACATCTTCTGAGAAATTAGTAGATTAATAGTGTAGATAAAGTTCAACCTTCCTCCAGAAGAGGAGTTTCAACTGGCGCAACTTTTAAATAAACGGTGTAGAGGTGTACCGCCCGGTACAATAGGCATCGCTCAGTTCTAGCTTTTGACTCTTATTAGACGAATGCTTCCTCATAACTGCTATGATGATCTGAAAACTGAGTAAGATGCGAGGATACTACAACCAGAATGGGATGCGAAGGATGACGTTGAAGCCCAGCCATACTGAACACCTGTGTTTCTTGTAGTGTCTGAATAATATATGACGAATACTGGTGGCAGCCTAAAACTATTACGTCACACACCTCAGTAGTCTCAAGTTATTCGCCAGCTTTTACAACCATACAAGGCTGGTGAGTGTGATGTTCCATTTCTGATTTCAAGTCAAAAAACGATGAGAACAGTCGCTGACTTATAGCATCCTCTAGCCAACATTCAACAAGTACGAAACGATGTTTTTAATACAGTACTGCTGTTGATATTTTGCTGATAACCTTGATACTAAAATTCACGAGGGCCGAAACTTATTTTGCACTCTAACCCACCCTATTCTCTATGGAAACTAGAAAGGAGGACTACATATTAACGTCCATCGTTTTCTGAATGGTCGACGATATTGCCTGTTCACCTAGGTATGATACGAAATAGCAAGTTAAAATAGTCTTCTTATTCAGGATGTAACTGATTCAGAAAAAAATAACAAGGCTGACAAATGCAAGACGACAGCTACGTGACACACATTTTACACTCAATAGGGAAGATGTAGAAAGAAATATGACATATCATAACACACCTAGGACTCATTCAGCTAGTTTTGAGGGGAGTGTAGGCGGCAAGAACAGTATGTATATAACAAATTATGAGAACGGATGAATGCACGACTCCTTAGCTGAATGTTCGGCGTTGTCTCCACACTTTCTTCTTCATATTCAGAAAACACACCATACTGGCGTCAGGAAGGGCATCTGGTCGTAAAACACAGATCGCACCCGCAACCCTACAAGATGTGGGAAAAGCAGTAGAAGGAGAGGAAGATGAGAGTAAATTTCAGGTGTTGGAGTTACGTAGATATGAAAAGGTTAGCACAAGATAGGGTGGAATGGAGGGCTGCATCAAACCACTCTATACAAAAAGTTGTAGTTACTTACCGAAACTGGAGAGTAAGAATGTTTTTATAACTAGCTAAATTGATGAGACATACATGATTTACCTGAATTTTGGAGGAGAAAAACTTAATCGCTCTGTACTCCGGACACAGGTGGGTTCGAATTCCCCGGCAGTCATTTACGAAATAGTTTTCTCTCGTTAGTTACTTCAACTACTGTCAAATGCTGGGGTGGTACCTTTCTCAACGCTACGTCTGCTTCTTTCCTGTTATTAACCCGTACAATTACACTTACACCTACAGGAAATAGCCTCAAACAGCGGAAAACGCAGCTCATCCCATTGCGTATGCCGGGGAAAAGAAGGTATAAAAATAACAAGTAGAATAAGGAAAATGAAAATAAGAATATTAACTTTTAATTCAGATCATTACAGCTTGCCATGAATGTTTAGTTGTCTTATAGCTACGCAGCCTATGATAGCACCTTTTGATTACCCACCATACCTGAACTTGTAAAAACATCGCATCAATTACACATCTCGTTTCACGTAATTAGTCTACCATGTCAGCGGAGAGTTGGCGTGGAATGACATTAGTAGGTGAATAAGTTTGAGTGGTGTCTTTAAAAGTAGGAAAGATCACAATATGAAGATAAAGTTGGAATTCAAGGGGACAAACTGGGGGGGGGGGGTAATATTCGTTTATAGGAATTAATTTATAGGAAGGGGAGTTAGGGACTGGAATAACTTACCAAGGAAGATGTTCAGTAAATTTCCAATTTCTTTGAAATCATTTAAGAAAAGGCTAGGAAACAACAGATACGGAATCTGCCACCTGGGCGACTGCCCTAAATGCAGATCAGTATCGATTGATTGATTGATTGATTGATTGATTGATACCGCATTATACTAGAGAGAAAAGCCTCGTTACCGAGCAAGCTCTGTCCATCGAGATTCTCCGATAACGGTAGGCAGCCATTGCCGCGTAAAGCAAACTGCGTGGTATTGTGGCAGAGAATGGTGTAGGTCGTAGTGGTGTATGCGTTCCAGGAATGTTGGGGATGGTACAAACACCCCAGTCCCCGAGTTGGAAGATTTAAAATCCCCAAAGCGGCCAGGCATCGAACCCGTTTCCCTATTCAGAGAGGGTTAGACAGTGTGAAATATCAGATAACAAATAAATAAATAAATAAATAAATAAATAAATAAATAAATAAATAAATAAATAAATAAATAAATAAATAAATAAATAAATAATTAAATAAATAAATAAATAAATATTGTAATCTCAGCTAGAGATCCTAGGCTACAGTTTACAAAACACTGAGGATGATACCAATGTATAGCAACCATCTTACACTTTAACTCCAACACCGCAATCCCCGAGTGGGAGGAGTTATGGTTAAACACGTAACCCAGCCGAAAACTGAACCCTATTTCCCTATTCAGGGAAGATTGGACGGGATAAATAAATGAGGAGCTCAGCAAATGTACGAAGACGTAATGCATTCAGAGAAGGTCAGACAGGATAAATAAAAGAGAGGAGCTCACCTAAAAGTCGTAGGTTACAAGTTGAAAGACAGTGAGTGCACTGCAGTGTGAAATGATCGTATACCAGGTCGGGTTAGCAGCCATCTTGCGCATTACGCCTTGCACCAGTTATTCTCATAAGGACGATGGGTCCTAGGTTTCAAGCTGTAAGACCCTGGGGACATTGCAGTAAGAAATGATCATACCCCAGATCGGGTTAGTATCTATACTACGTATTACCACCTGCATCAGCTATTCTCGTAA
Organism: Anabrus simplex; assembly: GCF_040414725.1. Taxonomy (NCBI): domain Eukaryota; kingdom Metazoa; phylum Arthropoda; class Insecta; order Orthoptera; family Tettigoniidae; genus Anabrus; species Anabrus simplex. The sequence goes on along the minus strand of NC_090265.1, from coordinate 1,039,207,000 downwards.
GACAAATGGGTCCTAGGTGTTACAAGTTGTAAAAGCCACTGAGGACATTGTATTATGATATGATCCTATACCAGGTCGGATTAGTAGTAATCTTACGTATTAGTCCCTGCGCCAGCTATTCTCATAAGGTCAATGGGTATCGGCCATCTTGACCAGTAGCCCTGCTCCAGCTCCCCAGAGTCAGTCCCATAAGAGCAATATAAACGCATTAGCCCCTACGTCAGCTGTTCTCTTAAGCGTAAGTTATTAACGTAGTGTTTGACCCGTATTGAATTGTGATCGCAATAGTAACAATTATATAATAATTGCTACTGTATTCTCATAAGATCAGTAGGTCCTAGGTTACAAGTTGTAAGACCCTGAGGATAATGCATTATGAAATGATTGTATACCAGTTCGGGTTAGTAACATATTTTTTTTCTAGTTGTTTTACGTCGCACTGACACAGATAGGTCTTATGGCAACGATGGGATAGGAAAGGGCTAGGAGTGGGAAGGAAGCGGCCGTGGCCTTAATTAAGGTACAGCCCCAGCATTTTCTTGGTGTGAAAATGGGAAACCACGGAAAACCATCTTCAGGGCTGCCGACAGTGGGGTTCGAACCTACTATCTCCCGAATACTGAATACTGGCCGCACTTAAGCGACTGCAGCTATCAAGCTCGGTAGTAACATATTAGGGCTTACCTGCTGCACCACCTATTCTCATCAGATCAGTGTATAGCAGCCAGTAGCCCTGCTCCTGCATTTAGTCCCATAAGAGTAATATAAACTCATTCGCCCTTGCTGGAGTTTCGTCTTTTCATTCCTCATATGAACACTGCGGAGAAGTTTGGAATTAAATCCAGGCTTCTGAGACGCAGTTTAGTGATTATAAATTGTATAGTACATCCACTTTTCTTGCCTTGCCGGCCACACTGTCATGGTGAGTATATTTTCCAACAGAGGAACTCAAACCGGTTAAACCCGTTGTCAGAACATATAGACTTAACGCCTTAACGATCTTGGCTACCAGGATACTGCAAATAATACCATTCCATTTCTTATATTTTCGGAAAATATAAAAATTTATAATACAGTGACTCATCACTGAGTGACAAAAGAACAAACACAAACGAAAAGAGCTGCGTAAATTCAATATTGGTCAGCATTACAAATGTTGTCTTCCAAAAGCTTCCATCTAGGGTTTCCAGGAGGTTTCATCTAAGTCTAAGTCAAGGTTTAACCAACGTTTATTCAAATCTATTTCACTGCAGTACCTGAAACCGGTTACAATTTTATGTTTCACTTTGTTTTTACGTAACGATACAATCGCATGGGTTCAAAACACCCGGTCGAAGCTAGCGGAGCAGTAGGTATAAGCTAGTAAACAAATAAAAATCCGATTAATTGGTTTTATTTGAAGAGGCTCCTATGTGCCAACTCGTGTCAACAGATCTATCTGCACAAAAATAATTGCTTGAGATGCAGAATTTTCGGCTCTGCAGCATCTTTGGAATCCATGAAACACTAAGTAGGACGTTAAATCATTATTGAGAGTGGCCTCACACTTCCTAGATGTAGAATGGCGATCCCTCTGCGAGCTGAACCTGGCCTGGCAATCAGTGTTTCTCCAAGTATGTCTGCATTCAATCCGGCCAAACGTTCAGAAGCATTTTCAGACGCCCTAGACCTGGACTGTTGCTCTCTCCGCAAACTGAGCTTCGGCTTGCACTGAAAAGCAGTCTCAGGTAACTTAGATAATTTCATTTTCAGGCTTTGAACGATGATTTTCTTAGGATAGTAAAGGGCATCATCTCTCAAATGTGACACTGACACTAAACGTCCCAAAACGGTATGTCATGCAACTTAATCAGTGAAATTAATGTAAGAAAAGTGCATTATATCACTCAAAGAAAGAAGAGTCCAGGTTTAGTGATTATCACTCCCATATATAAATGGATAAATAAAACATGTCTCTGAAAAGTTGAAAATAATTGAAGATAGGGTAATATTTGCGAGTATAAATGGTCCCATATATAAATGGATAAATAAAACATGTCTCTGAAAAGTTGAAAATAATTGAAGATAGGGTAATATTTGCGAGTATAAATGGATAGGACAAATATGCAAATACCATGTAGATGTATTGAAAAAATATCCCTAACTAAATTATGATCATATCTTTTACGGATTTTTGAAATCGGTAACAGAGGGGAGATTTAGGCGTGGGGCTTGTTAAGTATTCAGATAAGAAGATGACTGATAGTTTTATATTAAGCTAAAAGAGGCAAAGCAGAGTCAAGAGAGCCAACAGAAAACTGGAGCAGGAAACAAAAATAGAGAAGTGGTACAGTAACAATTACAGAAAAATGCCAGAAAACATTAACAAATTTTACAGAAAATTAACAGTGCATCAGAAAAATTTGAGTTTATTTAGATCAACCACTGTTAGTTTTTAAGCTACATTAGAAGAATGTTGGAAGAACTTGACTGTGAAGCAGAAATCGGGTAATTGGAATTTAAGGACACTGACGAAGATGCAGTTAGTAACATCAATACTGATGAGAATGTAATATTTGAATCGGATACAGATAACACATCAACCCCCGAATGCAGTCACTCGTGAGAACGGTAATGAATCAACTTCACCTTTTCTCCTAACACTCCTCTAGCAACAATGCATACCTTGAAAAAATATCTACGATACAGACAGTCGCTAACTTAACCTCAATCGAGCGCTTACGCCATTGTTCAAGTTCTGCTTAGTCTTATTATCGCTGCTTTCTTTAACACTGCGCTGCTCGCGCTGTAATTTTTTTTTTTTTTTTTTTACAACTTGCTTTACGTCGCACCGACACAGATAGCTCTTACGGCGACAATGGGATAGGAAAGGGCTAGGAGTAGGAAGGAAGCCGCCGTGGCCTTAATTAATGTACAGCGCCAGCATTTGCCTGGTGTGAAAATGGTAAACCACGGAAAACCATCTTAAGGGCTGCAGACAGAGGGGTTCGAACCCACTATCTCCCGAATACTAGATACTGGCCGCACTTAGGCGACTGCAGCCATCGAGCTCGGTCTGTAAATTCTAACGCAAGTGCTCGCGTGGATGACAATTGTCATCCATTTTAATTCTTTTATTCTACCTTAAGTATTAATATACGTATTTCAAAGGTCATTTTATCTATTCAATAATGGCATTATTTATTCGAAACATTATACCTTGTATTTTTGAAACTTAAGTCCACTGCTACAAACAATCTTTTGAGGAGTATGACAGAACTTCCCATAATTTTACAACTGCTTACATCTCTCTGTGTCCTCAACCACTTTCATTGTCTGTTGCCTCCTCTCTTGTTTCACACGGACAGCGCAGGCAGACTGTATGTGCGTGATCAGGGCAAATCCACTTGAAACACGTAGTGCAGCATTTCCGAGTAGTTTTGTTGCGACTTCTGCCGCACATGTAGCCGCATCCTCGCGCTTCAACTTGCGAACGGTTAGTAGGTCACTCATCATGTTCAATTCCAACAAATAACTTACACAGCGTCTTCTGTTCTTTGGGAATCTGTTTTTGTTGTATCCTTCTAAATATATGGGATTTGATGAGATCCATTGACAGGTCATATAGGAACTTCCCTCTCAAAACCACGGTTCTTCTTATAAATGACTAATGCATTGATTCCACCAATGTTCATCAGATCAAAAAAAAAAAAAAGAACTACTGTCACCGGGCGAGTTGACTGTGTGGTTAGGGACGCGCAGCTGTGAACTTGCACCGGGAGATAGTGGGTTCGTGCCCCACTGTCGGCAGCCCTGAAGATGGTTTTCCGTGGTTTCCCATTTTCACAACAGAAAAATTCTGGGGCTGTACCTTAATGAAGGCCACGGCCGCTTCCTTCCAACTCCTAGCCCTTTCCTATCCCATCGTCGCCGTAAGACCTGTCTGTGTCGGTGCGACGTAAAGCAAGTTGTAAAACAACTTTCAATGGCCAGCGTCGACAGTTTCTAGAAATAGCATACTCTCCTTAGGTATTGTCCCATGTTAGGAATACTAAATAATCAGTCTGAAAACTTTGTGAAGATGATAAAATTTATAGGTGACTTAAAAAAGAAACTGTAACGTTCGTGCTCGCATGGATGACTATTGCCATCTACTTGCTTTCGAAATGCCATAATAATGAAGTATCTGGAGAAATTAACCCTAAACTTCACAGATATCATTAGGAATTTTTTTTTGAGGATTACACAAAATATCCAAATGAATTTTTTTAAATGTGTGCAAAACAAAGAAAATTGTACCCCTGAATGACAATAGTCATCCGCGCGAGCACTGGAGTGTTAAATAGGATGATATTTCCGAGCGTTTCCGTAGAAATATGGCAGAAGACGAATGGAGACTTTCCGATGACCCATGGCGAAAATACGCTCAACCGACAATATGCCCTTCGGCAGTATGAGTTGAATGACGGTGTGCGGGTTCCTTCGTATGTGACGGATTATCTCTTGCACATTATAAACTTGACTACTCAGCGGCATATTTTCCTTAGTTTTTAAAGCAAGAATCTTCTGGAAGAATAAAAAAGAAATTTTGTGACGATTTCCAGCCCGTGATGGAATAAGAAAAATTTAGAATAAATTCAAACGTATGGGCTTAGTGTTAAGACAGAATTCTGTTAGGGAACCAACAGTGCTATACCGGATGGAAAGCTCAGGATATTGAAGACTGACTAGTGCTGTCCCCGAGGATATCCTTACGGGAATTTGCACAAGAATCTGACGTTTCGTATTTTATTCCAGAGAAGACACCAAGAAAACTGAAATCTAAACCCTATAACGTAACGGAAGTGTGATGTTCAAGCCGAAGATAGTCTGACTCTAGAATACACTGCTGCAGGTAGCTTCTTCAGTCACTGAACAGTGTTGATTTAAACTCTGCATTGGTACCGTTTTCCGATCAGGCATGGTTTTATTTGAACGAGCGGTTCAACGCAAAAATGGCCAGTGTTAATCTCGTGAAAATCCAATATTAATTCATGAAAATCCACCACCAAAATTGGTGGTTGGTGCACCATTTACGCAACAAGAATAATAGGGCCCGAAGTTTTTCAAGATACCCTCAATTATGATCATGATATTGCGTTGATTCTGATTTTTTTTTTTTACAATTGAATGAAGATTAAACAACACTTGGGTGCTTTCAGCAAGATGGGACTACAGCTTATACGGCACGTAACTCATTTACTGCAATGCATAAAGTTTCCGGGGACCGAGTAATTAGCGCGGGTTTTTGGTGACCAGCCCGCAGTTCCGATTCAACGGCCTGCGAATTTTATTTGAGGTTTAGTTAAATGGATACACAATAGAAGAACTCAAAGACGCAATCCGTGGCGAAATTTTTTAAATTCTAAGCAGGTGAGTTGCAAAGGGTATAACGCCTTTCTACAGGCTAACGGCGAGTATTTCCAGCTTTTCCTGTAATGGGGTAAATTATTTATAATTTTATTTTCAATGCCATTATTTCATAGCAGTTGATGATTTTACTACGAGAAGCCGTACAGCTGGTGTGAGCTGCAGCGCTTGCGATATCCCGCAGTTGTCGTGTGCGAGAGTAAATATCACACTATCATCAATAAAAGAATCCTCTAATGCAACGACCAGATTGCCTGCAGATCCTTGAGTCTCTCGTGGTCAGTTTCACGATATCGTCAGACTGTTGCTTGGGTTTCGCGACCCGATTCCCTGCTTCACTTTTCAGACAGCCCCCCAATTGGTCGCACGAGGCTGTGTGAACACCGTCCTGGCTCTCAGTCCAGAATTAAACTCCCTGGACTAAGCAAGAATCAAACCCGAGGCCTATGAGTAACACTTGGGCACCCTACCCGTACCCCCAGAAAGTACACATTTATTGAAATAACTGGTTTTTTTTTGCTATTTGTTTTACGTCACACCGACACAGAGAGGTCTTATGGCGACGATGCGATAGGAAAGGCCTAGGAATGGGAAGAAAGTGGCCGTGGCCTTAATTAAGGTACAGCCCCATCATTTGCCTGGTGTGAAAATGGGAAACCACGGAAAACCATCTTCAGGGCTGCCGACATTGGGGTTCGAACCCACTATCTCCCGAATGCAAGCTTACAGCTGAGCGCTCCTAACCGCACGGTCAACTCGCCCGGTAATAACTGTTGCATACCCGTCGCTGAAAGGTTAGTTTTTGTAACTGAAGCAGTAATGCCATCTACCGGAGATGGCTGGCAGCACAAAAGACAGAGCACTCCTCAACTTACGATTGCGAGTGTACTCTTATTGTTGATCAGTTTTAGGATACCGTTAGGTCATCGCATTTTGTTTCCTCCCGGCTCAGTGAAATGAGGTCATTTGAGGCCTAGGCTTCCAACTCCCGTTCCCTTTCATTATTTATTTTCCCGTCATCCTTCAAGTGATCGTTCCTTCACATTTTACTTCTAGTTTCATCCGTCTGGTTAAGGCGACCAATCTTTGTAGACTGACACCGTGGTAGCTGGTTCGAGTCCCATTGGTGAAACAAACTTCACCATCATAATGTTGGTCGTTAGGGTAGGGGAGGTAGTAGTATACCATTTGTAATAAACAAATTGCCTGTGAAACGCCTGGATTCAATTCCAGACCTCTCTGTAGTGTTCATATGGAGTGAGGGCATATGACACTGTTGATGATGATTCGTCCGTTAAGCTTTAAACAGACCCCTTGGTGTTAATCGACAGGAGTAGGCTCCGTGACGACACCGAGTTTCTCCCTCTTCCTACCTCATTATTAACATTACCACCACCACCACACACAGGAGCGCAGATCAAACATGAATGTCAAACAGAAAGACCTGCAGCAGACCTCTCCGTAGGCCACATGATATCATCGCTTCTCATTTTGATAGTCAACATTATTTGCACCTTATAAAAACGAATGTCACTAACCACCACTATCACCAGTTAGTCCACGACTGAACAATATTTTCGAAAAATTATAAAATTCCGATCAGCGTCCAGAGTTGGACTTCACTAGAGAGTTATAACGTGTTATAACCGACCTTGGAGGGAACGATCTGGACTATTCTCTGTGACTATCAATTGTAACTGTATGGGAGGTACACCCGCTCCGTGCATATAAATTAAGCGCCTTTTAGTAGGCCATCTGTAATATAAACTCTGAAAGGTTTAGTGGAAGAAGTTTAGACGTTTATCGTTAGATGTCTATACTGTCGACTTACGCGCGCCCTCTGGTGCGAAGATGAACAATCAGTTTTCAAAGTAATTTTGTGTGTCAACGTTTCCTAACTGAATTGTCTGTTGATTGTTTTTGGTGTTCTAAGGTTTCTAGCACTTCTATCTCTTCCCGCCCGTTTAAACTTGTAGCCAATAGGGAATTTTGTACATTTATTTAATCAACTAATCAGGAATTCTTGGTATGTATTTGATTATCCAATGGGAATTGTGGGTGCGTACAGGGCTTCGGGCCAGAGATTTCTAGAACGTTCCTCTCCGCTATAAAAGCTGGAACCTTTTAGGCCATGTTGTATTTTCGATCGTTCCAGCCCAGCAGTAGAGTGTGTTCGTAGAGGAGGCAGGGGACGCGCCTCGCCCATCTCAGGAAGGTCCTCCAGCTCAAGATAATGGCAGACATCTTTTAATCATGTAATCGTCTCAGAAAGCTAACTCGAGGGGAAGGTTTCAAAGTTATTTCCTAATGTAAACTTCCATTTCTCGATGTAAATTTTCAGACCAGTCTAAAGAACTTAATCTAACTTAGGGAATAAAGAGTGGGAACCCTCTTGTATTCCCCTTCAACTTGGTATTGAGGTGACTATGATTTTGTAATATTTAAAATCTGTCTCTTAATTTTGCCACTTAAAACCTTCTCACCGTCTAGTCACCTCCGTAGTATAGGCTTAGCCTCTATAACTTCGAGCTATAAGCCCACATAGGGTTTTAACGATGTTCTAGTGAATTCCAAAGGAGCGCAAGTGTTTGCCTCCGAACATTTTGATTTTCCGTCAGTAAATTTAACCTTTTTTCATTAAGGCCGAGTAGAATGAGTACTTATTACCCCTGTTAAAGTTAACTATTATTATTCATTTCCTTTTTTAAATGTAAATCAAACTCTTGAGCAGGTAAGACAGTGAATACCGTTTGGTTTTGGTAAAATGTAGATTGTGCCTTTAACAGGCCTGGATCTTGTAAATTTTGGAGAATAGTCTCCTAGAGAGTAATTGTGTGGAGCAAAACGCTCCTTGTAAACGTATTAAATTTTGGAGCTCAGTTGCCTTGTGGATTTATTTGGTGCTCTTGTTAAAATTTTAACTGGGAATCTTCAAGCTCATGTTGTCTGATTGTTCTAGACATTTTTAACATTGTTTTTCGAGCTCACGAGTTAAATTTTTGTACCTGATTATTTGTTATTGTCTAACAAAGTTCAACATCTTAAAAGAAAAACTAGGAAAGAAATAAAATTGCAAGTGTTATACTTTCAAATTTAAATTTGATCTTTTCACCATCCACCCATTCATGCCCTCACATTTTTACACCTCTGTCCACCACGGTATCCCCGTAACAGTAACGTTAATATCAAATTCCACGTATCTATTCCTTGAGAAGTTAGCAAGAGCCGATGACCAAGATGTTAGGCCCCTTTAAACAAAGCAAAGAATGAATAAATCTCCGGCTTGGTGAAACCACGGCCCTATCAACTGAAGGCCACAACACTGAACATTCAACCATGGAGCAGGACATGCTTTTAACATTTATAATCAATGGAATGTTTGTTATTGCAGTGATAATCGTTAACACGGACATCCCGTATGTTTCATCCTGGTTATATGAAGTTTTCCAGTTTTATAAATCAAGATATCTATCCTATAATATGTATATCATTAGCAATAAAGCAGTTCATTCCAGGGAAAGGCGACTGGGATATTAATAAGCCCTATTATCACAACTGCTACTTAACGTGTCTTGTTTGCCTTCAGCAGAAGTGATGTGTTTACAGTCTTGTAATTGCTGACCTTCCGTAATGAGAAGAAGTTTCAAAGTAAAGGAAGTGATGTTCCTTCCCCTAATTACTTTTCTCATCTCGGCTTCATTTTATGGTTTAAATTTTAAGACTCCATTTAGGATAGTGTAAATCTGCGGGGGTGGGTTTCGTGAGCCTATCACATACTTTCTCGTTTCACGCTGGCTGCGTAGCAATATTGGATCTGTTCGAGACAAGCTGGTGAGTAAGAAGCTGCCGCCTGCTTCACACAACGGAGCAGTTCGATCTCTGGATGAGGCTTTACTTTCTATATCCTCTGTCATTTCAGATAGCCCGTGGTGGATCGCTATTGTCTGTTCTTGCTCTCTTCTCCGTCCCGCTCAATGGACATATCCTTGGACTTCGGCTCAATCTGTACCTACATACACACATTCATACATACGTACGTATGTTTACAGTTCACCAACATATACAGGGTGTTTGAGAAGTACAAATAACCTTGAGGAAGGTAGAGAGTAGCTTCAAGTACTGTAGATTGCGATATTTGTGAGGTAGGAAGTAGCTTCGTTTGCCCCTAGGCTTATACTACCCACCATACTATGATTCAGGCTCTATGTATGTGCAATGTTAAGAAAAAATTCTAAGTACATCACTGTACTTTACCCTCAGGTAGTATACGTGCGTAACTTATATGAAGTGTTCGACGTGCAAGAAGTGAACGTTTTTCATGCTGGAAAATATTGTAATGTATGTCAGTAAATCCCTAAATCGTTCATCATTAAATACTACCTGCGCTGCAAACATAAACGTTTCAAGTTCAGTTTTTTCAATAGGACATTCTTTTTACGTCATATTCAGGGCCCGATGCACTTAGATCACACGGCGTCGCTGAGGAGTATTTCCATTGTATAAACTTGCTCTATCAAAGCTCTACCAGCGCCGTCCGATGCCCTGCTGGAATTTCACCGCCATACCCCATTCGGGTTGGTGTCCACCAGGGATCGGCCCTGTCACCGCTTTTCTTCATTTTGTGTATGGACATAGTCACCTGCGATATCCAGTCCCCACCTGCATGATCACTCCTGTATGCTGACTATGTCCTACTGGCTGCTGAGGAGCGTCCACATATTCATGAGCAGGTTCAGAAGTGGATCGAGAAACTAACAACACATGGACTGCGATGAATACCAAGAAAACTGAGTACATGGAGTGCGGCCCGCAGACGAATGTAACCATTCAGATAGATGGTTAAGATCTGGATAAAGTAGAACAGTTTAAGTACCTTGGCTCTTTGGTCAACAATGAGTGTAAAACTATTCCAGGCGCCCGTGCACGAGTATATGCGGCCTGGATGAAGTGGTGGCAAACTGCTGGGATTCTCTGTGATCGTCGGATACCAATCCACCCGAAGTCCAAGGTTTACAAGGCTGTTGTTCACTCAGTCGCTCTGTATGGTTCTGAATGCTGGCCGGTAACAGTCAAGCATGAACAAGCACTTCATGTCATAGAGGTGCGCATGCTTCGCTGGTCACTTGGACTGACCCGGCTAGAATAGAAGAGAAACCTTTATTTTTCTCCCGATCGTACAGTTTCACAACCTAATCGATCTTAACGGAGAAAAATAAAAATTCTCAATTGAAAAAACAACCAAGCAAAACTAGGAAAGTTACAAGCTAAAACAAACAATCGTGAAACCAAGACTACATAGACAATACATTATAACAACACTAAACACAAAAACAAGGAAAAAGTAAACCCACTGGCCTCGTGGCCAACTGTGTTAAACAGTAAACAGTACTGTGTAAACAGTAAGTGAGTTCCTGGGTACGTGATGTCATGTGTTACCCGATCTCCCCTGATCTAGCATCTATTACATGTGCTACGATGCCTCCTTGTGGTGGCACACGCCAGCACCTCCCCTCCCCCGTTACGGCTGCTAGCCAGCAGCGAGGAAGGTCGACAATAAAATTCTATTTTCGCTACTAGACATTACTAAAATTAGAATGTCCAAACAAATGTCCATATCAGGAGGTCTGCAATACAGTATATCGGTCAATATTATTATTATTATTATTATTATTATTATTATTATTATTATTATTATTATTATTATTATTATTATTATTATTATTAGCCCGCCTGCTGGCCATGATCGTTAAGGTAATGCAGTCCTGATACCGTGGTTACCCGGTTCGAGTCCCGTTAGTCGAAAATGTTTTCACTATCAAAATCTTGGCCGGCAGGATTGGGAGGTGGTGGTATACAGTTTCCAAACACTAGATTGCGTACCAAAAGCCTGGATTAAATCCCAAACCTCTCCACAGTGCGTGAGGGCATATGGAGCTATTGATGGTGATTCGTCCATCGGATGGGGACGTTAACACTTGAGCAGACCCCTTGGTGCTATTCGACAGAAGTAGACTATGTGCCAGCACCGGTTTTCACCCTCTCCTTTTCTACTATCATATATCACGTCATTCATTTCATCCGGTTATAAAAACACGCCACGACAGATTCATCTCCCCTCATATGACTAGGGTTGGACAAAATATTATTATTATTATTATTATTATTATTATTATTATTATTATTATTATTATTATTATTATTATTATTATTATTATTATTATTATTATTATTTTCAATTATGGCCCCGTGGCTGACTGTCCAGATTACTAGCTTTCGATTCAGAGGGTCCCGGATTCGATTCCCAGTTCGGTTGGGAATTTTAAATTCGTATGGTTAATTCCTTTAGTTCGAGGGCGTGTGTTCTTATGAATACACTTCTCTTCATCTGCACACAGCACAGTACTCTACCAACCACAACAGAAGCATTCAGTAATGAATACATCTTTCCACAAAGGTTTGGTGTCAGGAAAGTCATCCGGCCGTAAAACAAGGCCAAATCCACATGAAGTGTCGACCCTAAGAAAAATGAAATTCTACAAGCCTGTTTCCAATCACGCGACCTGGTCAGGGATGGAATGATTGAAGCCCACCTGGCGGCGAGGACAGGAATTGTGCCCACTGCCGAAGCCTCTCTCACTTCTCTGGGGGAATGGTTAATGACGGACAGATGAAATGAAATTATATTGCAGAGTGTTGCCGAAATGAAAGATGGCAGTGAACATCGGATTACCAGAAGAGAAACCCGTCCCACCTCCGCTTTGTCCAGCACAAATTTCACATGGAGTGACCGGGATTTGAAAAACGGAACCCAGTAGAGAGAGTCCAGTGCGCTGCCGCCTGAACCACGGAGGCTCTCGACCCCCAAGAAATGGAGAAAAATCCACGTAGAGGAAGATTATTAGTTGTTCTTTTTCTCTTTCGTTTCGACCGTCTATGAAACACGTTTGACAATCTTTGTGGTATTTTAGCCTTCGCTGCCTTCTCTCTCTGCCACTATTATTATTATTATTATTATTATTATTATTATTATTATTATTATTATTATTATTATTATTATTATTATTATTATTATTATTATTGTTGTTGTTGTTGTTGTTGTACCGGGAGGTACACCTCTACGCAGCAAGTTTAAATATTGCGCCTATAAGTACTCCTCTACAGGAGAAACTCTGTACTTTAAAAACTGGATCAATTCTTTAGTTTCTCAGAAGATGTCACTACAGTAAATTTTGTGATTACGAAGTTGTCAATACTGTGTGGAGTTCAACTTGTTTTGTTTTCCATTGATCAAGAAGTGTGGACATTCTCTTATAAATGTCTCTACCAAAAAAACTATGACCATGCACCCTGGTGCGGGTTGTGAAAGAACTTTATTTGAAGAAATTTTGTATTCATAAGTTTTCCCTTTACTAAATTTCGTTCTTTCATTTGTTGGTTGGCAATATTAATCTTTTCTTTCCGCCTGTTTTGAATTGAGCCAATCCAGAATTTCTGTAATTAATTTTTGATCAATCATGTATTTCTTCTTCGACTTTGAGTGTATTTTCAAGACGGACCAATAAAGAAAGAGGGTGTGGCTTGATTATTCATGAAAGGTCTCGAATTTTCCACGAGGGTATAAAACTGCTGATTTTCTTGTCTCTGGGCCACTCGAATAACATCTAGCCTAGTGTATGGAAGTGTAGCAGGAAGCGGGGTACGCCTGTTTCATCCGGCAGCAGCTCTTCAACAAGGTAATGGCCACTTAACATTTTTATTTCTTGCTAGCTCAGCAATTTAATCCACGGGGAAGGTCCGAAATCTTTATTACGTAACTTATCTTGAAACATGTAATTTGCCGTCGCTTTTGTAAACCTTCACGCCTCCGTTCAGTTTTGCATTTTGGGCCGTTAACTTAACCTATTATTTTCCTACTAAGGCCCAGTAGGTTGGGTACAAGATACCCCTGTTTCATTGTAAGTGGTGCCTTGATGGCAATCTTGTGTAAAAATCTGGTATTGCCTTTAATAGGCTTGAAAAACTGAGAGCGGGTCAGCTCTTTCTAGTATCTGGATATGTGCCTCTAGGAGGCCTGACATTGCTAGGTGGGAGCAAGTGCTCCATGTTATTAGGGGTTTTCTGCCCTTTGGTAAATATGTGGTTGTGAGCTGAGAGCTCAGGAATTGTAAAAAGTGGGTCTCGAAGCCCAGATCGTTAATTTGTCTCTCCTGGTCTTGTACCTGATTATTTGTTGACTTGTTGTTATTTGTTGAATGTTCAAAATTCTATGTGAAAATTAAGTTTTGCTTTTTTTCTAATATAACCTTTAATGCAATTATAATCAATATCTCAGCTTTGTAGTTAGACCCATTCCAGCCCGCACATTCTTTCACCTCTGCTGTTCCACGGGTACCCCCGTAACAATTATTATTATTATTATTATTATTATTATTATTATTATTATTATTATTATTATTATTATTATTATTAGTATTATTATTTTACCGGGAGGTACACCTCTACGCCGCACGTTTAAACCGTGCGCCAATTAAAAACTCCCCTACAGGAGAAACTCTGAACTTAAAACTAGACCTCTTTAAACTTTTGCTCACAAGATGTCACTACCTTAATTTTGTGATTATGAAGTTGCCAGTACTGTGTGCATTTCAGCTTGTTTTGTTTTCTGTTCCGCAAGAAGTGTGGACACTCTCTACTCTCTACTAAAAAACTATGATCATGCACCCTGGTGCGAAGTGAAGGAAATTTATTTGAAGAAATTTTGTATTCATAAGTTTGTTCTTTACTAAATTTCGTTCATTCAGTTGAGGGTTGGCAATCCAGAATTTCTGTAATTAATTTTTAACCAATCACGGGCTTCTTCATCGATTTTGTGTGTAACCTTTCATCTACCAATAAAAGAGATAGGGTGTGGCTTAATTATTCATGAAAGGTCTCGAACATTCCCCGAAGGTTTATAAGCTGTTGATTTTCTCGTCTCTCGGCCACTTGTTCAACATCTAACTAAGTGTGTGGACGTGTAGCAGGAGGCGGGTGGTGCCTCTTTCATCAGCCAGCAGCTCTTCAGTAAGGTAATGGCCATTTAATATCATATTTGTTGCTAGCTCAGCAGTTTAACCCGCGGGGAAGGTCCGAAACTTTAATATGTAACCTACTTTTCTAAACATGTAATTTTCTGCCGGCTTATGTAAAGATTTCATAAAACCTGCAACTGCAATTCGGGGATAGAGAGTGATTTACCCTCTCGAGCTCCCGTTCATACTGGTTTGAGGTGACTGCGTTTTGGTAACTGGTTTTCTTTCTTTCTGTAATGTCTTAAATTATTCTTATACGAGTCACCTCCATAGTTTGGGAATACCCCTGTTTCATCGGCCTAGTGCCTTGGAGGTTTTAAAATGAGTATTTAGGAGTGCAAGTACACGCCTCCATTCATTTTTGAATTTCGGGCAATTTACTTAATCTGTTCTTTTTCTGCTAAGGCCCAGTAGATTGGGTACAAGTTACCCGCGTGTCATTGTTGTAAGTTGTGCCTGTATGGCAATTAATTGTAAAGTCTGGTATTGCCTTTAAGAGGCTTGGAATTCTGAGAGCGGGACAGCTCTTTTCTAGTATTGTAAGAAGGCCTCGGGGAGGCTTAATATTGTAGTGAGGAGCAAGGGCTCCGCGTAGTGTTTTTCTGCTCTTTGAACGAATTTGTGGTTGCAATGTCAGCTAGGAGCTCCAAATTGTAAAGTAAGGGCTTGAAGCCGAAGATCATTTTATGCCACCTATCTTGCCTATTTGTTGATACTGGCACCTGTTGCATTGTTATTTGTTGTTGTTTTTTTTTTAAAGCAAAGAAAATATAACCTTTTCGTAAAATTTAAATTAACTTTGACTTTGTAGTTAGACCCATTCATCCCGGCACCTTCTTTCACCTCTGCTTTTCCACAGACACCCCGGCATTATTATTATTATTATTATTATTATTATTATTATTATTATTATTATTACATGTTATTTCAAAGATATTACAGTGAAATGTTGGCAGCAGAGTGAATGTAGAAACGGTATGCTACTTTGCATGATTGTGAAAGACACAGCATCAAACGTTAATCTGTAAGTATTTAATTATATTTCTGCACGAATTTATGAACGTTTCACTTTCTTTCATATGTGAATTCAGGTCTAAGGTTAGCGTAAACTCTCCCTCGAACACGTTCTTCATGGGCGATATTGTTGTCTTTTCTTCTGTCCTTTGACTTTCAGAAAGTCATCTACGTGTAGAACAGTCTCTCTCTGGCTCTGGATACTATTCTGAGCTGCATGCAGTGAGTTACTCGTGTATCATTATGGTGAAATATCACCCATCAGTGAGTCGCATCTTAAAGTTCTAGGTCCTCATTAAAAATGTGTAACCTTGAGTCAAGTTCTGCAGTGATACTATCTCATTAGTGAGAGCTGTCACCATGCTAACATCTTGTCCTACTACCAAAAATATATCCGTGTACTTACATACAAATGCGTTATAATTGTGCTTGTATTTTTAATAAATATGCGATATACGATGCAGTTACTAGAGGTCTAACAATTAGTAGTTGTTATATAAAAAGAAATACGTCAGCCACCGTAATAATTATATGAAGGGCAAAATCTTACGCTCATGTACATATGTATGTAGGCCTACGTATGTTAAGTCATCAGCCCAAAGGCTGGCTGAATTTCCAACAGTCTCACCATCGACCAACGTAGAAAGGCAGGGCACTACTGAGGCGGGCGGGGGGGGGGGGGGTAGATAGAAATTAGAAATGACATAATTTCTGCTTACTATATTTTGTTTTACGTCTCACCGACACAGGCAGGCGTTATGGCGATGGTGGGATATGATATGGTTAGAAATGGGATGTAAGTGACTATGGCGTTATCTAAGGTACATTTCAATGGTGTAAAAATAATAAACCCCCGAGCTCGATAGCTACATTCGCTTAAGTGCGGCCAGTATCCAGTATTCGGGAGATAGTAGGTTCGAACCCCACTATCGGCAGCCCTGAAAATGGTTTTCCGTGGTTTCCCATTTTCACACTGGGCAAGTGCTGGGGCTGTACCTTAATTAAGACCACGGCCACTTCCTTACCACTCCTAGCTATTTCCTGTCTCATCGTCGCCATAAGACCTATCTGTGTCGGTGCGACGTAAAGCAACTAGCAAAAATAATAATAATAAACCACAGAAAAATATCTTCAGGGCTACCGGCAGTGGGTTTCGAATCTACTATTTCCCGAATGCAAGCTCAGAGCTAGATGACCCAACCGCTTAGTCAACTCACTCGATGACTTAATTTCTTTTCTCATTGAGTCACAAAGTTCAACTATATGTCAGTTTACCAAGTTCATTGCAAAGCAAACACTGACCACACCTACTAGGGGCATTCTGAATACGAAGATTAAGGAACTCACTCTCTTAACTCAGACTAAAGCTTTCATCGTAACGAAAGGAATAAAGGAAATCCACGGAAGTTATCACTTCAGAATAAGCTCTGCTTTCGAATCCTCTCACAGTGAACCGGACTTTCAACTTGGACCGAATATTTTGATATTGATCACTTACCCAGCTCATCATCCACACAGGATATATTTAGTATTGAGAGGACGAGAACTAAATACACTTGCCTGTCCATGCTCTATAAAAACTCAACACACTCACCCAAAAATGATGCATCATGTGTGGAGATCTCATTGTACAATCTGAGGCTATACGCACAGTACGTGGTGCAGCAAAATCAATAATAAATTGTACATCTAATAACTTGTTACTCAGCAATCGAGGTCTCTCCTGTTTTAATGGTAGTAAATCTTCCCTCATTCATTTGTTGGCAAAATCCTTGAAGTGACAAAGCGATAATGTATTATGTACAGCGGAAGGTAAAGACAGCCAACGGACTTCTGTAGGGAATAGTTTTTGAAACTATATTGAATAACAATAAATCTCACGCAGGAAAATTTTATCTTGAAATATACACCATCGTGTTATAACATGTATCTTAAAGACTCTTTTTTAATCAAAAAAATTCAAACTGTTAGTAAACAATTGAGTTCCCTCACATGAGAATTCAAATCTAGGTTGTTTACATTGAGTGTCATTGCACGAGAATGAACACTCTATAAGCGAAAATTAACGACATCGCTTTCTAAAGTCAAAATATTTGACCTAATCAACGTAACAATAGTGAAGAGACACAACTTCTCAAGGTGTAATTTGTGATTGAATCACTCCGGTTGACGAATCGAATACATTAACCTCGGAGGAGCGGATAATAATCCCGTCTACATTTTCAAATAAAAGTCACACTTACCTTCTCAACAAATAACGCAGTGAACATTGCCCCATATTGGAATGTGTTGATTATATCGATATAATTTATTATCAAAACTGAATTATACTTATCGCTTAACAGCCCATTAAGCCTTGCCAAGACGGTTACTGCTCAACCAGATTGCCTACAAATACTCGTAACAGGCAGCAACAAACTCATACGCAATCAAAAGAACCTGTCCCATTACAATAAGTGTTGAAAATGCTCCCCTTCAGTCTGTAGACAAGCGTTGCAGCGTGTGATGAAATTCCGGTTAACTCCCTGCAGTTCAGCCTCATGAATATTCAACATTTCGGCGTGAATGGCATTTTTTCAGTTCTTCTATGGTGCGAGGGTTACTTCTGTACATTTTATATTTCAAATTACCCCATAAATAGAAGTCACAAGGCATTCAATCGAGAAAGCGAGCTGTCCATAAACTTGCACTAATTATTTTGTGTTGTAACCAAGGTTGAAGTTTACAGAACACAACTTTATTTGCTTCACTTTATGATATTTACACAAATAACTGAAATTTATTTTGAAGCAAAAAAGAATATTGAATCTTGAGAAAAGTCTGTCTTTATACAATATGTACAGGTTTGCAGTCTTTATATACACTTCTATCTTGAAAAGATAGTCTTTGTGAATTGACACGTTGATAGTCGAGAACTATCTGGCACACTAACATAAATGTTCATGAGAGTCCTTGTTTGTGGAAGTGCCTGAATTCCTAAAAAGCAAGTTCAATTGATTGAAGAAATTCCACCTAGCGAAACTAAGGGAGCTTGCATAACTTAGGGAATGAAAATGGCTTGTAAAAGAATTACGGAACATAGGCAGCGGAAACAGGTAAGGAAGCGGTGACCAGAGGTGAAACCTCGTACTGCCAGAAATTCAGTCCACCTGGTCGAAGCACATTTTCAAGAGGAGTAGCCTCCGTGCTCGACGTAGGGTGTATTCTGGAGCTGGACACCGGGGCAAGTGGGCAAGTGAGCAGGCCGGGAGCTCCTATTTATAGTACACTCGATGGTCAGGCACGCGCACTGAGGGCTGCGCGTCGAAGCTAGCAGAATGATACACAGGCGCGCGTGCAGCTGGCTGACGGAGCGAGAAGGGAGCGCCGGACATACAACATTTTGTCCCCGCATTCTTTGAGTTACGAGCTGAAGTCTCCTCTTACATTTTTTGTTTGTTTTTTTGCTAGTTGCTTTACGTCACACCGACACAGATAGGTCTTATGGCGACGATTGGACAGGAAAGGGCTAGGAGTGGCAAGGAAGCGGCCGTGGCCTTAATTAAGGTACAGCCCCAGCATTTGCCTGGTGTGAAAATGGGAAACCACGGAAAACCATTTTCAGGGGTGCCGACAGTGGGGTTCGAACCTACTATCTCCCGAATACTGGATACTGGCCGCACTTAAGCGACTGCAGCTATCGAACTCGGTCTCCTCTTACCGGATATATCCGAGCGAACTTTCCTATTCAGTCAGATGAGGAAATAACTCGTTCATTATTCATTCTGTGAATCGGTCGGTATTAGTGGTGTCAATTAAAACAATTAGCCCTACAATTCCCTTAATACTAATAGCTAGATTTATGAATTGAGGACCAAAGATAGAAAAGGATGAAAGTGCCAGAAACATGTTTTTCAGTAAACGCCAATAATGGAGTTCCAGACCACAATGGTACTTTCACCCTTCTCTACCACAGGAGACCAGGAATTAATAATGATCACCTACGGCCTTTGAAGTGCAAGTATACTATATCCAGTACTGTGACAGTTTCGTTATATGTTTGATGGAATGCTTTAGACAGACAGAGTGTTATATCTTCATGTTAGATGGCTTTGCACACGTGTCACCCTCGTTCGGCGAATCGTCATTTTTGTTTTCTTCCTGATTATCTGATCTCTGCCGTGAGATTATAGACCTGTATCGGCGGCAAAAATATAATCTCGTTTGTAAAAAAGAAAGGAGATGATTGCGATCGAAGTTACGAGAGGGTTGAAAGCCATAGCTAACACCGCCTATGTCAAGTTCAGCAGGCGAGTTGTGTGATAAACAGATATTACAATCAGGAGGCAACAAGAAGTTCATTCTACTGGTGATAAAATATATTGCATTTCTATCACCGTCAATGCTTGTATTACAAGGGCACTCGTATGTGAGTGAATTTTACATAATATTAAATTGGGGCATGTACTCTATTACTGCTTCCGGTATGTGTGCGTGGTGTGCTCTGTGGTTTACAAGGTCACTCACCTACCAGCTGTGACTCATTCTCTTGCTTGATGGGTCAATCTTCCAGCCGACCTCAGAATGCAACGTTCCTACTCTCAAGTAACATCGCGTGTATTGTGACTTGTCATACTGACATTCTCATAGCATTGAGCTAACAGACGTAAACGTTATCGATACTGCTAAAGTACGTATTCGTCTGTGATATTGAAAAGGATCCACTACTTGACAACTTTACTAATAATTTTGTACAATTTTCAGCTACGAAATCAAGAGGGCTTTACCCACCGATTCGACATGAAGACATTACCCATTGCCGAGTGTAACTTCAACTTAGGGACCGCCGCCAATCACGTCAAGATGATAGGATACCTGCCATAACCACAGCATTGGGGGCGATCAGTCATCGTCCAAAATGAAAGAGTCGAATAGAGCTAAGTCGACACAAATCGTATAGTAATTATCTGTTCAGTAGCTGGTTAGCTGATTTCTTTGTAGTTGTTGAATGGTCTTGTAAGTTAGTGTAACCGTGTAGTTCTCACGTTCTCACGTGTAATAGTTTTAGTACACAGTCTTCGTGTATTTCCACTTGGCACAGGCAATTTTAGATAATTTGTTTTGGCTGGTATACTTCAACTGTCATGGTAATGGCGATTATCCACGAATATTTCCATAAAGTTTTCTCAATTATTCCTGTATGGTGTATAATTAATCGAAATTTCGGCGATCTTCAATTTATCGGCTCAGTGTAGGCGCGACTTATGGTGAAATGTGTTCGTATCTTTACGAGATTATGACTTACATTTTTTCTCGTTTCCGAAGTCATCATTTTATTAAACAAATTTTCGATTCTAGGTTTTATGCATTCTGAATATTATGTATGAGACATTAAGAAATCACGAGATTCGAGTGATAGAATTGATTCCATTCTTTTGAATCAAACCTTATCTCTACTGGAGTTCGATATTGGGAGAAACCCTTAAATTTTGACAGTGACACTGGGAGATAGGCTGGATCTTCAAAACGTTAGACGAAGTGTCAGAGGATTATGTATGTTAAAGATACTTTACGTGACGTTATGTATGAGATTCGTGACATCCTGTGTGGACCGCGATGTGTTCAAATGTTTAAATGGGCCTGATATTGAAGAGGTCATGATTGGTGTATTATTAGTATAGTGTCTTCGAGATATAAATGTGTCACACTTTATGATAGACGTATTGGTGAAGAATTCGATATGAGATTTATGTCTTGATAATTAGGAGATTGTCGCGTACTCAGAATAGATGATTGTGGAGATGTTTAGATATCCTCATATGATTTAAATATTCTTAAACTACGTGTAAGTTAATTTGGTCATATATTCGGTTCTTTCTTGTCCTGTATCTTTTATTTCGAGAGTTCTCCGAACCTGCCTTCACTTCATTATTTCTTCATGATAAATTCGGAATGTTCTTCGAGATTGTTCTCCAGCTTTCGATGACTTCCTTGTCGTAAGAACACATTTAAATTAGCATAGGTTGACGTTCTTCCTTAGACCTGCTAACAGGAACTGTGTTGGATAAGCGTTTAATTCGTGTATTGTATGACCGTGTAAATATTGTAGACTGCTGTAGATGTTCTGTAGAAATTTTGGTTTGGAAGACGGTGATTGATTTTGATTTCATTGATTGGTCCAGTCATTTCATATATGTTTTTTTTTGAAATAGTCAACGTCTTTTTTACATTTCAGCGTTTAAAATTATTCACTGTTGTGTTGTGAGAGCTGAGATTTTTCTTTAATTTATGATGGACCATGTGAATTGACATTTCACAACTTCAGTTTTTTATTTAATTGGACTAGAGGTGACTATAGTCATGAAGAGACATTTATTTTGCGTCGATTCAGTTTTGGGGTGAATTATCGCACTAATTATGTTCCTTAAATATTTATTTTAAATTAATAACTCAGTAAGAGGGGTTGTCATACGGTATGATTTTCTTACCGATTTCTTTATATTTTCCAGATTTGATCGGGGAAACAAAGATCTTTCACAATTAAATTAACTGAAAATTGTTCACTTAAATCTCAAAACGCAAAACATTGTATTTATTGTTTTGTTAGGGTGATATAGGGAAGAATTCATATGTAGCATCTCATCTTGATATATTTTTCTTTGTACTTCAAGAGCAAGAATTAATATAATGTTAATGATCATTTTCCATCATCATAGATAGCGTGTATGACGAATATATATTTTTTAAATAAACCATGCCATTATTCAAGTTTTATTCAGTTTTTCTTATATAACAAATCCTACGTCATTCCTTTTATGTATGTTAAATCCTTACTGAGCACCCATGAGGTGTCTCAATATTCTTCGACTGATATTCTAACGGGTGCAATACATTTTATATAATTACATAGAAGAACAATAATATTGCATTTCTTTAATGAATTGGCTCAGAAATTAGAAAATACTTCAGTGATAGCACACTGACACAATGGACAGCACAGAAGAATTGCAGCGCGAGGCTCTGGCACATTCACCCTTCCCTACCAAACTCAGCTGGACACATTGGACTGTGGCTCTACCTGTTGAACTTCCTACCAAATAAACTAATGACCTCAGGCACATGCCCAAGTTACCACCCTATGCGGCATTGCTAATGCATCCCCTTATCACAAAAAAAGTCATCATTCGGCACTTTCACCCTTTTCCATCTTTGGTCCTCAATTATCTGAGTTTCTTTCTTAACCAGTATCGGTTATTTTCCTCATTTACATGCCATTGCAAGTAAAACCATACCTCATCAGAAAACATCACTAAGTCAGGATTTCATTCACGACTGGTGACAGACTGAAGGAATCAACTTCAATAATGTTTCCTTGCCATTGCATCCTCTTGGCTTAAAATTTGTACCTATGTTACTTTCTAAGGCTTAAATTTCAGTTTTCTTGCCGCCAGCCATGCAGAAGAATATCAGACCTCACATTGCTCAGCCAATTATCGGGAATTCAGTTAGGTCTTTCACAAAAATCCTGATTGTTTTCGCCAGTTCAGACAGATGGTTGTTTATCTCGTTTTTTAGTACTGAACCAACGGTTTTGATTTTATTCACTATTTTCTTATTTCCGTAACGCGTTGGCACTCGCGCTCCAGGAAATAGTACTCAGGATTCTTTCCCCATTCTCTCAACAGATTCGTGCTTTAAAATTCCACAAATGCGGCAGTTGAATCAATCAATTACTGCTGCATAAGAAGCAATCACGCTGTACACTACTGACGCCTATCGCAGACTAACTAGGACCATGACGTCACTGGGTGAGCTACATGGGCCAGATGGCTATTGCATCATGCACTCGCCCACACAAGGCACAGGGAATAACCGGCATCTTGGCTCAGGCTCATACTGTACCATCGAATGTAGAATACAAGTGTTGATGAAGGAGGTAGGTCATGGGTAATAACACGAAGAGCTCGACGAAATTAGGTAGGGCAAATATAAGACCGAATGGGTCGACTTGACATTTTTTGCAGAGAATTTCTTTGACGATGGTCTTATTCTCATATCCTACATACAGTAACTATACCTAACATGTTTATCACCACGTCCGGTATTTGTTTAGTGCTCAAATGGCGAGGTATATCAATATAAATCAATTTATCTACGTCATTAGTTCAATTCGGTGGAGATCTAGTAAGAGTTTAAAATGTAAAAAATGACGTCTAATGAGCCAGTTGGTTAGATGATACGGTGAGAAGTTCCTAAATCGCTTACTTACTTTAAAAACATAAAATTGCATTTAAAATGAAAAATGTGAACATTAATATTCATTAAATAAAATACTCAATTGTTGGACCTTGTACTCACACTTGGTTCTTACCTGGTTGCTTACACATACGTTATTTGATGGGCGCCAGCTACAACTCAGTGCAGCAATAATAGAATGAGATTCTTGAATATCTCTAGGATGTGGGGTAATAAGCTTACTTTTGACAACATACCATATAAGTTCTGGGAAAAGGATATTGGCGTTCGGTTTCCCCATTAAATTTGAGGTTAAGTAACTCTACTCTAGAAATGAAACGATAAATTTGATAGAACAAAATATATTCTTGAAATAATTTCAATATAAGTAGTAAGAACTCTTGCAATAAAACAGATGAGAATATGAAATTATGACATTGCAACTGAAAGAAACTAGGCATGAATTTGAATTCTTCTTGACCGGACATTTAACAATTATACACGAAATTTATCCCTCTCCGGTTCCCTTGACTGTACCTTCAACACTTTGAGTGTAATTACGACGTATTCCTTTGGGTTGGTGTTTTGCTGTAGGTGTTTCAAGCCTAATTTGGTGATGTATCCTTTTTGTTTCACTGACGACTAAGTATCGATGTGACTGCTTCTTCTCCATCCACATGACTTCTTGGTAAGTCTGTCCTATATGACTTCATGGCAAGTCTATCCCTCTAACTGAACTGACCGACTGAGTTCTCACCATCCACTTGACTAATAACTAATGACCGACTGAGGCCTCTCCTTCCTGTTGACTCAATGACTGACTGAGGCCTCTCCTTCCTGTTGACTCAATGACCGACTGAGGCCTCTCCATCTCATTCACTTAATGACTAACGCTACAATATGCAGCCACCTTACATAGACGTTAGTTGACACACCTACGCAATCTCCAGGAATGACTATGATCTACTCCCACCTCGCGACAAATGTTACACCCTATGGTGAAACCGCCGGCGGCACCCTAGGCTTCTCAAACAAAGTGAGCTCACCGCTAAATGCCCACGATGACGAAGCAATGACTCGACAGTTACTCCAGCAGTATTTCGCAATATTACAATGTCATAAGTTATTGCACACACTACATCCACATCTGATGTACAGCAACTCTTACTGTACATGTTTTTAGTGTTAATATACGCACACATATATACGTAACAATTTGACTACAATCACGCAAGCGACAAGCATTGCATAATTGAATTGAACAATAATAATATAATAATAGTAATCTCACAGATAAAATAATAATAATACGGATATAATAATAATAATAATAACAATAATATCACAGATGAAAGAAGAAGAAGAAGAATCATACAGGTATCACCTTGTAACGGGATTTGAACCGTTACAACGGGTATCTGTTTGTCTGTGAACTTGCATTAGAGAGACGTGGATTCTAACTCCACTGGCGGCAACACTGAATATAGCTTTTCATTTTTACCTAATTTTGCGCAGACAAACTCTGGGGTTTTACATAATTAAAGCCACGAGGAGATTCGGGAGCAGATGGGTATGGCTCCCTTTTCAGTCATAATCAGGAACCCTCTATATTCGCATTTCAGTGCTAGCCTCTCATAGCCTTCTTAAGTTACCGTCCATCCTGTTCGAATAAGATCCCTACAGAAATCTCGCAGGCCATCTAGAACCCTAAACTAGAATCCAAAGGAAATTTCAAGAGATAGAAGACGAATAATTCCTTCCAGACACTCGGAGAGTGCCAGAGGAAAGAGCTGAACTTTAAGAAGTCATAGCTAAATTACATCATTTTAGGTCACCTACTATAGAACGTGTATTACATACAGTGTGGGAAGCTCACAATTAAGACGTCCTTTACAATAATGACAATGTTAATGACCAGGACGGTACAGAAGAAAGTCAACTCACTGCTATGTGATCAGAGACGCTTACAATACGGAGTTCAGTAACCACAGATGAGCAGTTCCCCTTTAAGGATCCGTCTTGCCATATGTATCTGTATCAATGCGGATGGTAGATAACAAGCCATTTTCAATATTGATTCTCTGACTGCTGTGTATATGTGTCGCTTAGTCACGATCGATAGACTTGCGCCTGCAGTGCTCAGGTACTGCACTCCCTTCCTCACAGGTCAGGATTTCCTCTCAAGTACCATTTACGTCCTGGAATGGTGAGCAATTCAAAAAATGACTCCATTTATATTTCCAGTCATTACGGAGGAATTAGGTGCACAATTTAACGAAACTTCGTATTGATGTACAGTACCCAGTTACTATTATCATCTAAAACACTGATTTTCGACTTGTATTCGGGATAATGAGGTACATGATCTACAACAGTTTAAAATATACAAAATTACGTCTAATGAAACAGTTGTTACATGATATGTGTATCTGTTCTGTGAACTTGCATTAAGGGGACGTGGTTTCGAGCTCCACCGTCGGCAACTCAGAATATGTTTTTTCATGACTTCTTAATTTAAGGTAGACGAATTCCGGGGTTTTAACATAAGTAAAGCGACGACTGTTTCTTCCCCAGTTCTACCATTCTCACTCAACGTCGCTGAAAATTAATTAGCATTAGAACAACGTTGAACCTTTGGCAATGCATGAAAATTCCGTAATTTGCTCTGAGAAGCAATCTCACCCTGCAAGCCCACTTAAACCTACCTGGCATTAGACTATTTTAAAGACCGAGTGAGTTGGCTACGTGGTTTGGGTCAAATAGCTGTGAACTTGCATTCGGGAGACGGTGGTTTTGAACCCAAACTTTTTGCAACCCTGAAGATGGTGTTCCATAGTTTTCCCATTTTTACACCAGGTGAATGTTGGGGATGTTCCTTAACTAATGCTATGGTCACTTTCTTACCAATCCTAGCCCCGTCCTATTCCATAATCCCCATAAAACCTCTGTGTGTCGGTGAGACGTAAAACTCATAGTAAAAATCTGTTCTGGCCGTTCGGTTGGGGGCGTGCAGCTGTGAGTTTGTATCCGGGAAATAATTGGTTCGAACCGCACTGTCGGCAGCCGTGAAAATGGTTCGCCGTGGTTCCCCATTTTCACACCTTGTTGTACCATAATTAAGGCCATGGCCGTTCCTTCCCATTCCTAGGCATTTCCTATCTCATCGTCGCCATAAGACCTTTCTGTGTCGGTGCGACGTAAAGTAAGTTGTAAAAAATCTGTTCTGAAGAAGTCTATTAAACAACTTCTTTCAGATACTTCCAGATATTTACATTGTGCAAGGTAGATCAAAAAGTTTAATTAAGAGAATTCGTAAATGTTCCTGCAAAACTACATTTATCTGTGATCACAACTTTTAATGTCGCAGGAACATTTTTACACAATCGAAACTTTTTAGACACCAGTTAAGCGGAATATATCTCTTCCTTCGGTGATACAGTTTAGCTTCGACTTAGCGGCAAAGTTAAACAAAAAATCTTTTCTCAGAAATAATTACTGAATAACACTTACTCTTCACAGTGTAGAATTTGATTGTAGACGAACGATAGTTCATTACTTCAAAAATCATTTTCGCTAGTGATAATATTACTTAATGTATTGTGAAAAATCTGTCTCTGTCTTACCCTTGGCTTTGACAATATGAAAGTGACTGAGATATGAGCGATGCTAGTAATGCCAATCCTTATGCAGCCAGTCCCTGCTATGAATGGTGTGAAAATGTTGCTCATAGGGTCGGTTGGTGTATGCATTTCAGTGGGCTTGGCAGACTGATATGTAATAGCAACTCTGGCTCGGTGAAGAAAGCAACGGGAAACTACCTCACTCTTCATTTCCCTAGTACACCTCTTCAGTGATGCCTAGGCCATCTATGACAGCTGATGGCAGAGTTGTTGAGGATCCCACCAGCGGAATCGCTGACGGACTGAACATACATACATTGTGAGAAAGCAGAAAATTTTCTAACATATGAAATGCTCTGTACAACACACTACACTACCAACCACCACAGGAACATGCAATAGGGATTACATCCCTCCACATAGGGTTGGCGTCAGAAAGGGCATCTGGCCGTAAAACAGTTCGCACCCGCGACCTCACAGATGTGAGAAAAGGGGTAGAAAAAGAAGAAGAAGAAAATATGAAATTCTCTGTGAAATTAATCTGCTTGAGGTTATCATTCGAAGGCGCAAATAGCTGTCATCGTATTTATACGTACTTTAGTTATCCACCAATAGGTGATGGTGTTCTCTCCCTGTCTTCAGTTCCACAGTACTTATAGCTAAATAAAATCTGTACATTTAAAAAATAAAACTAACATAATTAACTTCGAAGTAATCGTTTTCTTGTCCGCCTCTGTGGTGTAGTGGTTAGCGTGATTAGCTGCCACCCCCGGAGGTCCGGGTTCGATTCCCGCCTCTGCCACGAAATTTGAAAAGTGGTACGAGGGCTGGAACGGGGTCCACTCGGCCTCGGGAGGTCAACTGAGTAGAGGTGGGTTCGATTCCCACCTCAGCCATCCTGGAAGTGGTTTTCCGTGGTTTCCCACTTCTCCTCCAGGCAAATGCCGGGATGGTACCTAACTTAAGGCCACGGCCGCTTCCTTCCCTCTTCCTTGCCTGTCCCATCCAATCTTCCCATCCCTCCACAAGGCCCCTGTTCAGCATAGCAGGTGAGGCCGCCTGGGCGAGGTACTGGTCATTCTCCCCAGTTTTATCCCCAACCGAAAGTCTGCAGCTCGAGGACACTGCCCTTGAGGCGATTCCGTTACAAAGTACCTCTAACACAACATGAACAAGTTAAATTTGTAGCTCATTATACTCAGCGAACTGGTCGTAAGTAAATGAGTAAATCGTGAACATAGTTTGCAGGCTATACTGCATTACTATGTAGACTTCAGTTATACTTTGAATTACTGCGATCATTATTACTGCGATTATTTAGTGATATGTCAAACACTGAAATTGTTCCTACACACCAATGTCTGAAAGTGCGAAAGCGCTGTAAACTATAACTTCGGTGTTGCACACTATATAGTTCCCTCTCTAGGTGTACAAATCCTGCTAAATGAACATACAATTCTGTAAAAACAAAACACGTCAACAGAAATATCCAAAATAGACGGTATATCTAAATATTTGTCTCCTCAATAGCAGCTGATAGTAAGGTAATAACATTTATTCTTCCCCCAAAGACTGAGGTTGCCAAACCGACAAAGAATATCGTACAATATAAATTTAGTACAGAGCACAGAGTAAAAATAATCGTTCTATTAATAGTGTACAGGAAACGAAGAAGAGGCAGATAAATTACTTTAATTGATTTAATTAAGTGGATGGAGCGTAGAGGTGATTACCTCAAGATCGCTATCGAGGCTTTCAATTTTTCTATGCCCCAGCTCACAATGATTTCTTTCAGTGCACCAAAGCGTCGTAAGTAGGTGACGAGTAGTTGGTGGTGCCCCTTGAAGCCAACATGAGCCCTATGGTGTAATAACAAAACACATTCCACATAAACATCCACACAGGACGACGGATTCTGAACGACAGCTCTCTCTGCAGCGGCTGATAGTGAACATTGTATAACGTAATATCAAAACACAGCACATACATCGTTACCAAAAGACGGATCTAAACAACTACGTCTTGAGCAAAATCGTATAATAAGCAATCTATGCTGCAATAACAAATCACTGTCAACATATACATATTTGTCAGGCGACGAATTCTAAACAACTGGCTGTTGCTGTATTTATTGCTTCATAAAAACAAATATCTCACTTTTCGATCGAGTTCAAAACATTAATTGTATCAGTATACTAAGGCAAGTAGGTGTGGGCAGAACGGTGGTTGAGCCGCAGTTCTAGTTCCTAACACTCATCCACCTAAGAATTCCTTCAATAGACTAAAGCAGAAGTTCCCAAACGGCAGGTGAGGGCACCCCCTAGGGAGCGTGAGAGATTTATAAAGGGGGCATAGATAACTTACGCACAAGAGAAAATTAATTTTACGTGATAATTAGAAAACGCAATAAGCTACGGAGACGGAGTAGAAAAAGTAATACGAGGGCAAGTCAATAAGTATGTGCAACCAATGTTTATAATTTATTACAAAAAGTGTACACACTTTTAATTGATATCAATTTTCAACATAGTCACACTGTTTTTCAATGCACATGGTCCACCGGTTCACAAGCTTTCTGATACCCTCTGCAAGAAAAGGTTTTTAGTTACGCAGCAAGCCACGTATGCACCGGTTCCTTCACCTGTTGATCCGAGCTGAATGAACAGCCTCTTACAGCATTTTTAAGTGGACCAAAAATGGTAATCCGATGGTGCGAGATCGGAGCTGTACGAAGGATTCTTCAAGACCTCGAAATGCAGCATCTGAAGAGTTTGAGCGGTGTGGGCTGCGGTATGTGGACGCGAAATGTCATGCATCAAAAGAACGTCTTCTGACAATCGACCTGTGCGTTTGTTGTGAATTTCAGGTTTCAGATTGTTTACCAGCATATCACTGTAAGGTTCACTTTTTACGGTTTCCCCCATTTCCTGGTAAGGTTCTAGGATTGGCCATAGACAGTCCAAAAACATTGCGAGCATCACTTTTCCTGCATAAGGTTGACTCTTGAATTTCTGTTTGTCTGTGGATCAGGGATGCTTCCACTCCGTGCTCTGACGTTTGTTCTCTGGTTCGAAGTGCTGAGCCCATGTTTCATCTCCAGTGGTGATCCGTTTCACAAACGTTTTACGTTCGTTAGCATGGTAGTCCAGTTAGTGCTGACAGATTCTCACACGATTGTGCTTCTGCTCTTTATTGAGTTGTTTTAGAACCCATTTCATATGCAGAACCATGGCTAATGTTCATATGGATTGCCACGTCACCAACAGTCAGTCGTCTGTTATTCAGGAACGTATCACGGACTTGTTCAATATTGGCATCAGTTACGGCTGCACATGGACGCCCGGACCTTTCCTGACCGTTCACGCTCGTACGACCCTTTTTGAACTGTTCAATCCACAGGTATACACTTCGCTGCGGCACAACATTGTCCCCGCTGAAAGTCTTTTATGAATTTTTGCTCCTCGTACAGCCTCAGACCACAAAAAGCTGATTACGGAACGCTGTCCTTCCTTGGTGCAAACAGAGAGTGGTGCGGCCATCTTTACGTCGCAACAACGCAAGCTGTACTGGTCTGATAACGCTGCAACCTACCACAGACGTAGACAACAGTGCCCTCTAGTGTCTGGTGAGCACAAAACGCCATAGAGTTAACCTAAAGACAATTAGAGCAAAACTACAGATACTTATTGACTTACCTACCTACCGGTACATCTGTTTGATGTTCTGTGCTGTCATAAGATTAAATCAAAATAAAACAAATGGCATCTAACTGTGAAATGAGTTGTTACTGAGCACTTCAATTCATCATCAACATCATCGTCATCATGTCCGTCTCCATGGCTAAATGGATTCGGCCAGGGGGTCCTGGGTTCAATTCTCGCAGTAGGCAATGGGGCCTGCCATTATAATGCAAACTTCCCAACACGATTGTGAATGGCAGTAGGTAAGTGATCCTGCCGTTATCTTCACAACTCCGCAATTCACACTTTACGTTGGAAACAACGTATGGGGACCTTTCCATGCTATTTCTCGGATAAAGCTAAGAGAAATGCAATTTAAAAAATCGTATTCGCTGCATGCAATTTACTTCGATATCCATATACAATGTAGAATACCGTAGCGAAGCACGGGTACATTTGCTAGTATTAAATACTGTATGTTCCTAATATGGAATAGTGAAGTAATATACGTGTTAAGCAGGTGACATCTGTTGAGACGCTTAAAGAACTGTTCTGATCCTAGCCCCAAACAAGCATATGAAGCATCAACTGAGTAAAATCTTCCGTTTGCGGCAGCAGTGCGTTTTGTGCTTTCCGTATTTGGAAGAATATTTTAGCAGTAATATTTACTACCGCTATAATGTACGTATTACACTACTTTTTAAAACTTAGTAAGATTTAACAACATGTTGTAATAGAACAGCAAATAAGCAGAACTTATTTTCGGTGGTCTGCATTTAAACAGCTTGGAAAGAATGTCTGCAATGTTCCCATATTGTCCCAATATGGCATATACCGTACTGATGATGATAATGATGATGATTGTTATTTAAAGGGGACTAACATCTAGGTCATCTGCCCCAATATTCTATATTAAGTATCTGCTTTGAATGAATTATTATTATTATTATTATTATTATTATTATTATTATTATTATTATTATTATTATTATTATTATTATTATTATTATTATTATTATTGGGATGGAGTTAACATGAAAGCAGTTATACCGGTGATTCAAGAAAATGAGTTGGGCTACCTAAAGTCCTACGAGGAACGCTATTTCGTCTTCTTAGGGTACGAACATACCGAAGATGCATCGCAGCTCGCGGTCGCGGTTTACATCGCGGTCGATGCCTCGATGTCACCTCCTGGTAACACAAACACACAGCTTTAAATGGAACAGTTCGTGTCAAAGATGCTCGCTTCACCATCGCGATTTACCAGGAGGTCTAGCGCGATGACAAGAAAGTTTGTGTTCTCATCACTGTAGAACGGGAGGCATCGATGTAGCTTGCTCCTGATTGGCTTATCCGGATTGAGATCACGTGATACATTCCCCCGTTCTACTGTGCCCTTGATCGAGGTGTCCACAGAGCCCGCGTGTGTATTCGTGTGGTAGTTATTGTACTCCACAGTATCAATTTTTGATTCCATATTGTTGTATATGTATTGGAACGTCTCAAGGCACATTCTCATGTATGAATGGAATCTGTCCGGGTGATGTTTCAGTTCTTCAGCGCCTGCCTTCTTTGATTTATAGGATGAGTATTCCACTGGCGGGCTGACTAATTTGAAAGTAGCCCCCATCGTGTGCTTATGCACTATGAATCACTATCTCCACTGTCACTTGAATATTCTCTATACTTGTAAAAGCTCAGCAATAGAGGATAAATTACCTTTAACTTGAACGCGGAGATCTAAACATTACGTTCACTCACTGTAAGCACATCTCAGAACACTGAAAGGTAAACCTCTCCGGTATGTTCACCCTCCATCGAACGCGACGTAAACCGCGACCGCGAGCTGCGATGCATCTTCGGTATGTTCGTACCCTTAAACTTTGAGGGAAGACCCAAATCTTTGAGCTGAAGACGTGGTGTCTGTGCCATTAAGTCGGAAGCCCCTATTTTCGGACTTTTAGGAGAAACAATTATCTTATCACAGCTTGATGTTAGAGAAACGTTTCTTTGGTCTCTCCATGAGTGAAATGAAATGGCGTATGACTTTTAGTGCCGGGAGTGTCCGAGAACAATTTCAGCTCGCCAGACGCAGGTCTTTTGATATGACTCCCGTAGGCGACCTGCGCGTCGTGCAGAGGATGATATAATGAAGACGACACATACACCCAACCCCCGTGCCAGCGAAATTAACCAATTATCGTTAAAATTCCCGACCCTGCCGGGAATCGAACCCTGGACCCCTGTTACCAAAGACCAGCACGCTAACCATTTAGCCATGGAGTCGGACTCTCCACGAATGACGTTTGGACATTGGCTCATCAGCTGGGTTCAAAGATATGAGCTTCTTTGATGTTTCCGTGTTGAACTGAGATAACAGAGATGAGATATCTATTAGGTTCCACCTATTCAACACTAATTACGTGTTGATGTTACTAATAACTTTTATTCAACTTGGGTCCGGTTTCGACACATAAAATGTCATCATCAGCCATAAATTGAATCACAAATATATAAGCAATCAAAACTATTGTGGATACATATTGAAATATGATCATTAAACATATTTAACCGTCCATTCACACCATTATTATAATTATTATTATTATTATTTTCGAACTTTCACACCATGTGATGATTATTATGTCGTTGCTTATATATTTGTGATTCATTTTATGGCTGATGATGACATTTTATGTGTCGAAACCGTTCCCAAGTTGAATAAAAGTTATCAGTAACATCAACACGTAATTAGTATTGAATAGGTGGAACCTAATAGATATCTCATCTCTGTGACGTCAGCGGTGTGCTGCCAATAAACAATATTCCCAATCCATTCAATCAAGAAGAAAAGAGTGCTGGTAAGGGAAGCCATAGAGACAGACCTGCGCCCAAATAACATCAACAGGGAAGACGGCTTCAAGCCATCAAATACATAGAGACCTGTACTGCAGAAATACATGCATAACACCACCATGGCACAGCGGGACGCACTAAAGAAACTGTCGACAGAGGGCGGTACATCAGTACCTCCCCCCCACCCCAGCCACAACAGCACACCGTGATTTTCCTTGAGTCCCATTAGTGGGGTAGGCCGAGGATAGTACGGTCATGACTTCCACGTTCCTTCGAAATTCTTTGCTCACTGTCGGAGGCAGAACTTCACATGCCCTGATGAAGGCCAATTCAATTTGGCTGAAAGCTCGGCTTCATTAAATGATTATGTATATAGTGGCTTTAATCCAGCACTCATTTATTTCTTTACGTTAATAATTTTTTTCCTTTTTTTAAGGGAGTATTCTGCGTTATAATAAACTGATGGTAAGTGTTAAGAGGGGTCCTGATGTCACTTTATACAGCATGTTAATTAAGCTACATAATGAATTTAGGCGTAGATAATTAATTAGTGAGTAGGCCTAATAAATGAACAGATAATGACAAAGTATATGTAACGCTACTCTTTTGTCGGAAATCACCCAGAACAAATCGAGCTGCTTTTCTTTGGATTTTTTCCAGTTCTTGAATCAAGTAATCCTGATGAGGGTCCCTTAATTATTATTATTATTATTATTATTATTATTATTATTATTATTATTATTATTATTATTATTATGTACAGATAGAGGAAGAAACTAATGCTAAAGAAGCATTAAAATTTACATATGATAACAATGACATTTACAATAAGATACAAAAGTTGAAAACTAGAAGACCGGCTGGAATTGATAAGATTTCTGTGTATATACTAAATGTAATGGGTTGGGATATAGTACCATATCTGAAGTTCTTATTTGACTATTCTTTTGTTGAAGAAGCTATATCAAATGAATGGAGAGTTGTTATAGTTGCCCCTGTGAATAAAGCAAAGGGTGATAGACATAAAGCTGAAAATTACAGGCCAGTAAGTTTGACATGCGTTGCATATAAGCTTTGGGAAGGCATTCTTTCTGAATTTATTCGACATGTTTGCGAAATTAATAACTGGTTCGATAACAGGCAGTTCGGTTTTAGGAAAGATTATTCCACTGAAGCTCAATTTGAAGGATTCCAGCAAGATATAGCAGATATCTTGGATTCAGGAGGTCAAATGGACTGATCGCAATCGACCTGTGTAAAGCATTTGATAGTGTGGATCATGCGAGACTACTGGCAAAAATGAGAGCAATTCGACTAGACAAAAGAGTTACTGAATGGGTGGCTATATTTCTAGAAAGATCTCAGAGAATTAGAGTAGGCGAAGCTTTATCTGACCCTGTAATAATTAAGAGAGGAATTCCTCAAGGCAGTATTATCGGACCTTTATGTTTTCTTATATATAAAAATGATATGAGTAAAGAAGTGTAATCAGAAGTAAGGCTTTTTGTGGATAGGGTGTGGAGTATAGAGTAATAAATAAGTTTCAAAATTGTGAGCAAATGCAAAATGACCTCGATAATGTCGTGAGATGGACACCAGGCAATGGTATGATGATAAACGGGGTTAATATCAGATTGTGAGTTTCACAAATAGGAAAAATGCTCTCAGTTTTAATTACTGCGTTGATGGGGTGAACGTTCCTTTTGGGGATCATTGCAAGTATCTAGGTGTTAATATAAGGAAAGATCTTCATTGGGGTAAACACATAAATGGGATTGTAAATAAAGGGTACAGATCTCTGCACATGGTTATGAGGGTGTTTAGGGGTTGTAGTAAGGATGTGAAGGAGAAGGCATATAAGTCTTTGGTAAGATCCCACCTAGAGTATGGTTCCAGTGTATGGGACCCTCATCAGGATTACTTGATTCAAGAACTGGAAAAAATCCAAAGAAAAGCAGCTCGATTTGTTCTGGGTGATTTCCGACAAAAGAGTAGCGTTACAAAAATATTGCAAACTTGGGCTGGGAAGAATTGGGAGAAAGTCTATCAGATCCCACTAGAGACATCAACAGGGAGAATAGCCAGTGCGCATGTGCGCAAGTACATCAGCTTGAGGTACACTCTGATGGCGAGTTGGCAAATTACTGTAAAACGGATTACTCACGCAGTCACAGGGTCTTTGCCCGTTTCCCTCTTCGTGCAATGACGGAGCTGTGACGTAATAAACGCGGGCGATTTAAAATGCATTCTTATCTTTACATGACCGAACGCACAGGCCTTCTCCTGACAGAGCTGTGACGTCGCAGCGTGGGTGATTTGAAATGCGGACTACTGGCTAAGGGTGCATGACGTTATAACCTAACGTGTGTCCAGTCGTCCCGTTTCTCAATGGTGTCGGGGGTGTGGTGTGATGAATCTTTTAAGATGGATTTTTTTATAACTAATTGTCCTTCCTGACGTCAACCTCATCAGGGAAGATAATAAGATGAAACGAATGATAGTAGGAAGCGAGAAGGTAAAAGCCGGTAGTGGCACGTAGCCTTCTCCTGTCGAATAGTATCTAGAGGTCTGCTCAAGGCTTTACGTCGCCATCCGACTGACAAATAACCATCAACAGCGTTATATGCCCTCACTCCATATGAGCACTGTGGAGAGAATTGGAATTTAATCGAGGCTGTTTTTGGCACACAATCTAGTAATTAGAAATTGGCATTCCCTCGCAAACTTTTCAGGTTCGATCATATTTACATAATGCTGACTGATTACTTCAGCCTTCTGTAAATTCTCAGAACTAGATGTTCTTCAGCCTACATTTTCATAGAATTAAAGTGACTACGACTAGAAATACATTTCATAGGTGTCAGGTATGCAATAAGAAGAAGATTTTAATGTTAATTAAATATTTACTGTGTAATTATTTACAAAATTAAACCAACTACTATCGGTTAGACCACAGTCTTGGTTATGCTGCCGACAAGTTTTCTGTACTCCTTAACATCTTACTGTGAAGAGGTAGCATGCTTCCAAAATCGTAATGCCCCCTGCAACATTAAAATTAAACAAAATATTTATTGTTTATGAAATTAAGTTTTCAAACCATATTATATTATGTATCCTATGCTTCGCAAAGGAGTTGATGCAAATATTACCATGATGCCATCCATGTGTTTAGAATCATTATCAGGTACTGTACAGAAGGAAAAAAAAGTTAATGCATACACTGTCTACAGTTTACAATCTTCAGATTAGGTCCATCCCAATAATCCGAACCATTTTCACCTCGTTGCTTGTAATAATGTCGGCAGCGTCTGCATGAAGCTACAGTACACCGATTGACATCTTACTGTACAGAGGTAGGACGTTCCAAAAAGCATCTATGAAAGGAGCAACGCAGATAAAAATCCTGGTGGTAAACTCTGAATCAAATGTTCTGGCATCTGTTTTTTTTTCTTCTTTTTTTTCTTTTTGCGTCGCACCGACACAGATAGGTCTTATGGCGACGATGGGACGGGAAAGGGCTAGGAATGGGAGGGAAGTGGCCGTGGCCGTGACCTTGATTAAGGCACAGCCCTAGCATTTGCCTGGTGTGAAAATGGGAAACCACGGAAAACCATCTTCAGGGCTGCCGACAGTGGGATTCGAACCCACTATCTCCCGGATGCGAGCTCACAGCTGCGTTTTGGCATCTGATATAAGGTTTTATATTTATAGAACATCTTAAATAGCCAAACTTATTTGAGTGAGGTAAATAAGATGTAGCGTATTAGTTTCGCTGGTAGGCGAACAGGATGCACAATCACAGTTTTGTTTGTTATCAAGACAATTCTGTGTAGCCTTTTTCTTCTTTCCGTACCATAGTGTATGGTGTAGAAGCATACACTAATGATCATGATGAAGGGCTCTTCTTATTTATAGTCTTGTAACAATATTCGTTAGTGGATGGTAAGTGACATCTCTCATATGAATAATAAGACAGTAGGCTGTTGTGTTAGCAGGAATATTTTCAGATGTTTCTAATTCTGAACGAATATCGACAGGAGATTCTTTTATCGATTCTTCATGATAAGAGCAGTCTATAACTACAATCGGTGCTTTATTTTTTTATTCTTCAGGCGAAAATAGCGGACGATCTACTTTCTGATAATACGATGGCTGGAATTTACAAAACATGTCATAGAGCAACCCAAATTTATTTGTCTCAAAATTGATGTCCATGGTTTCGTAGGGATACGTAATTTCTTTGAGATATAGTCTAATATTTTTTAACTTACAGTGATCAAACTGTGAGCTATCTTTTTCATGGTTCAATTTACGATAAGTTTGAAATCCACAAATGATATACAAAGGCTACTCAGTAAAACGTGACGTTTTAACATCCCAGCTATGCTTGTTTGTAGGTGGTAACACAGGATACTCATGCAGCTCCCAACTTCGAAAACGTATAGGTAATGGTGTATCATTTTCTACAATCTTGAGCTATTGAAGTTTTTCTCGATCAGATAATGTTACATGTGGAATCCTCCACGATATACGATGAAGAGTAATTTTCGAGTCTACTGGTGATTCTGCTGCTTTAAGAGAATTGTAATCACATCGATCACGGATCAGAATTAGCTCTTGTTTTGCGTTGATTATAATACGTCTAAAATCATCAGCAAAGCCGACAATAAGTTTTAATGGTAACATAACAGAAAAAAGTACCGTTCTGATTAATCATCCAAATGTTATTAGCTTTCGGACACCATCCTGCCATCCGTAAAATATCACTTTCTTCACTTCATCACTATAATACCAACGCAACCACCATCCAAGATACCTTAATTTTATCCAGTTGAATATTGCTATGAATCAATATAACACATCTTAGACATGTATTATGCTTTCAAGTGCGCGATACTGCCTGAAACGACCACACATAAGTAGAAATCCAACATTTATCACAAAAGTCTTTTAAACATGAAAGCACACAATTTAAAGGTCCATTGAGAAGACACCAAGTGATCATTGGAACAAAATATTTAGCTACAACGGAAACATGGATTGATCAAGACGAGCCTGTACAGATACCTTGCCTCCACTTTTATAACACAGATGAACGAGTCTGGCATTAGTGGAATTTAAGATCACAACGGAGTACCTTGTAA
This sequence comes from Anabrus simplex, assembly GCF_040414725.1. Lineage (NCBI taxonomy): Eukaryota > Metazoa > Arthropoda > Insecta > Orthoptera > Tettigoniidae > Anabrus > Anabrus simplex. The sequence continues at coordinate 1,039,168,013 of NC_090265.1, read as the reverse complement.
GATAAGAAGAGTTGGTCGGAGTGGTCTTAGGTAAAAATTTAAGAAGTGATATCATATGTGAACCTATCATTATAAATTGTTCACTTGATACACAAGTTATCATCAAAATAGGAGTTGGAGATATTTGCATGGTATGGGTTAATTTAATTACAAGTTTCACTTTATACTTGTACGTGTTTACTTATCGCTTGCACAATAAGATGTACAGTCACTCAAAAAATAATGAGCGCATGGTATCGTATATTCCCCGTAGATACACTTTTCTCAGAAACAATGGGATCTATAGATATAATTTTTCTTGCAGATATCCGCAAGGTTCGTGTCTACGAGGGAGATAAATTATATTTTTTTAATGTGAAGTTAATTATGATAAAATAATAAATATGAGGAACATACAATACCATGTGCTCTTTTTAGCGACTATACTAAAATTACTGTTTGGTGCCTTAATGGAATATTTACCTACAACTATGCTAATGTCCAAAGACATCGAAGTACCTGTCACACTGCACTGGGACTTTAAAATCGACCATAATGTTACTTTGAAAGATTGAAATTTATTGAAGGAATACATTGGATTAGAGCACACGCATTCATAATGTAATACAGCTCTTAGCAATATTGTTCTGACCTTCGTACGTAACATTAATGCAGAACATTTTATGTCTTATTACCTGAAGTACTCGTTGTTCCTACGTATTTACGAGAAAGTATTAAAGTGGTTAAATCAAAGTGGCCCGGAAGTATATGTGTGTCTTACAACACGCACTTGTACACAATATTTACGACCTTTTCATGTGGTACATAAATATATAAGTAATGTCAACGATGTGACCAACGTTGAACAGCCGTGTTCAGATATCAGTGAAGCCACAGAAATCCTTGTCGTTATTTAATTTTGGCCTTGTCATCATTTTACAATTTTATGTCATTTGTTTACGCGCAACGGAATTTTCCCCTAGATTTCCATATTCACCAATTTTAATTTTTTGAAAGACGGTGCCTCGTTGGACAGTCATAGCAACAGTTGTGTTTTAAGAGGCAACTCTTCTTTGTTTTAAATTGGTAACCTACGTAAATTTAACCTTATTCAAGTTTGCCTCTAGTACCCGAAGAACTGCAGTGTTCTATTTTCCATTAGTATGTATTTATATTCTGTGTTGTTTTATTTTTTTTAATTGTTAGCTGGCCTCATTTTCGACGTAATATTGTACTTTAGGTTTTTAATACATTTGAGCTTAAGGGTGGTTGCAGTGTGTTTCCCTTTCCTCACAACGATATACGATCTCAAGGCCTCATTAGGGTTCCTTCCACGTTCCACATTCTTCCGTATTTGTCGTCGTTTGACCTGTAAGTTTAAAGTTGTCGCTACTCGAATCTGGCGTTAAATTTGTTTTTTATTTAATATTTGTCTATTTCATTATGTTATTATTATTATGGTGTGTACGCTCATCAGGTGCTACACTAATCTTGGCTCGCCATTTTGCACTGTCTTGGGCAACTTGTGGTCGTCGTATCCGCATTCACTGTGTAATGTCAGAGCTGCTTTGGACGTCCGCGTGGACGTTGCCCATTAATTTCAAAGGTGTGGGTGAAATTAGCAACTGTTCCAGGTGCAGGATGTGACCATACCATTGGAGACGTTTTCCCGTACCTTCTCAGTGATGGGTTCAATGCCCATTTGCTAGCGGACGGTGTCGTTTTTTACATGATGTAGGAGTGTGATGCCCATCGACCAGCGGAGCATGCGCATTTCCATGGTGTGTAATTGGCGCTCTGTAGCTTTTTCAGCTGGTCGACTTTCAACACTGTATAAAGCAACAGGACATACTACCATGCGGTATATTTTGGACTTCAGATGTAGTGGTATACTTCTGTCGCAGAGTACGCCTGTGACTTCCCTCCATCTCATCCTGTTGTCTGATTCCTATTTAGACCGATGACCTTCGATGATAGGCCCCTTAAAACAACAAGCAACAACAACAAGATTCCTACTTCGCATTTCATCACGTATCCCACTTTCAGTCCGTAAGCGCGATCCTAGGTACCTGAAACTTACGGTCTTCGTTAAGGTCTCTCCATCAACTTGATTCGAGCCGTTGTTGGGATGGTATTCAGTCTTAGACCGTACTGTGAGAGACGGCTCTTCCAATCTTCAAGTTGACGCTACAATCCACTTCAGGTGGTATCAGGAAGTGAGACATCATCTGCATACAAGAGAGTCCCCTTTAGATCCCGTGTTATTGTGTCCATGACAAGAACAAAGAGCAATGGGGACAGTGCGGAGCCTTGGGGTACACCGCTTTTCACGGGAAAGCTCTCCGAGATGCCGACAGCGCAACGTACACGACTGATACTGGAAATAGCTAAAAAAATTAACTACAGCCCGCAGCAGTTCTCGAAAATGGGTAAGCACGCCTAGCACTCTCAGTAGCCTCCAAACACATTCCTCAGAATGGCGCTCTCATTCTTCAGCTGGTCTCTTAACAAACGAACAACAACTCTAGACGAATGGTGACGAACATGGGTTCAAGTTACCCCTATTTATACGCGAAATGAACAGGTTATTCATTAGTGAAGGCGGTCACAGTCAAACAAATAAGAATGAGTTTTTTCAAAAACAGTGAGTTGCGAAGAAAGTACACATTTTATTCTTGTAGAAAATTTAATTTGAAGGCCACACGGTGCATTTTATTTTCTATAGGACCAACTGCTTACCCGTTATTTTAGTTGATATAGGGCAAAAAGGTCCAAATTTGAGACATACCCCTGTAAAATCCCAAACTATTTCGAAACGGCGAAATAAATTAAAATCGAAAGTACCCCTTGCATGGTTCGGGATTTCAAGCAATATCCGTACAAAATTTCAGCTCAATCGATCCAGTAGTTTTCGAAGCTATACGGAACAAACAAACAAACAAACAAACAGACAAACAGATACCAACTTATTTACATTGGTAGTATAGTTATAAATGTATCACATTTCGACTATCACTGGCCTGCATTTTTTAATAAAATTTTGTACCAACGAAGAACTAAAATACATTATTGCTTTATAATATTTGACTGTTATTTTTCAGTTAAATATGTATTATTCACTTAATCGTTTCCGGCTATGAACTAAGTACATAGACTCCCATCTTTTTTCTAGACAAGTTCAGACGAATTTATAATTATGGTAGAGTAACCTTCCGCTTCCTAATAAACGCACAATAGTACAGGGCAACCTAATCAATGTCTTTATTTACATTTACTCATTACGACGTGATAACAGTCGTTGTGTCACAGAATATCTTGCCTTTGAATTAAAATTAAAATTTATTCAGCTTATTGCAAATAATTTCTAGATCACTGGAGCTCCTAGCTTATTTTGAGTGTTTGCGCTGGATTTACTACACCTTCTGATGCCACGTAAAATTGCAAGCTTAAATTCCACTCCAATATCCATTTCGTCGTGTGCGTGGAAATTTGATAGCCAATCCACTACAGTATTAACGACCTCCCTGATCACACCAATGACAATATCTACAAATAGCCTACATTGATAAGTAATGAACCTACAGTTTGTAAACAAATTATGCGATCTACTAGTAACCAGACTCAGATTCATTTCAAACAAATCTTCTTATCTCCTTTAAATGCATTTTTAGTACATAAGCTTAACTTTCAGTATTTCAATTCAATGGCTGGAGTCTATCTAAAGTTACGGAGATGCAAGCCAGACGAAGAATTTTAACTCACGAATGTTGTGAATTCTTGTAGAAGAACTTGAAATATACATGAAATAGGCGGCATTACCTCACTTGTATCAGTAGAATACATCATTTACAGCGGGGATATACGTAGCCTTAACAACGGCTTTTCTTCGAGCTGTGTGTATACCCCGGTCGCACGTGACTTGAAGTCGGAAATACTAAAGTGAAAACTTCGACAATCCACTCTCTAAAAAAAGAAATAATTACAATATCCTTAGCAGGAACGTGCCTAGAGTACCAACTGGGCCCAGTCTGGAAAGTAAATTTACTCCCATTGTTGTTCTGACACCTTGGAGCGGGCTTATACACGTATAATTATATACTGGGAAATATTAAATGTGTCGTAATTTTTCCAATAAAATGTCGCCCTACTTAGAATTTCTTCTAAAAAGTGTTTTTTAAATCATCAGGGAAGTCAAGGAAAGTTTAACTAAGGTCCGCGAATCATACAGTTTTAGTGTTGTAATCCAAGCATGATATTTCTCTATGTAAGAAGAGCTCATATGTGCAATTATGGTTTAATTAGGATGAAACAGAAAAAGCGTTATCAATGCTGGTTGTACAGGCTACAGGTGTGCAAGAATGCATGTTTATATTTTAGCATCCATTAAGGCACCAAACAGTAATTTTAGTACAGTCACTAAAATTGAGCGCACTGTCGGCATCCCTGAAGATAGCTTTCCGTGTTTTCCCATGTTCACACCTTGCAAATGCTGGGTCTGTACCTCAATTATGGCTACGGTCGTTTTCTTCCCATACCTAACCCTGTCCTATCCCACCGTCACCTTAAGAACTCTCTTTACCGGGCGAGTTGGCCGTGCGGTTAAGGGCGCGCAGCTGTGAGCTAGCATCAGGGAGAGAGTGGGTTCGAGCCCCGCTGTCGGCAGCCCTGACGATGGTTTTCCGTGGTTCCCCATTTTCACACCAGGCAAATGGTGAAGCCCTTTCCTATCCCATCGTTGCCGTAAGGCCTATCTGTGTCGGTGTGACGTAAAGCCAACTGTAAAAAAATAAGCTCTCTCTCTGTGTCAGTGCGACGAAAACCGGATAGGAAGAATATTATAACAATTTGAGGCGCTATAAATTCAACTGTTTCAATGGTACGTTATCTCTAATCAGTCTGTACACAATGTCCTTAATAAGCCACTATGCCACAATGCCTAAAGGAGTCAAATGCGAAGATGAGAGGAAATCGAACAAGGCCGTTGGACAGCCCCTCCCATCCTCCTATTGAACTTCCCGTTTCTCCTAGAATTTTGCCCCACTGATAAATGCAACAGGGTTCACATTCCATTCCCGTCTCGCACTTGGCTGAACTCATGTAATTGATTTAAATTCTGCTATACATGGCACGCTTTGCACTTTGCACAATGGAGTCTACATCTTGAGTGACTTGCAACTCTTCCATATCGTTGGGTCTCGCAGCTTGGTTATCTTTGTATACCTCTAGCCTGGACACAGTGTATTAAAATTTTGATTTATCGTAAATGACACGGTAGTTCATTTAAATTCCCTCTGTTATTGTAATAATAATAATAATAATAATAATAATAATAATAATAATAATAATAATAATAATAATAATTGTTTTCCGTGCTTCACAGAGGGTTAAGAAGCGTTTGGGTTCAATGGCTGGACAAGGAATTAACCAGAGCAGAACTTAACACAACAAGTTTGAAATTTTATTTCTTTCCTTTATTTTTCTAGTTTAAAAATTGATAAATACAGGGTCTGAATGAATAACAACAATATTACTAGCAATAACAGGGACTTAAAAGTCCGTAAATCAGGTACAAAATTTGCGATTATTGACAGTTTTGTTGATTTACATTGAAAAGAGCGCGACTGATCTTGACAGAAACAATATTTTACAAGAGCATGTTTTGCTCCGATCATTTACACAAGATAGGAGTCTGCGCTCCAAATATACCATATTCCCGCCTCGCAGAGGCATTAGTTCCTTATGGCACACTCCAATTCCGCTTGTCAACCTGTCAATTATCTTAACATTAAAGTATTTATACACAGTTGCCCCGATGTGGGCTTATCTACTGCTCAACAGTTATAGAGTTCACTGTTCCAAAATGGAAACAACACAAGGAAAATTTTACACTCTGGAAATAATATACAGCGGCATAATGGCCCATATTACGTGGCCTTAATGGTAAAAGAGAAAGGTTGCACATGACCGACCATAAACAAAAGGCAAGGTGGAGAAACTCTTGCAATCCTTCAAGAAATTGTTAAAACCCTAAGTGGGCTTATGGCCGAATGACACAGAGGCTTATTCTATACTATACCGGAGTGACTAAATGAGAAACATTACTGCCGAAAGGATTTGCGAAATTTAGAGATTTTAGAAAATTTGAGTCACCCCATGCAAGGTTTAATGGGATGCGGCAGAGGGTCAACACTCGTCTTTCCCTTACATTACCTATTTCCCAATGGGGAATAGAACAGAATCCTCAGATTTGCGGAAAATTCTACATTTAAACCACCAGATTTAGAAATTTACAATAAATAAAAGATGTATGAAATCTTCCTCTCAAACTATCCGCCGAAGCTATCACATGTCTAAGAAAATTCTGCCATTACCTCGAGTCGCTGCGCCTTTCTCACGCAGGCCACGCCCCTGCCTAACTTCGGACACGCCGCATTCACAAGCACTGGAGCAATTCCTGCAATACGGCCCTAAAGAGCCCTGCTTTTATAGTACTTTAACGGGAAGCTTCCAGAACTGTTCACTGATAGGCTTGATTCCTGTACACACAACCCATTTTAATTGGCTAGAAAAAATATTTACAAGTTTTTGATAGGTTGATTACAATCAAGAAGGATCCAGCTGGAGTGTTGACAACTTCAATTCATAAACAAAACAATCCTCAGAAACAAAGGTTAGCCAACTGAAAAAATAAACATTCCTTTATGAAATAATTAGAGTTTAGGCCGCAAGAGGGAGCAAATAAATCGGTAGTAGGGACACATAACCGTAGAAGGCCAAAGTTTCTGGTAGTTCACAAGTTCATGTTTCTTGACATGGATGGCCTTATAGAAGGCGCGCAGTTTAACCACCAGGTGAAGGTGTACCCCTGATACAATAACAATAATGTTATTTGGTTTTATGCCCCACTTATTACTCTTACGGTTTTCGGACACGCTGAAGTGGCGGAATTTTGTCGCGCAGGAGATCTTTTACGTGCCAGTAAATCTACCGATACGATATTGACGTATGTAAGCACCTTCAAATACCACCGGACTGAGCCAGAATCGAACCTGCCAAGTAGTTCTCAGATGGCCAGCGCTCTACCGTCCGAGCTGCTCAGCCAGACTCTCTTACTGTACTTGTCAACCGAACTCTCTTATTATTCTTTTCAGAATGAAGATGCATGGCGTTAAACATAAGATTGGAATCAAAATTATGTTTATTCGTACGAGAACAGAGGATGTTTGTAGTAGACCATCCATTGCAGCTAATGGTGGAGCTCTTGAGGATCCAACCAGCCTTCGGGCTCAGGATTGAACATATATTATTATTATTATTATTATTATTATTATTATTATTATCATCATTTGTTACCGTGTTTTTGCGATAGTTAGAGGTGAAAGAAGGTGAGGGGGGGGGTGAACAGGTCTCAAGCTACGAAAGTAAAATTAATTTAAAAATTTAACAAGGTTATATTTTCTTTTCAAAATAAAGAAATAACAAGTACGGCAGGTACAGAGTAGCAAGTCAACAAAATGTAGTTACAATATTTACTGGATTTGGGCTTCGCGCCCCGACTTCACACTTCTAGGGCAATTAGCCCAACTTTACTCCAAAATAAGTTTTACCAGAGGGGCAGAAAACCCCCATTCATGTTCAAGAGCACTTGCCCCAAATTACACAGAAAGGCCTCCTCGAGGCATACAACACTTAATTTTCAAGAAAGAGCCACACGCTCTCAAACTTTAAGCCTCTCAAAGGCCACACCAAACTCCACCTTCAAGTTGTCCTCTCAGGACATAGACACAGGGGTAACATACCCAACCTACTGAGGTCTATTAAATGAAAAGGGGTAATTACATGACCTCTAAAATAACAATTAGAGAGGAGGCGATCTGCTCTCCTAATGCATTTGTTTTTTTAAACCTAATCTGGCTCTAGGCCACTAATACAAGGGCTAATCCCATACTACAGAGGTGACTTAAGAAGGAAACAATTTACATTACGTTAAAGAAGAATAGGTAGAGAAAAAAAATAAGTTCACCTCAAAGCAATATGAGTGGGAGCTCGAGAGGGTTAAGCACTCTCTATCCCAATATGTAGTTTAAAAGATAGAATAGATACAAGTTTCTTTACATTTTAAGGAAGGTTACATAATGGAACAACTTCGGACCCGCCCCGAGAGTTAAACTGCTGAGCTAGCAAAGAAAGAAGTTATTAATCGGCCATTACCTTGTTGTTGACCGCTGCCGACGAAAGAGGCGCTTCCCGCCCCCTGCTATGTACTTTACACACTGAAAGATGGAACAGAAGTGGCCCGGAGACCCTAAAATCAGCAGTTTATATACTCTCGCGGAAAGTTCGAGGCGTTTGGGGAATGAGAACACCCTCCCACAAAAACTTTATTGGCTAACCAAGAAAACCCCTACACAATATGAAGAAGAAACACCTAATTGGTGGAAAATTAATTCAAGAAATTCGGGATTGGCTAGATACAAAACAAGGGGAAAGAAAGGGATAATATTGCCAACTTAAATAATGACTGAAAGAAATTTAGCAAAGAACAAACTTTTGAATTCAAAATGTCCCCAAAAAAAACAGTTCTTTCACTCCGCACTAGGGTGCACTATTGTTGATCTTCAGTAGTGTCCTCTAGAAGAGAAAGTTCACACTTCTTACTACAAGCAAAACAAAAATACATCGAAAATGACACAGTTCAAAAACTCCAAAATTTCCAGGTAGTGACATCTTCTGAGAAAGTAGAAAATTAATACCGTAGATAAAGTTCAGACTTCCTCCAGCAGAGGAGTTTCAATTGGCGCACATTTTAAATTAGCGGCGTGGAGGTGTAAAGCCCGGTACAGACCTCCCCCCCCCCCCAAAAAGTTCCTCCAGGGGTGACACTGGCAATTTGTTTGGAAACAAGTTTCAAGTTTTGATGTTGATATGGAGATTAATTGCAGAAGTATTTATAGGATTTTCTTAATGTGGTTTGATTCAGTTTCAAATTTTGTGTTGTGACAGGCGAAGTAAAGTCTTTATGTTTGTAGAAATTCAGAAGGAAAACTTTAGTTTTTAAAGTTGAGGAAAATTTTCTAAGTCCACCAAATATTGCAGTAGAATACCCAAGAAAAGGTAGTAAAGTTTATCTGGAATGTCCATATAGTTGATGTTGATTAAGTTGGATGGCCAGACCGGCCGTTGCAGCTTGCATCCAAAGGCGGCCGCTCGGACCCCTCAAGTACCCTGAGATACCGCTCGCCCGCACTATGAGGGGAGCAGTGGTGTTGAAGCACGCCGCGCCCGCGGTGAACATATACAGGCTGCGGGCAAGTAGCAGGTCGTGCGCCGCACATCAGCCTTGGCCGGGAGGAGGGCTCCGGCTCGCCGTGCACATGTCGTCCTCGCTGGGGCCGAGGGGGCCCTTCCTCTAACCCAGTCGCAGCACGGCGCCGCGCGGCTGCGGGGGCACTGAAACATTAAAGCTAGGCGGAAGAATTGTTGGACCATCATCATTTTTTGAGGGCACAGGCTTTGTGGAGAGGTTGAGGGGCCAGCGGCCTGCAGAAATTCATTTCAGATGCGAGCCACTGTGTGTAGTGGAGCAGGAGACGGGAGCGTGGTAATGGCCGTGGTAAGGACAGAATGGCAGTTTAACGGTTCGGGGAAGGTTTGACAAAAATGCTTACAGATGAAACAAGATATTATAGAAGGGGCAGAATGCCTCAAAAGTGAAAAATCAAAAAAAATATAACCTTCATATTCCTTTCAAATTATATAAGCAAGTTGACACAAAATTTACACTGGTTTCACCTGCGACAGGTGAACCCTAAATATCCTCTCGGTGGCTGGATTACTCAATAACAACGTAACCGGCGTAAGGAAATCGAGAATGACACACGGCCCATGAAATCTGGGGGCAAGCTTGCCCGCGGGAACAAAATTCTTGACCATTAGCTGGTCACCTACCTTCAAATGGGTGGGTCTCCGTCCACGATCATACCTTTCCCTAACCTTTTCATGAGACACTTTAAGATTGGCTTTAGCCTTCTTCCAAAGATCTTTAATGTTGTCCGGATCTATTGCCTCAGGTAGAATGTCACTCAGGGACCAGAGGTTAGAGAGCGGCGTGTTGGGAACAAACTTGAACATCAAAGAGGCTGGAGTAAATTTATGTGATTCATGAACCGCCGAATTCAAAGCAAAAGCTAACCAATGCAGGGACGTGTCCCACCTGGAATGATCTTCATGATGATAGGCAATAAGCGCGGACCTGAGATTACGGTTAACCCGTTCAGCCAGAGATGGTTGAGGGTAATAAGCAGAAGTAGTTACATGAGAGATGGACAAGTCAAAACAGAATTTACGAAAAAGATTTGATGTGAACGCCTTAGCATTATCAGACACAATATATTGGCACGGACCAAAAGAAGCAAAAATAGAATTTAGGCAAGTAATGGTGGACTGAGTGGTAGCCAGCTTAGTCGGAAATAACCAGGAAAATCTTGTAAAACCATCTACGCATACAAAGATGAACTTGCTGGCATTTCCCTTTGACTGGGGGAAGGGTCCTACATAATCAATATACAGGCGTTCCATGGGGCGCGACGCTTGATGCGAAGACAAAAGGCCTACCTTGGTGGACATGGTTGGTTTACTAAGCAAACAAGATTTACAAGCTTTTACTAGTTCACGGATTTCACCGTCCATACCCTTCCAGATGAACCTTTCACGAATCTTTTCACGAGTTTTAAAGATTCCAAGATGCCCCCCTAATGGGGTCTCATGATAGTATTTGAAGATCATAGGCACAAGAACAGCTGGAACGACAACCTTCATCATCTTATCATGCCTCGAAGGGCAACATAGAACACCATTCCTCAGAACATAAGGGACAACATGTTCCCCAGAAGAAAGGGTTTCCATTATCGGAGCCAGCGTCGGATCTTCACGTTGGTATTTCTCGATATCCCTAAAGAGCATGGGAGCATCTGTTAAGATGGCATTAACATCAGATAGCATGGACTCGGGAGGAGATGAACTATCGACCGGTTCATGGTTCTCAACGTCGTTGGAAAACATTCGGCTGAGTCCATCAGCAACAACATTTTCGGTACCTCTGATATGCCCGACATCGAATTGGAAGGCAGAAATACGGATGGCCCAACGGGCTATACGACCAGTACGACGCGGCCTACCTAAGACCCAGCTTAAGGCTTGATTATCTGTCCCCAGGTCGAATTTGACATGTTCCCGATAGAGACGGAACTTCTCTAAGGCAAATAAGACTGCCAACCCTTCGAGCTCATAGATAGAATACTTGGCTTCTTGAGCCGATAGAGTCCTAGATGCATAGGCGATGGGTCGCCTCCCTAGTTCAGTCTCTTGAAGAAGGACTGCAGCTACTGCTGACGACGACGCGTCGGTTTGGACGATGAATTTCTTCGAGAAATCAGGCATAGCAAGTACAGGGGCATTACAGGGAGCTAATTTAAGATCTTCAAAAGCGGCTTGTTGAGAAGGTCCCCACTCGAATTTGATGCCTTTCCTACGAAGAAGGTTCAAGGGCGCCGCTCTATTAGCGAAGTTAGGAATAAACTTCCTGAAGAAATTGACCATACCAATGAATCTGGCGATACCTTTAACGTCCTTGGGAGGTTTAAAATCACGGATGGCCTGTGTTCTAGAATGATCGACTGCAACACCATCAGGTGACACAATATGCCCTAGGAATGACATAGAGGGCTTAGCAAAGGCAACCTTGGACAACTTGACAGTTAACCCAGCTTTACGAAGGCGATTGAGAACTTCTTGCAGATGATCTAGATGTTCTTCAAATGTCTCCGAAAATACGACGACATCATCCAAGTAGTGATACAAGTACTCAAATTTGATGTCGGAGAAGACCCTATCTAGCAGCCTAGTGAGTACAGCTGCTCCCGTGGGGAGCCCGAAAGGCACGCGGTTGTATTCGTATAAATTCCAGTCCGTGGCAAACGCTGTAAGATGTTTAGACTCTTCCGCTAGGGGAATTTGATTATAGGCCTGATTCAAGTCCAAGATAGTAAAGAACTTGGCCTTACGAAACCATGAAAAACAAGAATGAAGGTCAGGAAGGGGCACGGATTGCAACACCACCTTCCGATTGAGAGCCCTATAATCAATGACAGGCCTGAAGCCTCCTTGGGGTTTCGAGACTAGAAAAATATGCGAAGAATACGCCGACTTAGAGGGCCTAATAATACCATCCTTCAACATCTGATCGATGATTTCTTTCAGAGCCTTCATTTTAGGTGGAGATAGTCTATAAGGTGGAAAACGGACAGGAATCGAATCCGTGACCTCAATTTTGTATTCAATAAGGTCAGTAACACCAAAAGTATCAGAGAACACCTCTGGAAATGACTGATATAATTTACGAATACTATCAGCCTGCTCCTCAGGTAGATGTCTAAGGTCTAACAACATCTCATCCTGGGTAGGCGAAATAGATGAACATGATACAGAATTACACTTTAACAAGGGAATTTTACAATTGGAAGCAAATTTGAATGTGCACGACTTACTCTGAAGATCGAGCACAAGGCCAGTGTGAGAAATGAAGTCAGCTCCCAATATGATGGGGCAAGACAGGTGCTTAGCTACAAACAATTTGGTTTTCCATGTAAATTTAAAAATACGAATTTTGACCTGTACAGAACCTATAATTTCTAATGGAGATGAATTAGCCGAAACATATTGAACAGTAGATGAGCCATAGTCAGGTAGTTTACAAACAGACTTCAATTTAGAATACCATTGATCCGAAATAATTGAACAAACACTGCCTGAATCTAATAGAGCGGTTATAGGCTCGTTATTCAACTCAATCTTAAGAAAAGGAACAGGTGCGGGGGTATCCGCCGCAATCCTAAGACACTCTTTGGGGCATTCAAAAGATAGATTTGCAGATTGAACATTCCCTGAATTTACGACGAGTTTGCCAGGGGCTGAGCCTCGGGAAGATGGATTAGTCGACTCAGCCGAAGCCACTAGTCACTTTTGATTGTTGTTGGAAGTTGCACCTGAAGTTGAGCAGGAGGGGGTGCTATTTGAATTTGGGCAATTTTTGGCGATATGTGAGAAAGCCACACATTTAAAACAGCCTTGTGATGAGCCAGCTCCCTTATTTGCCCTACTAGCTTTGATCAATGGACACTTATTGCGAAGATGGTCAGGTGACCCGCAAGCATAACATTTACGGGGTGTGACTGGTCGGCGAGGTGGAGGCCGAGGCTTACTAAACGAAGGAGGGGGTTCTTTCGCGACACGCAAGGAATCGGCGTATCTAACTCCTTCCGCTGAGACGGCCAATGCTTCAAGTTCAGAGAAGGTTTGCGGACACGCCGCGAAACACAAATATGACCTATAGGATGGTGAAATTCCTTCTACAATAGCCTGTACAATTTGATCTTCAGGAAAATGAAGGGCAAACACCCTAGTATAGAATTTAATATCTTGGATGAAGTCTGCCAAGTTTTCATCCAAACGCTGTACACGATAATAGTACTTCTGAATAAGGGAGGACCTGGCCCTAGCCGGGATGAAGTTAGCTAGCAAGTGGGCGTGGAAATCCTCAATAGATGATTGCTCGGCAATGGCTCGTACTATTTTGTCGGAGAGAATCCCAATTGCATAGGGATAGATGATTTGCAAAATCTGACATGGGGAAAGAGAAAACACAAGGGCATGATCCTGAAATTCAACTAAAAATCTTAAAAATGAAATTACGTCACTAGTGGTATTAACGGAAAACTTAGAGATACCTCTGAGCAACATTGCCAATGGATGAGGCAAGCTGCTAAACCCGGGTGACATAGTAGGTAAAGGTTTCAATGGCAAGGAAGTTAATTCAGGACGTATATTACTCAACGATGCACGTCGTTCCGACTCGTTGTCCAATGGGGCAGAGATAGTTTGAGCGGCAACGGTTATCCTATTGGCTTCTCCCTTAGGAGGCTCTTCCTCGCTACCTACATTCATCGTGGTGGGTTGATCAATTTTGGGAGGAACTTCCCCAGTTAACAATTGAGTGACCTTGCTAGATAATTCAGAAATACTCTCAAGCAACGTACTAGCTTCCTTCCTCTGAACGTCATTCAACTTCAGAGACAACAGATCGTTAACCCTATTTGAAAAATGATATAGCCTGGCTTGCACGCGCTTAATTTGATTAGGAGAAGGATCATTTTCGTCAAAAAAACTAACTACCGATGCTAGCCCAGTAGTATTCTCGGTGATCGTGGAAAGAGAGTCGTCAATTTCTTTCTCTCCCAAATTGGGGATGGAAATGGGCAAATCAAGGGACTCTCTAAGCTTGTTGGTGTCTATCGCAACCGTGCCTCCAGATTGCACATTTCTGATAGTTAACTCATAGATCAACTCCTCTTTGCGCAAATAGTTAAGATGGAGAACATCGCGAGGGCCGGGCATGATGACAGAACAATTTTGAAAAACTCAAAAAATTCCAGCAACTGAGAAAATGGTTAGAGTTCGGAACAAAACAATGTTTAGCCGTCAAAAGGGGCTAAAATGAGACCCATTCAACCACGCTCTGCTACCACTTGTTACGGTGTTTTTGCGGTAGTTAGAGGTGAAAGAAGGTGCGGGGTGGTGAACAGGTCTCAAGCTACGAAAGTGAAATTAATTTAAAAATTTAACAAGGTTATATTTTCTTTTCAAAATAAAGAAATAACAAGTACGGCAGGTACAGAGTAGCAAGTCAACAAAATGTAGTTACAATATTTACTGGATTTGGGCTTCGCGCCCCGACTTCACACTTCTAGGGCAATTAGCCCAATTTTACTCCAAAATAAGTTTTACCAGAGGGGCAGAAAACCCCCATTCATGTTCAAGAGCACTTGCCCCAAATTACACAGAAAGGCCTCCTCGAGGCATACAACACTTAATTTTCAAGAAAGAGCCACACGCTCTCAAACTTTAAGCCTCTCAAAGGCCACACCAAACTCCACCTTCAAGTTGTCCTCTCAGGACATAGACACAGGGGTAACATACCCAACCTACTGAGGTCTATTAAATGAAAAGGGGTAATTACATGACCTCTAAAATAACAATTAGAGAGGAGGTGATCTGCTCTCCTAATGCATTTGTTTTTTTTAAAAACCTAATCTGGCTCTAGGCCACTAATACAAGGGCTAATCCCATACTACAGAGGTGACTTAAGAAGGAAACAATTTACATTACGTTAAAGAAGAATAGGTAGAGAAAAAAAATAAGTTCACCTCAAAGCAATATGAGTGGGAGCTCGAGAGGGTTAAGCACTCTCTATCCCAATATGTAGTTTAAAAGATAGAATAGATACAAGTTTCTTTACATTTTAAGGAAGGTTACATAATGGAACAACTTCGGACCCGCCCCGAGAGTTAAACTGCTGAGCTAGCAAAGAAAGAAGTTATTAATCGGCCATTACCTTGTTGTTGACCGCTGCCGACGAAAGAGGCGCTTCCCGCCCCCTGCTATGTACTTTACACACTGAAAGATGGAACAGAAGTGGCCCGGAGACCCTAAAATCAGCAGTTTATATACTCTCGCGGAAAGTTCGAGGCGTTTGGGGAATGAGAACACCCTCCCACAAAAACTTTATTGGCTAACCAAAAAAACCCCTACACAATATGAAGAAGAAACACCTAATTGGTGGAAAATTAATTCAAGAAATTCGGGATTGGCTAGATACAAAACAAGGGGAAAGAAAGGGATAATATTGCCAACTTAAATAATGACTGAAAGAAATTTAGCAAAGAACAAACTTTTGAATTCAAAATTTCTCCAAAAAAAACAGTTCTTTCACTCCGCACTAGGGTGCACTATTGTTGATCTTCAGTAGTGTCCTCTAGAAGAGAAAGTTCACACTTCTTACTACAAGCAAAACAAAAATACGTCGAAAATGACACAGTTCAAAAACTCCAAAATTTCCAGGTAGTGACATCTTCTGAGAAAGTAGAAAATTAATACCGTAGATAAAGTTCAGACTTCCTCCAGCAGAGGAGTTTCAATTGGTGCACATTTTAAATTAGCGGCGTGGAGGTGTACCGCCCGGTACAATTATTATTATTATTATTATTAATGCATTGGGGTAGACAAACTGAAAGAATAGTATCAATGCAGCATTTGCCAATGTGGAGTATGGAATTCCCCAGGAAAGGACAATTATATGACAGATCACAATTACCATGTTCGGGAATCAAAATTTTGACTTGCCTTCCATGTCGTCTCATTAGCCATATAGAATGATTACGGAGGCAGGTTTCTACAAGAACAGAGGCTTCAAGTACCACGGCTTGGGTTCAAATCACTACACAAAGATATCCTAGACTTCTGACGGTTCTGATCGCAAGAGTCTGGAGATAGTTTTGCTGCCTGCGCAGCAACATCCACTGTAGTATCGCATGCTGACGCCCAATGTCAAGAACATATGGGAGGAGGAACTCATGACTGATTTATGACGTGTTCATTTCGTGAAATAAATCCATATCCACGCAAGACGATTACAGCTGATGTCCCCAGTTTTCCCCTCTCATTATTCTGTATTACTTACTCCCTTAGAATTCTGATAGGAATATTTTATACACGGTAGCATGGGTCACTAACTTAAAAGAATTCTGATATTGCATTGACACTCTCTTAGAGTCTGTGGCAATTGATATACTGGTCCAGGTGTGGCTGCAGCTTCATTTTTGTATGAATGCTGTGCAAATTGCTGAGGGAAGCGACGGGGGTTATATTCAAAATTTTAAATAAGTTTCGAGCGCCAGAATGTCTAGATCGCCAAATAAATTAAGAAAGGAAACAAAACTGATAAGGCAGTTACGAAGTAAACAGGAAACGTGATGTTTAAGGAATAAATATGCAGAACTGTCTTTGGAGAAAAGTCACCCTGTACTCCCAGACACACATCCCACTGCTTTACTAAGCGTTCCACAACGTCCAGAAAAAAAGAGGATCGTTGCTTGACACGTTCGAGTCCCGCATCCTGTAGTTCATCATCGTTGTGCAAGAGTCTTTTCAAAAAGTTCTTGCGGGACACGATCAAATGGAAATTACAAAGTGATTTATTAGCGCTGAAGAGGAATGAGTCGATATTCCCATTAATTCTTCACGATCCAAGAGTTGCCATGAAGAACGTGACAATAAAATTTTACTCGCTTCATATTCTTCTTCTGTTAAAAGTTGAATCAAAGTATTTTGACCCATCGGGTTCTAAATCGCCACAATACCTAAACGATGTATGCCAACTGCTAGATTTTGCTGGAGAATGACGGTATCATCCTCTACCCACGACAGTTTATTGATGCGTGAGCAGTGGAGCAAGCAATTGATCCTTCACTGATTCAATAGAAATTAGTATAGTTCACAATAACAATGAACTTGATTTTCTTGTCGTCTAAAGCATCGCCTTTTAACGTGGGCACAACAAGCTACGCTCACCATATTGAATTGTTTTTATACATTCACGTAAGGGAACCGAGGATAGACATTATTTGTTTCCAGCCACAAAACATTCAGTTTCATTTAAATTTTAGGCTCTCGGTCGTTATCCTCTACTTCCTCATCCCTGCCCCATAATATCATTCTACCTTCTACCAAATGATAAATGGTAATATAGGTCTTAAATCCTGCAACAGAACAAAAAGGAAATACTACGTGATTCCTGAGGTTATCAGGAGGAGGCTGTGAAGACAAACGGACCGCGTGTCTCATAGCACTCGTACTGTCAGCTTCGGACGAAGGGAGATCGCAAGAAACTTATCACAGGAGAATTAAGTGGTCAAATCTCACGAGTTGTGAGAATTAAAGTAACAAGTATCTAGATCAACGAAATTGTGGTCAAAACATACATAAATATATAACTATTATTTGTGAAAAAATCGACACTCATAATAATCGCAATGAAACACATGACTTTTACATCAAAGTTAGGCTATTGTCAAATAAATTTAAACACAGAACGTGATCAGCAGAAGATGCCAGTGGTATTACAATCGATGATATTTAGAATATATTAAATAGATGGAAGGCATAATATGAGGATCTCTACACGGGAGAAATACAACAACCAAGAATGGTCCCCTGATACAGATGTGAAGTGGAACCAGACATCCTACCTCATGGGACGAAACGGGCAATCGCATCATTAAAACTGGGTGAGACACTTGGCCCAGATGCCGTAGCAGCTGAGTTCCTGAAAGACACAGGTAACATAGGTGTACAGATCATCACAGATATTTACAGAAAGATTTGGAGATATGGCATTTGGACAGCTGACTGGGTTGCATCCATTTCTGTCCCTCAGCAGAGGAAGGGTTCCGCAGCCAAATGTGACAATTATAGAACCTTAGCCCTCATGTACTCTGCAAGTAAGATCCTTCTATACATAGCTGAGGTTTGAAGCTTTGCTTCAGAGAGCCCCAATGAACAAGCTGAATTTGTCCGAGGTAAAGGCAAAAGGGAACAGATATTGAACATCCGTCAGTTGATTGAAAAAAGCAATTTCAACTTCTTCACATCATCTGCTTCTCTAGACTATGGGAAGGCCTTTGACTGTCTTTAGTGGGGGGATATGTGGCTAGTTTTGTAGGAAATGGGTGTTCCTGTATATATGGTCTGGATGATATGAAATGTGTATGAAACCAAGTTAGCTACGGTTAAAACAAATGTCAAACTGTCAGGGAATATCAAGATCCAGAAAGGCGTCCGTCAGGGCTGTATTATGTCACCCGTGCTCTTCAATATCTATGGTACATAATGAGAGCTGCACTTGATGGAGGGGATGGCGGATTTTCTGTTGGTGGTAATAAAAAATCCAACCTCAGTTATGCAGACGATACTGCACTCATTGTTAGTGATGAGAAGGAAATTTCAGAGCTCATTTCTCGTGTCACAAATGTCAGTGCTCAATTGAGACTAAAATTATCATGAACAAGACCAAAATAATTGTTGATAGAGCCGAGAAATTAGCCATCACAGACATCTGTCTCCTGAGATTAAGACAAGAACAGCTATGCCAAAAGTGTAATGACGAATTTGTCCCATTTATGGAAGGAATGCTCAATCACATTGAATATAAGAGTAGTATCCAGTCTGGTATTTTCAGTTTTCCTCTATGGAGCCGAGACATGGACTCTTCGTGCTACAGATGTGAAGAAAATAGATTCTTTTGAAATGCGGTGCTGGAGAAAAATATTACGTTTAACTTGGACAGCATTTTGCACCAATGATTCCATTATAAACCAGCTCAACCTCAGAATCAGATTATCATCAATATGTAAACAAGGAGTTTACATTATTCTTTCGACACTCTGTGAATGAAAGCATAGGAAAACTGATAATTCTTGGAAATGTTCCCGGCAAGAGAGAGTTCCTACTCGATGGTCGAACATTATCATTGCTAGTTATGAGAAGGAAATTGCAGAGCTCATTTCTCGTGTCACAAATGTCAGTGCTCAAATGAGACTAAAATTATCATGAACAAGATCTAAATAATAATTGTTGATAGAGCCGAGAAGGTTTGAGCATCCTTGGTGCAGAATGTCTGGCCGAGAACCGCGATAGATGGAGACAACTCACCAACAGCTTCCCAGGAAATCACGATCCACATAATTAAGGGGAACGCTAAGTGAGAGAGACATCTAGATCAAGGTCGGAAGCGAAGTTTGAAGGAAGAGTTTCACAAGAAATCTGCACATGATTACGAAACGTCACAACATAGTGATATGCGAAGGAAAAAACGACTCATTTTGTGAAACTCTGAGAAGAAGAATCAGTGAGTTCTCGAGCAGTAGATTGTGAATTTATGCATTTGCAGTAATTATGAAGATGATGTTCAGTTCGACATACTCCCAAATGGCCTTGTAATTGATCCTGACCGAGCTCGATAGCTGCAGTCGCTTAAGTCGGCCAGTATCCAGTATTCGGGAGATAGTAGGTTCGAACCCCACTGTCGGCAGCCCTGAAAATGGTTTTCCATGGTTTCGCATTTTCACACCAGGAAAATGCTGGGGCTGTACCTTAATTAAGGCCACGGCCGCTTCCTTCCAACTCCTAGCCCTTCCCTGTCCCATCGTCGCCATAAGACCTATCTGTGTCGGTGCGACGTAAAGCAATTAGCAAAAAAAAAAAAGTTGACCCTGAATTATACTGTATGTATGTTGGATATTCAGCCAGAAGGCTGTTTTGATCCTCTACAACTCCACTAACAGCTGTCATAGTTAGCCTAGGTGTCATTGAAGAGGTATACTAGGGAAATGAGGAGTGAGGTAGTTTCCTGTTACTTTCCTCAAATTATACTGTGAGTAACTTGAACTGGTTTACGAAAATTTAGGACGAACCTAATTGCCTTTAATCAATAGAAATCTTGTTATTCAGAGAAAGACAATGCTCCAGACAACCATCGAAATTCATCTTCTACAATATAATACATATAGTGCTTCCTTTTAACTCCCCCTGTGAGTGGGAACGATTAACACCCACGGTATCCCCTGCCTATCGTAAGAGGCAGCTAATAGGGGCTCCAGGGGCTCTGAACTTTGGAACGTTGGTTATCAACCACGGGGTCCTTAGCAGAGTCTACTACTTACTTGGTTTCTACTTACTTGTGCCAGGCTCCTCACTTTCAACTATCCTATCCGATCTCCCTTGGTCAACTCTTATTCTTTTCCGACTTCGACGGCACTAGAGCACTTGAGGCCTACGGAGTCTTTCTCTTTCGCGCTCTTCGTGGCCCTTGTCTTTCTTTGGCCGATACCTTTATTTTTCGAAATACCGGATCTCTTCCAATTTTCCCGTCTGATTACCGGTTGCCTAGTTGTACTCCCTCTTAAAATAATAATAATCACCACCAGCACTTACTTCTAACTTGGGTTTCATCCGAATGACATTTTCATATTTTCAAGGAAAATGGGTTCTTAATCATGAATAAGGCACGGATTTACTGAGTCTGAAACTTCTTATTCTTCTTGGCGTTTTTCCAGTTAACTGGGATTATCAATTTGTATGGATTTTGACCATTTTTATATCCCGATGCTTTTCCTGGCGCTTACTATATGTGGAGTGATACATTCACTATTGCATGATTCTGTGTTGGTGTGTGGTGAGAACTGTGAAAATGTGTAGTAAGACGAACATAATCACAATTTGCTTTACGTCGCACCGACACAGTTTGTGGCCATAGTTAAGGTACAGCCCCAGCATTTGCTTGGTGTGAAATGGGAAACCACCCAACCCTCGAGCTAGAAGAATGAACTACTCAAGTTAAACTTACGCGACCGGGAATCGAACTCGAGGCCCTCTGAACCGAAGGTCTCTACGCTTACCATTCAGCCTTCAGGGAATATTTACCTGCAACACTAAAATTAACAAATGTAATCGTACAGGGTTGTGGAAGAGAAACCTCTGGTTTGTAATCGTATTTGATATGTTTGGGTACATTTCTTTTTTTATTTTTTTATTTTTTTTTGTTAGAGTGTGTTATTGATTCTAATGTTGAGAGAAATTGTGTTCACTGCACAATTCGAAAGGAAATAATGAAGTAATATTTATCATAGCAGAGTTGAGATGAGGAGATCTTATCCTTCGTTAATTATACACAATGGAGAGCAAACTAATTCTGAATTTTAAATGAAGCTCCACAGTCGGCTACTTGTTCAGACAGGAGAAAATATGGAGTAGAGATGGCAGAAAACAGTATTACAGTATTTAGGTACTCAATTAATGAAATGACCTATAACAGTATACATTAATGTACCAGTGCACGATGTGGTTAATATTATGGTCTTGCAGTACATATATAACGATTATCTTATACATTCCCCCATAGAAGCACTCATAAGTCTTCCGACTGAAAATTGATCTTGCTATTGTGTGTTGTCCATTCAGTAGCATTTTACTTCAGCTACAAATTTTGAATAAATAAATTTACAGATCAGTACCAAATGTGAGATGTCCGTGCACAACAACGTAGTTTGTAAGAAAATTAGTTCCAAAATTAACTTAATTGTTACGACATGAAGAGAAACGATAACCACGTATTAATTTAATAACCAGTTGTGCTAAGCATTTTCCAAACACTATAGCCGGGATGAGAGGCCCAAACTGGTGGTAGTGTTTGAAGGTGCTGTGACGTGTTGGTACCATGTGAGACTCTGGGTTAACTGGGTTAACGATTGAGAATTGAGAATTACGGGCCCAAGTTGCCGTACACAGCACGTGCAGCAACATGTGGTCGCGCATTATTCTGCTGAAATATGACGTCTGGTTTGTCGTGCAGACGGGTCGCAAGATATCATTCACGTAGGTCAAACTGGTCACAATGCCCTGGACACGCACCAACTGTGATTTGTGGTTGTACCCCATAGCACCCCGCACCATAAGCCCTTGATTTGGCGTTGTATGTATTGTGCGAATGCAGTCAATGTGATGCATCTCCCCCTGACTGCGGCGAACCAAAATGCGACCATCATTTACAAACAAACAGAACCTGGATTCGTCCGAAACTATCTTCTATTCCTGTCCCCAGTGAGGTTGTTCCATAATAACATTGCAGTCTAGCATGTTTAAGCACATTAGTCAAAGGTAGGCGGAGAAGTGGACGACGCGCCGGTAATCCAGACCATAATAAACGACGATGGACTGTCACTCCTGATCGTGTACGATATGTTACACTGTTGCGCGAGAGCCGAGGAGGACGCAGATCTATCCTGCAATACAATTCGGATGAGGTGTCGATCTTCTCGGGGGGTAGTCTGGGGGGTGCGACCAGACCCATCGCGTCGTGTTCTGCGGCCTTCTGTGAACCATTCTGTACACACCCGCTGCACTGCCGACACACTTCGTCCCACACGAGCACAAATTTCCCGCATGGATGTATCACGTTCTCTCATGCCAATAATGCGCCCTCTTTAACACTCGTTCATTTTTTTGCTAGTTGCTTTTCGTCGCACCGACACAGATAGGTCTTATGGCGACGACGATGGGACAGGGAAGGGCTAGGAATGGGAAGGAAGCGGCCGTGGCCTTAATTAAGGTACAGCCCCAGCATTTGCCTGGTGAGGAAATGGGAAACCACGGAAAACCATTTTCAGGGCTGCCTACAGTGGGGTTCGAACCTACTATCTCCCGAATACTGGATACTGGCCGCACTTACGCGACTGCAGCTATCGAGCTCGGTACTCATTCATTTGATGGTACGGTTTTCGCATACGTCTGCGAGGCATCCTGCACGTCTGCTCAATTTACTCGGATCCATTACCTTTGGTTTACAGCGACAACGAGAGCCGCAAGCACATTTAACCAGCCGGTGATGGTGGTGGTGAGCCGAGATATCGATCTGGATCTTGAACCTGAGCTCCGACATGTTTCAAAAGCTAATCACTTCTTCTCGAGAATATGAACTTCCTACCTCTAGTCTTTCAAGGTGTTCTGATTTTTATTAACGTGAGTGTAATTATAATGATGTATTTAGAGCCACGTAAAGAAGTTACTGGATGGTACAAGGGACAGAAGAAGAGGGATATTTGATTGACAAGGGGGAAGAAAAGGGTAATATCAAACAGGCAATAATATGTACCTATACATGTGTGATTGTTTTGAAATATTAAAAGAGTTAAGCAATCCCAACTCCGTCTTGCACCACTAGATATTGTATCGCAGAGTTGAGCTGACGAGTTCTCAATTAGTCACAAATGGTACAGCCGACGGCACAAAGTAAACAGATATATTGCAGTGCTCAAATGTGCGAGCCTCGTGTTTGGTAGGTAATTGAAAGAACTCTAAAAACTGTAAAATCAGTGGAACGCAAAACCAATAACACTTTATTATTTTCTGATTACGTACTTTTCTTCTGCTTGAAATGCCTGAGTGAAAGATAAACATAAAAACTGCGCCAGAAGTGTTGTGAACCACGTGAAAACGCCATTCGCTGGTAAAAAGAAAGTTAGTAAGTCTTCTGTACAGGTCACAGTTAATCATTGTGAACAAAATATTAGAGGGAAAAATATTATCAAGTACACCATACTAACAAAAGGGGATTTCTTCCAAATTATCACCTGTTATACAAAAGCATACAAAATTAAAGGGCAAATGTACGGCTGAGGTAAAGTATACTAAAATTATCTAATTTTTAAACAGTTAAAATCTACTGTGCAAAATTTATATTAAATTAAATTAAAACGTAACTAAAATGACAGGAAATGAGTTTCTGGTTAAGAGAGGTGGTTTTAATAAATTGCTTGGTGTAACTTTTTTTATATGAAAGTTCGGACTTTAATTAGTCATTAGAGTAAGTTTCATTTCCATTAGGAATTTCTGCATACGTCGATGGATGCTTCGAACTTTTTATTGTACTGAAGGGATACGTTCTATGAACAGAGAGTATTTCTTTACAAAATGTAGCCTACGTTTTAGAATATAATACTCCCATCCCCTAGTTTCGGCTCGCCTGAAGCTGGAGAGTAATAATTTATTGCAATTCATATTATTCTGATACATGCATGCTTTTCTTATTACATTTAAATGTATTTACTACTATCTTAAACATTATACTTACACCTAATTACTACCTCCACCTAATCTATAAATACCGGGCGAGTTGGCCGTGCGATTAGGAGCGCGCAGCTGTGAGCTTGCATCCTGGAGATAGTGGGTTCGAACCCCACTGTCGGCAGCCCTGAAGATGGTTTTCCGTGGTTTCCCATTTTCACACCAGGCAAATGCTGGGACTGTACCTTAATTTTTTTTGCTATTTTGCTTTACGTCACACCGACACAGGGAGGTCTTATGGCGACGATGGGATAGGAAAGGCTTAGGAATGGGAAGAAAGCGGCCGTGGTCTTAATTAAGGTACAGCCCCAACATTTTCCTGGTGTGAAAATGGGAAACCACGGAAAACCATCTTCAGGGCTGCTGACAGTGGGGTTCGAACCCACTATCTCCCGAATGCAAGCTCACAGCTGCGCGCTCCTACCCACACGGCCAACTCGCCCGGTGTACCTTAATTAAGGCCACGGCCACCTTCTTCCCATTTCTAGGCTTTACCTATCCCATCGTCGCCATAAGACCTACCTGTGTCGATGCGACGTAGAACAAATAGCAATATATATATATATATATATATATATCTCTAAATCGTAGTTTAAAAAATAACGAAAACTATTTAATTTTGTCCTAGGCAATAACAGTGTTTTATTGTCCAGGACAACAAGTATCTTACTTTTATTATTAATTGGCGCGAGTATTTGTTTGTTATGAGTCCGAACAGATTTCTCCTCAGCTTATAATAAATAGACACCGTGAATTCTCGACCTACAGCTACGGAAATCCGGCAGCTGAGTAAGACACTGTTCATCCATTGCAAACTAAGCAGATTCACATGCAATTTAACACATTATCAGTTACAGTAACACTATAACCATGATTCTAAACGTTGACTTTGTTCTCAGTTTCTTTTCATACTTTTAGTTAGTGCTAATAACCTTTCATTTCTTTCTGCCACATACTCTTAAAATCCAACATACTTTGCTATTCGTCGTGGTGTGATCCATTCTTTGTTTAACAATTTAGCTATTGTATAGAATTCCTTCTCTCTTTCTACTTTTAATTCGTATTCACTACCAAAATATTTAATTCTAAGTGCACCAGTTCCCCTACGTACTCTCAATAGATGAGACTCTTCCATTATTTCTCCACAGAGTAAATAATTCCTCTCTCAACCCCATATTTTTATATATCACCATTAGCCACCACACCACAACTCTTAGTTTTCTATTTGGGAGCATTTCTTTCCTTACTGACATATTTAGGATAATTTCACAAAATTCTGATAATGCTCGGTCTCTCATTCTGCCCTGATCATTAGTTTCTCAATGTCCTTCACTATGATCGTTTCTTTGGTGATGAATCTCTTCTCTTTACTTTGCATCCCTTTATCCCATTATTCTCCAATTCCTATTCTGTCTAGCATACTTTTCATTTTGTCAGCCAATAATCATCATCTAGGTATTTCATCTGGTGTTGGTACGCTAGGTTCAATATTTAGCTCCCATCTCGCCTTCTTGAATCTTAACCAATATTTTACTGCTTTCCTGCTTATATCTGCTTGGATTCTTCATATAGTCTTCTAGCTCCACTATTTGCTGTACATTCTGGTAGACCCATTATTATTTTACGGAATTTATTACTTATTACATGTAATTCATTTTTTGTCTACTTCGATACCCCATATTTCTGCTCAATATAGTGGGTGCTCTTGATATCACAAGCGCATTTAAAAAATGTTTGTGCAACTTGTATTCAGTATTTAGCATCTTCCTTGCTTCTTCTCTAAAGACCTTGCGCTTGATAAGGCGGTCAAACTTTCATTTTGGTAAGTCTTATTTGTTCCTTCCACATCCCATCCTAAGTATTCTAATTTATTGACAACTTCTAACTATATACCTTCTAACCACCAGTGCCTTTCGTTTCTCTTTAATTTACTTCTTCTTTTACTTTTGTTTTCTTGATATTGATTTTCATATTCCATATTCTGTAACATTCAGCTATTTTCTGAAGACTGTTTTGCATACCGACTGTTGTTAGTGAGAGCAGAAGGATGTCGTCTGCGGAAACTAGGCCAGGAATTTATTCATTATTTAAGCAGAAGCTTGTCCTATCCTCCTTCCCATGGCAGTCCATTACATCATTAATAAAAACTAAAAACAATATTGGTGATAATTTACATCCCGATATTCGAATGTATCCTGCCTACCATTAAATCTTCCTTTACTTTAATCGAGCATTTCACTTCTGCATATAGTTCTTCTATGGATTTAATCATTTTATTTGTCATACCTATCCTAGCCAGCTTCGCAATGACAGCCCGCCTACTAACTGAATCAAAAGCTTTTTGAAGGTCTATTGCTGCAATATATAATCTATCTCCTATCCTCTTTAAATATTTATCTATTATTGTTTTAATTATAAACATATTATCTGTTGCTCGCATTCCTTTCCGAAATCCTGATTGGTACACTTAGAATATAAAGTAATCTTCTGACGATTTCTTAATTATTTTTGCCTAAATACCTGTGTAAATCTTACTGAGTGTATCCAACAAAGTGATACCACTACAGTTATTTGTGTTTGATTTTTCCCCCTTTCTTTTACATATCGGAAATGTTATTCCTTCTTGCCAACAACTTGGAATTTTTTTGCCATCAAATATTTTATTAAATAGTTCAGTTATTATTTCAAGCGTCTGGCTGTTATTCCCTAGCTCTTTCCAAAATGCATACGTAATTCCACTGACAGCATCAGATTTTCCTCCCTTTTCTTTCTTCAATGTGTCTAATACCACATCTGTGGTTATTATATCATCTAGTACATGCAGAGTGAACCCCACATGCCTCAGTATGCCAGTGTCAGTTTTATTCCTTTCCCCTGTACATTTACCCCTATCAACTCCTTGATATATGTTAACCATTGCTCATCGCTTAGCTTGCTTGATTACTGCTTTTTATATTCTTTGCATATTGTACTAAATTTTCCATACTTTCTTAGTTTCATTTTCTTTGCAATATATATTTTACTCCTTTGGCCTGCCAGATCCTTTTATTTTTGCATATTAAAAGTTTGAATTCCTTCCTCTTTTTTTACAAAAATCTGCTCTTAAGTCCCTAGATCC
Organism: Anabrus simplex; assembly: GCF_040414725.1. Lineage (NCBI taxonomy): Eukaryota > Metazoa > Arthropoda > Insecta > Orthoptera > Tettigoniidae > Anabrus > Anabrus simplex. Next base: position 1,039,140,346 of record NC_090265.1, on the reverse strand, counting down.
CTCATTTCTGTACAATTTTAATGCTTTCATCGCTTCATTTTTCTTTTCTTTACACTCATCATTATACCATAAGTTTTGTTTATTTTTCCCTTCTCTTCCTCACAACCATTTTTTGCCAGATACTTTCAAACATTCTTATTGCTTCAACTAAGGCATTATCCTAAATCACATTTTCAATACCTAACTTCAAAATTTCAAAAGTTTCCCCCCTATAACAGTCCCTAAATTCGTATTTATGTTCCTTACTCCACCTATATCTTACTAATTTTATATTTACTTATTAGTTAAGATGATGTTTTCCTTTCGGTTTACCTTCGTGTCTCAGTAATCGAATATCAACTGGGAAATGATGCGGCACTGTCCATTTTTTACCTGAATGTCCTTAACATAATTTAGAGCCTCCCGAAGATGCCAACACTAAGTCTATAGCACTCCCTCCTGACTCGACTGTGTTTCCTGATTCGTGCCCCAACCAGCCCCAAATCAAAAGGTACAATTCCTCTATCGCGCATATTTCCAGTAATTTCTCTCCATTTTCATTATAAACTTTGTCTTTACTTCTCCTTCCTTCTATTAATATTTCATAAATTTATCTAGCGTATAATGGACTTTTTTTCCCACCCTTGCATTGAAATCACCCATTATAATTACTGCCGCTTCTTCATTTTTTTAATTTAATCTGGTTTACAACTTCAATAAGGTCTCCAAAGAAGTTTTTTCTCAAACGGGGACCCCGATGGGCGGTTGTAGCCAAAACCTATGAAAATCTCTCTCCCACTCTGATTTCCTTTCTTTACTTTTACTCAAATCATTTCCTCAAATCCTGATTCCCACAGCTCTACCTTTATCTACCTTTCATCTTTTTACGTTCACTGATATCCCTCCTTGGTAACGCCCTTTCAGGCTCCTTTTATGTTTCGTTCTACTCCAGACCTTAAAAAGCGGTATATGTACCTTACACCCCCCCTGCCCGGCAACCATGTGTCTACCATCCCAATAAGATCATTATCTTGCATTACATCTCTGACTTCATCATTTTCCAGTTTACTCAATATACCATCGATATTTATTAATCCCACGACCCAGTCTAGCTATTTATTCGTCTGTATATCTGATGAAGCCAAGGCCTTACTTCTTGGCATTCGTACTTTTTCTAACTGTATAGTAAATCTACTTGGGGAGCTAACTATTTCCTCTTCCAACCCCCTGACTTCCTCAGACCTCCTCAAACTTTGTTAGCCCAGATGTCTTTCAAATTTAGCGCTGGCTTACGTTTCTTTTCTTCTTTTCTCCCTTGGGTTGTCTTCCCTCCTTGATACCCCCTCTTTTCTTGAGTTGTTTTCTTGGATTGAAGATGTCTGGTTTCGAACGCCGAGTCATCCAGTTCACTGTTCCTGCTTTGTTGATTAACACACACTGCTGCTGACTCAGATCTGCTGTCGTCGCTCACTAGGTCGCTGGCCTTCTGTATAGCTGACACACCAGGCAATGTTCCAGCTCGCGTAGCTGACTACCAGTCGATTTCCTACTCCAAGAACCGCCTGCTAATATAAGTCTGTCTCCAAGGATAAATGATTTCAGACCCGAATGCCTCGCCTTCCCTTGAAGAAAACGTTATTTTCTCATATTTTCCATTTCTTCTCGATCTAAGTCCTCTTAATCCAAATTTTTGTTCCCTTCAAACTCTTCGCACTGTCCAAACTTTTTCAGGCCTTAAAACTTGATACCATGCATACCTTTACTTCCCATATTTCTCCCTATTCTAAAGACACTATCAATATCACTCGCATTACACTCGACCTTCAATTTCTCCCTGATCAAAGAAAGTACTTTGTCTAACATATCATTAAAGTTCTCTTTACCTCTAACATTCCGTAGATTATTATGTTTCTCTTCCCACCTTCCTTCATTCGTGTCCGTTCCTTTTCATCGAGTTTTCTTAGCATTTCTTCTAATCTCAGGACTTTATTCCTAATTTCGTCTATCTTGTTCTTGTTCTGCACTAAGCTCTCCTTGATATCCTTAAGTTCTGTTTGCATGAAGGTCTTCAAATCTTTATATTCATTTTTTGTTCCATTAGCATTTCCTTGGTATTCTCCACTTGACATCCTCGCATGACCTCCTTACGCTTCTCTACATCTTCCCATCTTCCCAGGACAGCCCGGGGCCTGGATTTAACTCCACCCTACTGATCACTGTTAGCACCATCACCACGACTGATGATAACACCATTTGCTTGATGTTGAATATATTGTTCACCATTTGAGTAGATTTCACTATTCACCTGCCCTGCCACCTGCCTATAGCACATCCATATTGCTCAATTGAAACTCCCATGTTAGCGCGTTCGTAAACTTATTACCTGCTCAGCATACTGCGTCCTTTCACCTCGCAAGCTGAATTGCAACTGAGTAGCCTACTTACTAGTTCAATGTCATACACATCAGTACATGACTCTCTCTACGGATGCTGTATTCACTGTGAGTTCCCTCTATCGGGCTGAGGCCAGATATTCCCATTAGCCTCTCTTCAGGATAGATCAGACGACTTCATTCCGAATGTTGACAGAATACCATTTTGTCATATTTGTAGCACGATGAAGCAGCGAATGGTCATTTTTTTCTGCTCTAGTGATGAGCAAAATTTCAATACATTATAATACGCATTACATTAGGAAAATTTCAACACCGTGGGAAAGCGTTCTGTATGTGGAATAAAACGCACTTATCATAACTATGGTATTTAATAGCGGCATTTGCATTCTAGTTTTAAAGCGAAGACTTCGATGCAATAATAATGTAACCATTCACTTGTTGTCGATGCATTGTTGTATGCATTATTACTGTTTATAAGACGAATTTAAAGAGGCTAAATGTGTTGTTGTGATCACTTACATAAGACTTGCTAACTGTTCTGAAATCGTTTTGTATCACACCATTCTTCCTCATGGGATTGAGTTTCGCACATATTCTTTATTATGTACCATTTTTCTTGGTTCTCATTTTGATTTATGAGGGCTTAGAGCCCTTCTGATTTTACCTTCAATGAAACTAGTATCTGATATTTTTATTTTTCCCCTTAGTAAAATATTACACTCCTTCTCCCCATCTACCACAAGCATATAATATACACGATCTCGAAACATTCTTCGATGTTCAAAAAATTGACAAGATGAAAATATACCTTCATTTTCACACTTATCCAAAAATATTTCAAATGATCGCACGCAGGAAAATGAGTGTTGACGAGTACTCTTGCCACATGTAACTTACAAATATCTCTGGCCGTCTAGTTCTCCTTGAAATCTTTCAAGTACGGTAGCTTTGGTCGATGAATTAACATCGCACTTCATGAAGTCATTCAAATCTTCCTTGAGAGCTGTTACATGCATTAAAATTGTATTTCACATTATTTCATAAGTAATTTTTGTTAGGAATTCATAAAATTAAACGTTGAATAAAAGTGAACATGATACGAAACTTCTTGATGATGGGAGTAATTATACTACGTCCTTCTTACTCAGACAGCTCGTACTTCAAGATGTAATTAAAAACAAGAAGTTTACGAGAAACCGCCTTTACAGACTAAACCAGGTGAGAATTTTAAATAAGTCTCCAGAGAACGAAACCTTAGGAAATGAAAACATTCATGAATTCATCTAAAGCATACTGCTATTACTTTGCTTTTGGCCCGGTTATTCTACCAAGTAATCGTGGAGGTACGAAATGAGCAGCAAAAGAGTGAAGTGAACATCACTTTTTGCGTGGATATGGATTCATTTCATGAAATTAACACGATATAAATCAGTCATCAATTCCTCCTGGTATATGTTCTTAACATTAGTCGTCAGTATGCGATACTACCGTGGAAGTTGCTGCGCAGACAGCAAAACTATCTCCAGACTATTGCAATCAGAACCATCAGAAGTCTAGGATAACCTTGTGTAGTGATTTGAACGCCTTCCATGTCGTCTCATTGGCCATAAAGAATGATTACGGAGGCAGGTTTCTACAAGAACAGAGGCTTTAAGCACCACGGCTTGGGTTCAAATCACTACACAAGGTTATCCTAGACTTCTGATGGAAGGCGAGTCAAAAGTTCGATTCCCGAACATGGTAATTGTGATCTCTGTCATATTCGTATTTCCCAGAGAATTCCATACTCCCTGTAGTCAAATGCTGCACTGATACTAGTCTTTCAGTTTGTCTACCCCCAATGCATTAATAATAATAATGATAATGTATGTTCAATCCTCAGCCCTAAGGCTGGTTGGATCATCAACAGCTCCACCATTAGCTGCCACGGATGGTCTATGCATCACTGAAGTGCTAGGGAAATGAGAAGTGAGGTAGTTTCTCGTTACTTTCCTCGCCCAGTCAGAAGTTGCTGTTGCAAATCAGTCTGCCAAGCCCACTGAAATGCATACACCAACCAACCCTGTGCGCAACATTTTTCACACCATTCATTGTAGGGAATGGCAGCATAAGGAACTGCATTACTAGCATCGCTCATATCTCGGTCACCTTCATATAGTCAAAGCCAAGAATGAGACTGAGACAGGTCAATGAAAGTACCAAAATTATTCTGGCGTACACCAGAAGACACAGAGCACTGTAAACACTAGGTCTCGCAGCAAAGGCGTATAATAAGAATCAACCAAACCGAAATAACGGGCGCCAGGGATTGTTCTCCGCAGTGCCTATGTGCAGTTTAGTTGGCAGCATGGTGTCATATCTCTCACGCTCACTCGCCGACAGACCCAAGGTCGACAGGTAGCAATACAGGGAAGGCCGCATGTATGAGCTGTGGGCTGTCGATATTGTCAGTGTGTATTGCATTAAGAAAACGTTCAGATATATTATTGGAACAGTGCAACATGATACAGGCGGTAATGTTTACTACTGAAGAAAGAGCGTTTTCTTGGTCGAATACGTTTTTCGCGAAGGCGATCGGTTTACAGAAAATTGAAAACTGAAATTTCAGGCACGGTTTCCTAATTCAAAGTGTCCAAACCGAGATACTGGTCTGGATTTGATAATTAATTTCGTGTGACCGGCTCAGTTCACGATGTACCGGGAGCAGGCAGGCCTACGATTTTAACAAACGAAAGACTCAATGAAATTTCCGATATAATGCTGCGAAGTCTAAGAAAATCAACATGCAAATTAGCTCAAGAAACAGGAATCTCTAAGTGGACAGCACATAAACCTGTACGAGACAAGCTTCGATTTTTCCCTTATAAAGTTACCGAGGTTCATGAATTACAAGAAACTGATTACGAAAACAAAGATGTTCTACTGTGAATGGTTCCAAAAATTCATAAATCGACATGGACTTGACGTTAAAATAAAATGGATTTATTTTTTAGAAGAAGCATGGTTTCACAGATCCGGCTATGTAAATTCCCAGACTCACCAATTTGGTCTTCAGAGAATCCTAAAGTACTAAGACAAACATCATTGCATTCGCAGAAAATTCGTGTATGGGTTGCTGTATCAGGAGCACGCGTAATAGGGGCAATCTTCTTTGACAGTTCAGTTAATTCTGATGTCTACTGCTCATAGATAATTTACAAGTTTATTGCTAAGTTGGGTGAAGAAGAAATTGATTTTTCTTCCTTTCAACAGGACAACGCTACAGCGCATACGGCCCACCAGTCTCTTCACCTTTAAATGAAGGTTTTGGGGGATAGAATAATAACTTAAGGCCTCTGGCCACTGCGGTTTCCAGATTTAACTCCACCAGATTATTTCCTTTGGTGTGTAGCAAAATCTGTGGTGTACAAAACTAATCCAAAAACTATTGATGAACTGAAAGTGAGTATCAATAATTATGTTCAGTCCATTACGCAAGAAACATTAGTGAAATTCTTCGACAATATGCGTAGACGTGCTGAAGTCTGTCTTCGAACACAAGAACAACACTTCCGGCATCTGTTATGAGTTGCTGTAGTGAGTACAAAGTTTACTGTTTGTTGTATTTCTTTTTTTTTTTGCTATTTTTTTAATATATATATATATACAAGCGGCAGCAGCCGTGTTGCCAACTTAACTGGTGATGCTATCTCGCACAGCAGCACGTAGGCGCTGCGGAGAACATTCCCTGGACGGTTTTCGAATGTTAGTAGAGTGAAGTTCCTTACCAAAGTAGGGAGAAATTGCCCCTACTTCCAAATAACACAATATAGTTCCTCTGACTCCAGGCGAGGCGCTGCGATGGGAGAATTATGAAACACGTTGTTGATATTATCTCCTTTTATGATTAAAAAAAAAGTCCGACTCGTTCTCTGAATGGTCAGCGTACTGGCCTTCGGTTCAGAGGGTCCCGGGTTCTATTCCTAGCCTGGTCGGAGATTTTAACCTTCATTGGTTAATTCCAATGGCTCGGGGCTGGGTGTTTGTGCTGTCCCCAACATTACTGCAACCCACACACCACACATAACACTATCCTCCACCACAGTAACACGCAGTTACCTATACATGGCAGATGCCGCCCACCCTCTGTCTTACAAGGGCTGCACCCGGCTGGAAGTAGCCACACGAAATTATTCTTATAATTATTATGACCAAACAAGAAATAAAAGGAAACTGACTGTTTAGTTCTTCCTGTAAAACTACCTTGAAGTGATATGCACTGATTTTCTCATGAGTCTTTTGACTAACGACTGAATTTTCGCAAATATTTCCCTTGTCCGTCGTACAGTGAATATTTTCAAAGCATGAATGATTGAAATATGCAATTTCTACAACTTCTGTTCAAAATATAGACAGACAACTAAACAAAAACCCGCATATGATCAGTATTAAGTATCACACAAATAATTATGAAAGTATTATGCTGAAATAATACATGTAATACATGTACAGGGACGTGACCCTGAGGATTTTATTTATGTAGATTACCTGGCTCCATTCAAACGTTCAATACGGCATATATTTTTCTCCGGAAGCATGTGCCAGTAATATGAAGCACGGTAAAGCTGAGCCAAATCAAGACAGAACGGAAGGGTACGGTAGAGTTTCTTGTTGAATCTTTAGCGAAACTGCCTTTACTTCTCCATTATAAGTTTTAGTCCACGGGATTTCGGCTAAAAATCCATTTTTGTAAGCCTCCGTTATTATCCATCTGTAAATATGTATTTTATCACAAATGATCGGAATTCGCAATTCGTACAGTGTGTGTTATGTTAACGTTTTTAATAGCCTAATATTAACAGAGATATTAAAGAATAAAAGTTTTGATCTTCCTATGAATGTCTACTCCGTGCGACGAAAGTGAACGAACATGCACCCTATAATACAACCACCGAGCTCGATAGCTGCAGTCGCTTAAATGCGGTCAGTTTCCAGTATTCAGGTTATAGTGGGCTCGAACCCCACTGTCGGCAGCCCTGAAGATGGATTTCCGTGGTTTCCCACTTTCACACCAAGCAAATGCTTAGTTAAGTCCACTGGCGCTTCCTTCCATGTCCTAGCCCTTTCCTCTCCTATCGTCGCCATAAGACCTATCTGTATCAGTGCGACGTAAAGCAACTTGTAAAAAAATACAACTCTGAACGGTTAGATTCGAAATTCGGAGTTTAGGTTAGGTGACATGTGGAGCCGTGTTCCAGTTTCAGAAGCACAAACATACAGACATACACTAAAAATAAAATGTTATCTTGTAATCAGTATTACGTATAATTATCAAGAAATTTTGTTGAAATAATGAGAATACAGACACAGAACCCTTACAACTGTATTCATATTGATTTATAGCAGATCACCACCTATTTTCAAATCTACGAAGCAGCTCTTTACCACGCGAATTTTGGCGACTTCTGATCTGAATTTCATCTTCCGTCATGCTTTCTTACACCCAGGTGCAGTCATGTTGGAAGGTGAAAGGTGACTGTCAATGACTGGTGGCGATCATCGTCTTGAGTGAAAGTGCACCTAAACAACCCTCCCAAGACAGCTGTCTTACCAAAAACACAAGGCACATAATTATCGTTAAATTTCAGTACAGCATTATATCGAATAGACTGTTGTTTCAACAGGGCGCTGTTCGATGATACCACCTTATGTTAAACAACAGAACCGAAGCGTCAGACTAAACTGTGGTCTGCGACATTTGAAATCTCAGTTAACTCGTGATTGGGATTGTGGGAGACTTGTTGGCTTACGAGTTCACTCGGAAGTGGGGCAGAAGAAATTCACAATTACGCCGTACTGCTGTAATGAGATAACTTCAGGCCTCTGAGACACAGACAAAAAGACCGAACCAAGGAATGATTTGGTATCGCAGAGGGAGACTCGATAGCAGTATTTACGTTCATTAGTCAGGTGTCTCGCTCTTCGTGAAAGTGTCCTAAAGCCCGGATTTTTATGCAGAAACACGTCAAATTGCAAACTAATTTAGTTAGAAGGAAGTGTCGGCCACCCGCTCTTCCACAATGTAGCAAGAGTAACATAAATTATAGGGGTTCTGATAGGCCGCACCCCTCATGTTTATGCAAACTCCATAGCATAATCGTTGTGAAGGTAGACTACTTGCTACTCGCTTCAGTAAGTTTGCATTCTAACCTATTAATGCATAACATTAAGGAACTTGCTACGTATAACTAGATAACTTGCGTGTGTTTGTCGAGTCTTCAGCCCGGAGGCTGGTTGTCCTGCAACAGCTCCACTATCTTTTTTTTTTTGCTAGGGGCTTTACGTCGCACCGACACAGATAGGTCTTATGGCGACGATGGGATAGGAAAGGCCTAGGAGTTGGAAGGAAGCGGCCGTGGCCTTAATTAAGGTACAGCCCCAGCATTTGCCTGGTGTGAAAATGGGAAACCACGGAAAACCATCTTCAGGGCTGCCGATAGTGGGATTCGAACCTACTATCTCCGGGATGCAGCTCCACTATCAACGTCACTGATAGCCTAGGAGTGACTGAAGAGGCAAGCTATGAAAATGGGAGTGCGAGGTTTCCCGTTGCTTTTCTCACTGAACCGAAAGGTAGTATTACATAACAGTTTGCCAGTGTTACTGAAATGTATACGCCAACCGATCCTATGAGTAAAACTTACACACCATTCATAACAGGAACTGGCTGCACAAGCAATGGCTTTACTTGCATCGCTCATCCCACAGTCACGTTCATACTGACAAAGGCAAAAGAGGGACTGAAACAGCTCTATGAAATTAACACACAGCAGAATAAGAGTTCACTGTGATGAAACTGGACATACTACAAAACTTTTATTTATATATTTCAAGTGGCTTAGCATTGACAGACCACCCTGTCTTTACTTGACAAACCCTAATCATTGTGAGTTATTCTAATTGTGAAACCCTAATCACTCAAGAGCCATGTTGGCTCGTTGAAATAGCAATCATCATCACCACCACTACCACCAAATTTTTCTAGTGAAAAGTACACAGAAGCATTGTCGACGGCCATTGTAACCTCAATAATTCAAACGTCCATCGGCCTAGTTTAGAGGTAAGCATAACAGTTTGACTTGCAATTTGATTTCTAACACCACCACCTCTGGTTTGTAGGTCTGAAACAAGCTACATTCAGTCTTCTGAAGATTGTTAAACACAAAAGGAGGTACAAATGCAGCATTCTAACCTCTTACAAATGTTTCTTCTGTGGGTTTCTAGGTGAACAGTGAGATAGTACGTAACATACAGGTCATGGCTGCTTCCTTACAAATGTTATCCCCTATTACACATACACAGACTGACTCACAGAAGGTCAGAAAATCACGTTGTCTAGCCTCTTGACGAATATTGGGACTGAGATTTTAGTAAAAATCCGTCAAAAATTTGAAATTTGCTTTTTGTCTGTGGGGTAAGATCGAACAAATTTATGACAGAAGAACCAGGAAATAAGACTTACATACAAATCAGGAGCATTTTAATACTTCAGGTGAGGTAAATACGTTAAATTAAACATGTTGATAGATAAAATTATTCTTCAAAATACGAATGTTTATTTATACAGGGTGGTCGGAAACAACGTGAACAGGATATATAAGCGTTATAGTGTTGGTCATGCTGATCAATAATTTGAGGAAAATAAAAGGATATATCGCACCATTGTCAGTTTATCAGCTGCTGAAGTTAACCAATCACATCGCTTCGCGGGCGAATTCAAGTAGACTTTGCGGGGCGGTGTTGCTAAATATGTACGTGGCTTAAGGCTAGCATGAGAGCACCGGTCGAAGAACAAAACGTTGCCAGGGAAGAGTTTCGAATACGGACCTTCGAGCTGACAGGACCGCTCCATAGCAAGCACGCTACGGTGACGCCGGCGGTGTGTTTGTACTGGGCATGGCTCTCAAGCCGGTTTAAGTGACGTGCAGACCCGCGAAGAGATGTGATTGGCTAACTTCAGCAGCTGATAAAATGACTACGGCGCGAGATAATGAATTACTCTTTTCACATTATTTGTCAGTATGACCAACCCTCAAACGTGCATATACCCGGTTAACATTGTTTCCGACAACCTTGTATATTCGAAATTTTCCACATACATCAAATTGTGTCTAGGTTCAATTGTATTTTCCCTGTATGTTCAAATCTAGGCTAAAATTAAAATTCCAGACCAAATTTCAGGTTTGTATTGTTGCAACACTTTGGGTGGTTAGGAAGCGGTAGGGCATCAGGTCTAGATGAGGTCGTTGCAAAAAAAAAAGTGTCAATTTCCAAATAGCGTTTCAGTGTCTTATTTTCATTTAACACTTCAAAAATAAGGTTAATAAAGTGTGTTCACAGAATATAATCAGAGAATGTTAATTAACAATAAAAGAGGGTACAATGACAAGAATAATGATAAAAGTTAACTAATATTAAGAGAACTTGCCTCAACAATAACAAAAGACAGGTTGTGGTCAACCGAATATAAAAGGATCGAAAAACAGATAAGTGAAATCCCACTAAAACAAATACGTAAGTACTGACTGCATGGACACGCAAGCCCAATATTACCACGTAATATAGGACCGCAAGATAATAATATGTTAAGCTCTCCAAAATTTGGGATCCGTGCATTCTCAATGAGTTAATTTAAATGAAGAGAACCATGAGAGTCACAACCATGAACGAGTCTCATTCTACAACGAAGTTTACTCAAAAAAGCAAAGATACATTTAGAAAAAGGCCGAAATAGCAATAAGCAAGGGAACGATTTTCCAATTTAAGAGAGGCTAAGACTCCAAAAATGAACAATAACTTCAAATTTTGAAGAACCGAGCCGCAGCGAATAAAAGGTGAAAATGATTCTGAAGGTAACACACTTGAATATCCTTGTTACATTAAAGACATCTTCTTCCTTCTAACTTTTCATTCCCCACGCTGAAGGGATGAGGCCGGCCACCTAGAGTGTTACGCCCTCTCTCTGGGCAAGAGATGTGGGCAGGTTAAGGTGATGTGATGGAGAAGGGAGATGGGTAAAAGGATGTGATAAATGAAGGAGATATAAAGGGATTGTGTCTCTTGGCCAAGGTATTTTATTCTTTTTCTTGTTATGTATTTTTAACATTTTGATAACAAAGTAGAATGTATGATTTTCCATGTAGACAATTCAAAATGAATAAGGAGACTTCTTAGGTCTGGAAGCTAACCTAATTAAACAATTTTCTGGCAACCCGCATCTAAACAAGTGGATTATCTTAATTTGCAGCTGAGCAACACGCGTAATAAATGATAATGGAATGCAGCTTCTCACTGAACAATGTTTAAATGGACTGAAGCACTTTGGCCTGGTGATTTAAGTATTTGGAGACTTTGCTCCTTAAGCCTGTCTTGAATCCTTTGGTTTAACCGTCACACACACTGAATGTGTAATGCGTATGATTTACACAATAGTTGGCACTAACAGATGGAGAAATGTATTAGCACTGTTAGGCGCACTGATGTAGGAGGTAACAATGTAGGCTGTAAAGAAGTAGAAGAACACACTTTCATTACACAGTAGTTTCTAGTCGGTGACACTGGAAGAGCGTGTTTATTGCTTGACAGTGTAGATTTAATACCTGACTGGCTGCGGCTTGAAGGTGAGAAATAATTAGGAGGCGGTGGTATGGGAAGATATGCATCAGTTATAGGGTGACAAATCGGATCATATCTCCTGTGGTGGGGAATGAATACATGTTGTGTGTTGCGGGTGTGTGCGGAGGGGTCTGATGGGAACTGCGGCTATGAGGTAAGGACGATTTGTTGGGGCTGAGCGAGCTTTACACTCTTGAGTAAGTTGAATGAATTAATCCCCAATTTTGGTACCGCGGATGCGCTGTTTTGTAGGGGCTTTGAGAAGTGTAGTAATAAAGGGTGATGGCAGTGTCCACAGTTTGGTTTCTCCACTTGACAGTGGACCGTACCATGATCATTGTACTGTAAGCAGCGCTCACTGCGCAGGTGCTGAAGGCGAGGAATACGCCAAGGCTCTACTTCTGATGTTGCCGAAATATGTGCACACAGGATCAGCGGTGAGCGGTAGATGGACACGCACCATGAATGTAGGTCCATCGGCGTTTTAGACATGGATACCTTTCCTAACTGAAATATCATCCTCGTTAAGTTCGTTGAGCATAGAGACTTTTGCGATGGCCAGGTGGACTCACTTAATCACGCAGCTGAAAAGGTGGCTGCAAGGGGGTGGAGGGTTGAACGTAGACTGCGTAGACGCTGAGAAGTTACAGATGACCCAAGTTGAGCTGAGCTGATGGCGTTTAAGATCTTGTTCGTAGCTTCTTCACCGTTTACCTTGACGATAATCACGTTTAAGGCAACTTCTTCTTTCCGGGTGTTGAATTGAAGAGAACTGGGTAGGATTTTCTGAGCCTAGCGAAAAGCTGGGATGGGATTAATGAGAAAGAGAGAACGGATCCCTGGGGACGGGGATGTAGCGCACGGATTGAGGTAATTGGACGTTTTACTGGCGTGAGGGGTTGAAAATCGGCATGTGACGTGGTGTTAATTGTGACTGGAGCTTCATCTACTTCAAAATCTTCTTGTTGAGAAGTGGGATTAATGCATGGTGTTGGAGTTTCCAGAGCAATGCGACGAAAAGCAAGCTCATTTCCAGGTAGGCTACAGCACGTGGTGGCGCGCGCTTATAGTGAGTGCTGTGATCGTACTGTGGAGCGGGTGGGACAAGCAGATGGCGAAGGTAGTTCGGCCATTGAGGGATGTTGACGTAAGTGTTGTGTGATAGGCTATAGCGGCATCGTCGATAGTTTGCTGATCTGGGTGAGTAGTGGTGTGCTGGCGGAGGTTGTTATTACTGTGTAAGTGGCAACATGTGTGTATTGCTGATATGGGTACATATTGACCTACTGTAAGAAGCACTACTACTAAGGACTTGTTTCCGTCCATGAAGGGGATGACAGGCCTCCTCGACCGTAACACCGGCCAGGGAGATTTGACACGGTGAAGGAGATGTTCGGAGACTGAGGGGGTTGGCGGCCGCTGCCTATACTAGGAACTCTCCCGGCATTCGCCTTAGTGCAGGAGAACGGAAAACCATTCTGAGGACAGCCGACGGTGGGGACAAGCCCCTCTCCGTCTCCTGAATACAGAGGCGTAGAACCACGGTAGAGCCGTGGCCACCCTTCCTCTGCTTGGTTGGTCGATCGGAGTGCAAATCTGTCGGACCAAGGACCAGCCGTGGCCACTTGTAAGCCGTATCAAGTCACCGTGGGCGGAAACCTACTCTGCGACCACCAACCTTAAAGAAATACAGAAAGGGTGAATATTATTGGACCTGGTTCCTTTCTATTTACCTGTGAGCTTGAATCTGGGAGACAGTGGGTTGGAATCCCACTGTCGGCAGCTCTGAAGATGGTTTTCCATGGTTTCCCATTTTCACACCAAGAAAATGCTGAGGCTGTACCTTAATTAAGGCCATGGCCGCTTCCTTCCAACTCCTAGGCCTTTCCTAACCCATCGTCGCCATAAGATCTGTCTGTGTCGGTGCGACGTAAAGCCACTAGCAAAAAAAAAAAAAGCTTTCTATTTACGAGTGCTGGACACACAACTTGGTGAAGTTCCTTTTAAAAAGTGCTTTTGAATGGGCTCTGAAGTTGCGTGATTCAAATCTATAATGTATACACTTATTCCGTTAATAGGCTTTCACACTTGTGAAACACTTACCCTTTGGTTTTGAAAGTATCTCCTTCTAAGGAAGGTTCCTGCTTTCGGGCCCCCGACCGCTCCCCCTCCCGTCATCTTGATTTCTCTTGGAAACTACTTCTGTTAATTGAATCTTGTAAAAATGTGTTGTTGTTGTTGTTGTTGATGATGATGATGATGATGATGATGATGATGATGCTTGTTGTTTAAAGGGGCCTAACAGCTTGGTCATCGGTATCTGTAAAAATGTGGTCTTTGAATATGTTTAAGTACAGGTACGCCCTGATAATGTAGGTTAATCTCATTATTCTAAAGAACTTTCTACTTGTAAGTAATATGTGTTCCTACTGGTCTAGAAATGTGGCTAATCATTGCTGTACTGATTCCTATTGGATTCTAATCACCTCATTGAAATTTTATTGGTCATCCACTATATTTTATTCTGCCATAAATGGTACTGTTATCCAATTAGCTGGTGTTTTTAATAATGTATTTGAGGCACGTCGTACTTTCCTTAAAATCATAATAAGATGTTGTTTGTAAAAACTTGTTCTTTTTTTTAATAATTAGGCTACCTTAAGTATTTCCTGTAAGTTACGCGGAGCCCTCTGAATTTCAGGCATGTTTCGGCAATGAATTATGCTTACACACTGGATTATTCTGTCCGACTCGTTAGCTAAATGGTCAGCGTACTGACCTTCGGTTCAGAGGGTCCCAGGTTCGATTCCCGGCCGGGTCTGGGTTTTTACCTTCATTGGTTAATTCGAATGGCTCTGGGGCTGGGTGTTTGTGCTGTCGCAAACATCCTTGCAACTCGCACACCACACATAACACTATCCTCCATAACAATAACACGCAGTTATCTACAAATGGCAGGTGCCGCCCACCCTCATCGGAGAGTCTGCCTTACAAGGGCTGCACTCGGCTAGAAATAGCCACACGAAATTATTATTATTATACTGGATTATTCTTGGAATTAACTCTTTTTAGTCATTCTAGGTAGTATTGGTGCTACTTGTATCACCTAACTGTCGGACGTTTCTACGGCTAAGAATGAGAACGGTTGTCGTGTTCACTGGTTCATTTTAACTTAACCTGACCAGTATCACTGCGTCATCTTAGCATTATAGGAAAAGAACACTGCTACATCGAATATCACAAGTTATGTCACTCATACTGATTCTCCCACGGAGAGTATATCACATGTTAGATTGTCCTGAGGCGAGAAATTATTTTAAAAACTGTTACTGAATGAAGATAAAACACATAAAAGATATTACATCAAAAATTATTACAGATGAATTCTTGAAGATAGAAAGTTGATGAGCATGGTCTGGGATATGTAGCATTAAAAATACGCATTCAAATGGAAATGTTAATGCACAAGGAAAAGTTTGATTATGAGGTCTTTTTAATAACACAAGCATACAAAAGAGAAACTTATGGAAAATTGTCTTTATTTTTTGAACTGATTTCTGTATAATTTGTGGAGCTGATTTCAAATGCGCCAGTTGTTTTCTATTACGCAATTGTTTTTTACAAAATAAGGCAGAAATGTTACTAAAACCACAAAAGTTACAAAACTGTTGTAAATTCTACTGAATTAGATTTTATTTACAGTGGAAGGAGGCAGGAGGAGGGGAGATTGTATAACTGGTGTTCAGCTCCATGAATATGAAGTGAATTTAACTCGTTGCACTACCGGTATTCCGTTAAATCACCTTTCTTCTAGTTTCTTTGTTATTTTTATACACTTGCATATAAATTACGTACACGTATATTAAACAGCGAATATTCATTTCATATGTATAAACGCGTTTGACTAAATTCCTATTCTTGATAAATGTATGAAATAATGACCTCAATTTTTCGGAAAACTGTACGTGATATATTTCTCCCGTGATCAGCACCTTTTGGGATTCAGACAATTTTACCACAACAGAGGTGTGTAAACAAGTTAACAAACACAGATCATAAGAGATTCTCTGCAAATTATTCAGTTTCATTTATACTTTAAATCGTAATTTCCAGGAAAGGTGTGATTTCATTATTAATAACATACTGTAAATCATATATTCTGGACATTTATTGTCTTCCTCGCTGAATGTTGGACGATTTATTTTTAATAAATCTTACTACTACTCAAAAACTAATTTTTCAGTTGTAATGACATTTCATATACCGGTACGTGCTATACCCCAAGTATGTAACTATTATTAGTAAAGAGTCCGACTCGTTGGCTGAACGGTCAGCGTACTGGCCTTCGGTTCAGAGGGTCCCGGGTTTGATTCCCGGCCGGGTCGGGGATTTTAACCTTAATTGGTTAATTCCAATGGCACGGGGGCTGGGTGTATGTGTTCTCTTCATCATCATTTCATCCTCATCACGACGCGCAGGTCACCAACGGGTGTCAATTAGGAAGACCTGCACTTGCCGAGCCGAACCCGTCCTGGGATATCCCGGCACTAAAAGCCATACGACATTTCATTTTATTAGTAAAGAATTCAGAAAGTTCGATTCAGTAGTGTGGAATTTTTGGGTCTCACTGTTAATGTCCCGTAAGACTGTACCAATTACAATACAGCCACGCACTGATCTGTTAACTACCTCCAACAATATAATTCAAGCACGTCACAGCTGAAACAGTCCTCGATTTAAGTTCTTTACAACAACAGAGTTTTGCAGCGTGGTATTGTATAATAAATAGCTAGTCTTTTCTCTCTCATAGAGAAATGAACATAATAGTTAATACGAGTTTTGTCCCATCATAACAGTGCTTACAATATTTATTACTGGTAATAACAATAACATTACAAGTGATCTTGTTAACAAATAAGTGACATTTTGTTGAAATCCTCATGTAGGTGTGCATAATTCAGCAACATTGTGCTATCATTATCTTAATTTGCGTACCTAAAGTCAGCAACACCACTTAAGTTTAATTTCAGGCAGTTTTTCACGGAAACTTCTGGTGACATTTATGACATCGGTCTTCCTTTGCATGTATTTACTACAGCAGTACACGGGCTGTTTGTGAAACATGTTCAAATATTGCTATAACTGGTCTAAAATAAAGTCCACATAACATAGAATGATTTCTCTAAGAGATCAGCTTTAAATTCAGCCCGATGTTTGTTAAGTAGTTATAAGCTCTGTATAATTCATTTGGCTATTCTGACGGCTTAACTGATGACCGTATTGTTATTTACGACTAACTTTGAGGAGAGTGGTGTAAACAATTAATAAGGCTTATTTCCCTAGGATATTCTGTGCTGTTAAATGCATTATAATGACTTTTCTAGTACAAAACAAACGAAATTAATAATAGTTTTGTAGCTGTTGTAGAAGATAAAACTGTTGGAGGATTACCCCTTTTATCACAGGGTACCCATTTTCTATAAAAACAGGGAGAACAGGGAAAACATAGGGATATTAAAATACAGGAAACATACAGGGAAAACACAGGGAAATGACTTGCCATGTCCAAATTAAGCTTCCATCCTAAGACTGTACCCGAGCGGAATGACTGAGAGAGACTGATATGTAGACTAGATGCGAGATATATGCGGCGAGTAGTACTTTGAGAGAGAGATAGAGTGAGTGCGCTTGGTAGTAAAAGAGAGTGAAATAGAAAGATAGACATACCTGCGGTAACCGCTCAAAGATGGCAGTACACAAGGGTGCGAAGTATCTAGTCTTACATTAGTTCGAGTGTGGTTTAGCTTACAGTTCACTTAACGATAAAGTAATTCCAGGCCTTTACTTTGACAGTAAAATTAAATGTTTGTCGATAATATCTTTCCGCCATTAATTTGTGATTGGCTTGTTCTCATTAAACCAAAATTTAATTTATAATAATATGATAACTTAATAGCTCTTATATTCTTCTGTTCTACTACTACTAATTAGAAATTAGTTTATTTGATTGTTATATTGCCCAGTGTCTTAAAAGCTACACATGCAATTTACATAACATTGAGGTGCTAACTATTATGGACTCTCTGTAATTATTACGATTTTCCAAGAAATTATTACAGAAAAGCAAAATTATAACAGAAAAAAATCTGCAAAAATATATTGTTTCAATGATACTTGTTTCTGTGCGCACTATAGTCGACCAGCATACGTTTTTGAACGACACTTCCATTTGCTACAGGAACTGGAATCTTATTCCAGAGTTTATCCACAATTACTGTTGCATCCTCGGCCCACATTCCCACCATCCTCCACTCACCTTGCCAACCCCGACACCCTCCCCATTTCGTCCACCTCTAAAAGCTCTCCCAGTCCTACCTTCACCAGCTCAAATCCACTCGCGATCCTTACTTCCTCCGCCTACATAGACAGACCCTCCGCTTAACTACCTTGCAGCTCACACCCGTCGCTCGTGGGCCAATATCTGCACCACTCTCAACACTCTCCACGCACATCTATCCAAATATAGGCGAAATCTGAACACTCTCCTTGGTCAATCCTCTACTCCTAAATATCCGATAATCGACTGTGGCGTCGCTCCAGCCAAAACTGGAGATCTTCGACAAGCACTTCAAACGCTGTTTCAACGCACATGCTGACTCTAATTTCGATATTTCAGACACTCAGCTTTACCTAAACCTAGCCTCCTCCCCCGCACTCACACCCTCACAAACCATCCCCAAGACGATCCCATCACCCCATCCGAAATCAGTTCCGTCGTATCCGCAACCCGTAACACCGACCCTGGATCTGACAAGACCCATTACCTACACATCCGTCAAGCCCCTCCGATCCTTTTCACCATCCTAGCCACACTCTACAACTTTATCCTTAGAACCGGCTTTTACTCTTCATCCTGGAAACACAACACAATGCCCCTTTTCCCCAAATCCGGCAAACCTCCCTTAGACCTCGACTCTTACCGCCCCATCATCCTAATTACGGTCCTTAACAAATTCCTCGATAAAATCCTTGTTCGCCGTCTCCACCCGCATCTACACAGTAACCACTTACTTCTCCCCTCCCAATTCGGCTTCCGTCCTGGTCTGCCCACCACTGGTCAACTCCTTTGTCTGGTCCAAATCACATCCAACAACTTCAATCGCGCCTGTCCCAACCTTCTAATCACGTTTGATTCCCACATAGCATTTGATTCCATCTGGCAAGCTACATTTCTTTGCTCTTTCTCTCTCCTACATCCGGTTTATCTCCTCCTCCGTCCTCAGCAACCTCACGACCCAGATCTCCGTTAACCAACAGCTCTGCTCCTCTTTTCCTCTGACACTTGGTGTCCCACAAGATTCTCCACTCCCCCCTCTTCTTCATCCTATTTGTAGCAGATATACCCCAGCCTCCAACCCCGATCCAACTTCCTCAATTTGCGGTTGACACCGCCATCCTCGCCCCTCTCTACTCCATCCAATGTATTAACCATACTATCCAACCTTACCTAGACTTCCTCATTTCCTGGTGTGATCGGTGGCACCTTAAACCCAACCCATCTAAAATCCAGTCCCTCCTCTTTCGCCGTAAATGCCGGAGATTCGGCAGAACCCGTGATCTCCACAATCTCCACCTCCGAATCCGCACCCAAACCATCCTCAAACACCTAGGAATCCTTTTTGATGAACACTTAACATTTCGTCCCCACTATCTCTACCTCAAAACCAAGACCGCCGCCCATGTCCGGCTGGTCTGGCGGATAGCCGGCGCTCGGTGGGGTCTTAACTCCTTTCTACTCCTCTTAACCTACAAGTCGTTTGTCCGTCTCCCCATTACCTACGGCCTCACTGCCTGGGCAGCTGTCGCCCACTCGAATCCTACCTTGTACCACCCACTCGTTTCCATAGAATGTCGCCTAGTCCATCATGCCCTACGTCTCCCCTTCCTCTTCCACACGTCAGACCTCAATGACACCTTCCCCTTTCCCACATTGGATTTCTTCGTCCTTATCCACTTCCAACAAGCTGTTCTTCGCGCCCTAAACCGAGACCTTCCTCCCATAACCCAACTCCTTAATGGCCCACCACGCCTTCCCTACTCTTCATCCAGTCCCCTCTTGAACTCTAGCGTTCCCTTTCCCCGCCCTAGGGTGGCGGCCGACCGAGGCCTATGACGGGACACTCACCCTGGATTTTCTCCCTGCTTCCCTAACACCCTCAGCATCAATAGCAGCAAGAGCAACAACTAAGCATTCTATTTCACCTCCCATTATAATTATTACCATCTTGTGCGTGAGCCCGCGTCGGCGTCCCTCTGCTTATACACATTGCATTTACAGTGTGACTCCTTTATGCATGTTCAGATCATCAATCACCCATATCTTGTATTAAGAATATTATAGCAACATTCCATCCAATAATTATAATTTATACTTATGTTTAATCAAAGAAATAAGAACACCTGCGCACACGTTCAACCAATATTAAAATGTTAGATAGTAGGTTCGAACCCCACTGTCGGCAGCCCTGAAAATGGTTTTCCGTGGTTTCCCCATTTTCACACCAGGCAAATGCTGGGGCTGTACCTTAATTAAGGCCACGGCCGCTTCCTTCCCACTCCTAGCCCTTTCCTGTCCCATCGTCGCCGTAAGACCTATCTGTGTCGGTGCGACGTAAAACAACTAGCAAAAAAAAAGTTATAAGTTTTTCTGTCCTTTATTATACTCAATGTTATATATTCTACGTCATTACTTCTGTCAAAATATCATTGTATTAATAATCCATGTATGATAATCAAAAATGTATATCTTGACCATGTCAAACAAATCCCTCGTGTCCTTTGACCCCATATATTTATAATAAAAACTATTCCCTCAGTTAAGTCAATGCCCATACCACCTCTCTCTACTCTTCAAATCACTCCTTACTCAGCCTACATATCCCTCACTTCCACTCAACGTCTTCATCTCATGACCAGAGAAAAGGCGTTCCCTTCTAGGTGGCCCACCCCGCCCCTTCAGGGTGGGGAATGAAAACTTCAGTAAGATAGATTCCTGAGTTGGTCGGTAGATGCAGAGTGGGTCTCGACCTACAAGTGGCCACGGCTGGTCAGTCGTCCAACAGCTCTGCACTCTGACCGGCCAACCGAGCAGAGGAGAAGTGGCCACGGCTCTACCGTGGCTCTACGCCCCTGCATTCGGGAGGCGGAACAGGGCTGGACCTCATGGCTGTCCCCTACCGTCAACTGTCCTGAGAACAGTTTCCGTGGTTTTCCATTCTCCTGCACTAAGGTGAATGCCGGGACAGTTCCTTGTATAGGCCACAGCCTCCAACCGCCTCTCCTTTTCCGAGCATCTCCTACACCGTAACAAATCTCCCGGCCTGAAAGACGGCGTCACCATCTAAGAGGCCCACCTCCCCCTTCAGGGGAGGAATGAAAACACTGTAGTAGTAATAATAGTAGTTCCAGAATTTCTGAACACTAACCCATATGTTTCTGTTGCAAGCTTGTTCAGAAAACGGCACACTCACTCACACCAGTTTCATGAATAAGGTTCCCGATTAACACAGGCATTAGTTTGAAGAGTGATTGACTGCTTAGTAGGAGCAGTGTAGTTCATTTTCATGGGTTGTAGTGTTTCATGGGTTGTGCCTTTATTGCGAGCAGTCTAGATTGTGACCAAGGCAAAAAAAACGTCCAGATTCCGAACAACTAAATATACGCTGTCCAAATTACGAACAAGAGATTAGTGTTAGCGTGATACATAAAACAGATACACTTTTTTTAAGAAGTTGTGACTCTTGCACGGAGATGGAATGTGTTGACACTTGCACGGAAAGCCAAAAATTCCCGGAAATTACTAAGCTTGGCTATTTCAAACAGTGACACTTGCACGGAGGCCCAAGGAGGGTTGGAAAACCAGAAACAAGGGAGGGGAAAGCCCGCTCGGTAAGTGGAATTCATTGCTACAGTTGATACCTGTGTGACAACTAGTGTTCCGTGTTGAACTGGTGACAATTGCTCTGCAGCTATGGAGTTCACTGAGACCGCCTTTGTTGATTTACGAAGGACATCAGTATATTGTGGACTATACCAATAAAGATCAAATGACTTATTGGCGGTGCGTATATTTCAAGAAAAGTACATGTAAAGGAAGAATAACAACGAAAGATAATACAATTTTAGGCGAGACAAGTCATGTTTGCATTCCGGACGACGCGGCGAATGAAGTAAAAAAAAGTGTAGTAAATGCAAAAAAAAAAAATAATAATAATAAGTTCAAGGGAAACATACAGTATAATTTGAACAGTTTACGCCGAAGAAGTAGGCCAGCTCTTCAATAGAGGCTATGACCTTGTGACATCGCTGCCATCACATAGAAGTGCCAAACAATCATTACATCGTATCCGACGGAAAAGAATGGGACCTACAAAAGACCCGATCGATTCTGGAGGTGTAATAATACAGGAAAGACACATAGCAATGAACGACGGTGGAAAATTCCTACTTGAAGACGACAACAGGGGGCTTAAAGTCAGGATATTAGTGTTTGCCAGCGAGAAAGGAAAATCTGCTTTATCAAGTTGCTCTTCTTTCTTTGTCGACGGGACCTTCAAAAGTTCAAGCAAGCAGTTTGGGCTGTTACTTAACATCCACGCCGATCTTGGAAGTTCTTGGGAAGAAGCCAACACGATACCAGCTGTCTACGCGCTGTTACCAAACAAGAAACGGGAAACCTTATGCTCGTTTCTTCGAAGCTGTTAAAAACAACGTACTAGGATGGAAGCTGTGACTCGTATTATGGACTTCGAAATCGCCATCGTCCAATCAGCTAAAACGCTGTTTCCTCAAGCTGAGATTTTTGGTTGCAACTATCATTTTAATCAATGTATATGGAGGAAAGTACAAGATTGTGGCCTTGTTACTGCGTACAGGGAAAATGAAGGAATTAGACTTCATATTCGAATGTGTTCAGCACTAGCGCTCATTTCCCTAGAAATGATTGATAATGGTTGGCTATGTATTCAGGAGAGCTCGCCTGAAAATCAGAATCTACAGGTGTTTTACGACTATGTCGTTGGTCAATGGCTGGATAACGAGCACATGCCAAGGAATATGTGGAACTGTTGTGGAATGCCGCATCGGACCAATAACGTTTCTGAAGGCTGGAACCAAAGAATAAACAGTTTAATTTCGAGAGCGCACCCGAATGTATATTCGCTGATCAAGACTCTTCGAGATGACGCAGAGTACTACGGTGACCAATTTGTCAGGATAGTTTTGAATATCGATGGGAAGAGAAGGAAGAAATCAGCAGTGAAGATCGATGAGAGTATTTCAAAAGTCTTAAAAATACTTGAAGTTGATGGCAAACTAAGATCATTCATAGTTTGTGTTGCTTACGCTCAGAAACTACAGTGAAACTAACCTGGAATATTACAAGATTTGTAAATATTGTAAATATATAAATATTCTGAAACTTAATTAATAAAAAGAAAACGTGACAACGAAATATCACTGCATAACCATGCAAATATCTTGAATCAGCACTTAAAAAATAAAAAACTTGAACTTGCATGTGGTGTGCCCTGGAAACGGCGCTAAGTCAGCTAAATGCCTCTTACAATGTATAAAATTAACCAGGAAAACAAACCCCACGGTGCAACAGCCCTTGAAGGGCTTGGTCTACCAAGTGACCGATGCTCAGCGCGAAGGCCTGCAGATTACGAGGTGAGGTGTGGTCAGCACGACGAATCCTCACGGTAGTTATTCTTGGCTCTCTACACCAGCGCCACTATCACGCCATCAGATAGCTCCTCAATTCTAATCTAATCACCTCGAACCAGCCCTCAGATTCATGTAAAAATTCCTGACCTGGCCGGGAATCGAATCCGGGGCTTCCGGGTAAGAGGCTGGCACGCTACTCCTACACCATGGGGCCGGCATTTATTAAATTAACGGTTACTTATAAATTGCATCTAAATTCACTACCGTGATTACCAGAGCTAGGATTTTTGGTGACATGTCATTTTTTAATTGGTTCTAAATAGACATTGCTAACTTGTACAGAAATCCTTATCATAGTTCCCACATTGCAGAAATGCTAATTACCGAGAAAGTGGCCGTGCGGTTAGAGTCGCGCAGCTGTGAGCTTGCATTCGGGAGATAGTGGGTTCGAACCCCAATGTCGGCAGCCCTGAAGATGGTTTTTCGTTGTTTCCCATTTTCACACTAGGCAAATGCTGGGGCTGTACCTTAATGAAGGCCACGGCGGCTACCTTCCCAATCTCCCACCCTTCCGTCGCCGAAAACCTTCGATGTCTTAGTGCAACCTTAAACAAATAGCAAAAAATATTCTAATTTATTAGGTCATTTGTTTCATTTTTTGCCATTTTGTATTATGTCATTTTATAAAGTTGTAAGTCATTATGCGGTCATTTTATGGAATTTATTGTCCGGCTCCATGGTTAAATGGTTAGCGTGCTGGCCTCTGGTCACAGGGGTCCCGGGTTCGATTCCCGGCAGGGTCGGGAAGTTTAACCATAATGGGTTCTGGGTTCGTTCCTCTGGCACGGGGGCTGGGTGTACGACCCGCAGGTCGTCTACGGGAGTCAAACCAAAGAGACCTGCACCTGGCGAGCCGAAGACTATTTTATACTTTTTGCGTCATTTTCTTACATGTTGAAGCATTTACGCGTGTGGTATTGGATTTCCAGGAGAGGCCAGTATTTATGTGCATTTTCGTCAAAATACCAATCAAATTAGATTAGGTATCCAAAATTTATGTTAGTATGACCATTCTACTTCTGAATCATCAGGTAGAGTGAAAGTTCCGTGCAAGTGTCACTCCGTGTAAATGTCACCATCCTACTTCTTACTCATCAAGTAGAGTGAAAGGCTCCGTGCAAATGTCACTCCGTGCAAGTGTCACTCCGTGCAAGTGTCACTCCGTGCAAATGTCACCATCCTACTTCTTACTCATCAAGTAGAGTGAAAGGCTCCGTGCAAATGTCACTCCGTGCAAGTGTCACTCCGTGCAAATGTCACTCCGTGCAAATGTCACTCCGTGCAAGTGTCACTCCGTGCAAATGTCACTCCGTGCAAATGTCACTCCGTGCAAGTGTCACTCCGTGCAAGTGTCACTCCGTGCAAATGTCACCATCCTACTTCTTACTCATCAAGTAGAGTGAAAGGCTCCGTGCAAATGTCACTCCGTGCAAGTGTCACTCCGTGCAAGTGTTCCAACCCCTTTTTTTAAAAGTCTCATATGTAATTTTTGTTCTAGTAATATTAACATTAACTGGTACATTGGAATGTTTTAGATAGCCTAACCATATTTTTGTAATTGTTTTTCTAACCGGTATTGAAAATGTTTAATAATTTAGTTTGAGGTAATCTTACCATTTAGAGGATTATCTTTTTTATTGTAAATCATAACTAAAAGGGTAGTTGTTTATGGTGGATTAGTGAGAGTTGTATTATTAATATAGGTTATTATTATTATTATTATTATTATTATTACTTTCTTTTTTTGCTAGTGGCTTTACGTCGCACCGGCCCAGGTAGATCTTATGGCGACGATAGGATAGGAAAGGCCCAGGAGTTGAAAGGAAGCGGGCATGGCCTTAATTAAGGTACAGCCCCAGCATTTGCCTGGTGTAAAAGTAGGAAACCACGGAAAACCATATTTAGGGCTGCCGAAAGTGGGATTCGAACCCACTACCTCCCGGATGCAAGCTCACAGCCGCGCGCACCAAACCGCACGGCCAACTCGCCCGGTATTATTATTATGCCAATGAAAGAAGTGAGTGGTTGCATCGACAAGGCATTAGCCTTTAGAATATTCATTATTATTATTATTATTATTATTATTATTATTATTATTATTATTATTATTATTATTATTTTTACTTTTCAAAATAATACATAAGTAAAGTAGTCAGTTTATTTGGAAACAAGTGGATTTTTACTTGCTTTTAACATTTTTTTGTGTATTACCCAGTATTCCAATTGTGTGTACCAGAACTTGGCGTCGTCAACACAGAACGAACAACTCAGTGGAAGGGTGGAACCAAAAAATTAATAGCCAGCTTCGAAATCAGCCCCCAAGAGTTAGGGAGCTTATCAAGAATTTTTAAGTCTGGAGCGGAGCACTCCGACCTAAAAATAATGAGAATGGAACCCCGCATGGAAGGGATTAAAAGGAAGAAAAAGAACGTGGTGCTAGATGAAGGAATCGCGAAAATCACAAAACGCTACGAGGAAAAAGGCGAAATAAAACAATTTTTGAAAACAGTGCAATACGAACTGAATATGAAGTAGTGCTGAAGCTGTTGAGGAAAGTCGTAAATGTAGATTTGCAAATACTGACTGTAAATATATCATTTATTTGAGGTGACGGAATTGTTAGGTTTATTTAGAATGAGAAGGCCTGACGGTCGCTTTCTTTATAGCCAGAGTTGGTTTGTGAATAAATTTAAATCTTCCTGGTAATAATTAAATCGACTTTCTGAAGAACTTCAGTAGACTGTAGGTGCCTCTAGTGATGCATACTGCTGCCACAATCCACCTAGATAAGCACCGTGACATACATAAAATGATATATTCTTGCTCATTATATTCTCGCTTAAGCTTCTCTACTTTATGCCTGGCCGCAATCTGGATTCATTAATATGTGTCAAACCCAAATCATCCCCTTCAGGAACCCACTTGTTCGCAATCAGGACGACACCGTTTCATATAGTAGCTGTTTACATGGGATTACCCATATCACTGATGGGCACTTCATTGTAAGATGTAGTTTGTTTGACTTCTGACACATTTATTTCACGTTCTTTAAGCTATTGTAAGTGTTCATGCAAAATGTTTCAAGATGATGATTCCAGAGTGTGATAAACATACTCGAGCGTCCCTCTTACGTACCATGCCCTACTATATTTAATGCAGGGGAAAATGGAAATGTCCCAGGGAAAACAGATTTAGGTTACTAGCGGGCACCCTGTATCAGAAGACCATCAACCATTGAACCATAAATCACAACCTCCATTTTCAAAACAGTGATGAACCAATAATTCAGAGTTCCAGTTGAGGATATACGCGGGTAGACGCCGTATTCCATCTGCTTAACTTAGCTCATTAGAGTAGTCCTAATTTTTCTGTATATCTTCTACTCTGGTTTCTTTTAATTTAGTTATTCGGTCAGTGAGTTTTAATACTCTGACTACGCCGTGCTGTGTTTCAAAATGCCATACTTGAACACAGCCCGAAGATAATCTCAATTAATACTGAAAAAGTCACTCAGAGCATTGCAGACTGAATGAGATTCAAGTTAGGTACTGATTATTTTTTATTTTTACTAGTTGCTTTACGTCACACCGACATAGATAGGTCTTATAGGGACGATGGGACAGGAAGGGGCTAGGAGTGGGAAGGAAGCGGCCGTGATCTTAATTAAGGTACAGCCCCAGCATTTGCCTGGTGTAAAAATGGGAAACCACGGAAAACCCTCATCAGGGCTGCCGTCAGTGTGGTTCGAACCCACTATCTCCCGAATACTGGATACTGGCCGCACTTAAACGACTGCAGGTATCGAGCTCGGTAGGTATGATTCAAACTTTTAAAATGACCAACTGTCGCAATACATTGCAGTACTAAATCATTCTAAAATCAGGAAAGGAGACATGCATCATGGTGAAAATGAAATCTCCAGTAATTTTAATCCAAATGAATTCCCTGCGGTGCGAGGTGTGTCAGACAGCCTGGAGTCAAATACATCCCAAATAATATGTCACCAGAGGCAAGATTTCAACGGTGCCATGCTTAACCACAGAATGTAAACGATGGTTCAGATTCATGATTAACTTAAGGTCATCTCATTACTGTTGGTTACTAACGTCTCCAGCCTTACGTTTATTAATTGGAATGTGGCACCAGTTGACCGATTTAAGTCTACGAAATGTGTGGAGATGTGGTTACCCAACTCTCCTACTGCAACAGATACAAATTCAAAAGTTCGTTCGAGTGAGAAGTGGGATCACTAACCAAAAGGGGAACTGTGGAGTTTCCGTAAAAGTATAAGCTGTTATGTTAATCTTATGCAGCTCACAACTATTTAACTCACTTTTTCCTCCTAAAATCATTGCAAGTAAACGAACTTGAACATAATACTTGTACATATTTCCCAATATGAAGTTTTATTATTTCAAGATTTTGAAGACGTCCGTTTGATAGTTCGGAACATCTTATGCTATTAAATATAATTTCTATTTCAGTTCTTATGTTGAAATATTTCGTTTATATTGTAAATTGTGTTTGATCAACTGGAGAAACTCTGTTCGCCCTATCCAAAGGTATTTCATAGGCTCAAATACAATTCTATCCACCCCCACTTCTGGCAATGACGCTCGTATTTATGAGAACTTCCTGCAGGGCAAATATTTTCTGGTTTGGTAGAACAATGCCCCTTGAGAGGGGACATATAATTTATCCACGATAACCCCTGCGAGACGACGAAATTGTGGATAACAGGGGTGCCCACGGGTCCCTTATCTGAGACTCGCACTGGCTCCACTTACTTTTGTCAGTCTTTCCTTCGTCCTTTCCTGTTTTTCCTCCTGCCTCCCGCGGTCAATTCTTGTTCCCAAGCGACTCCCAAGGAATTGGCCTGGCCGGGATTTTGCCGATACCTTTATTCTTGGAAGGATCGGTCCGATTAAAACAAAGAAGGTATTTTAACCTAGCTGTATTTCCTGTTAGAACAATAATGATTAAGTTTAACCAATAAGGTCAGGTATCTGTGATACACGAACTTGTTAAAAATCTTATACAGAGACGACGTAAGGGAATTGGTTTACAATTTTTATGATTACCTATCAGTTCTTCAGTAACGAACGATCTACATGCGTAAAGGGTTAATCAATGTGATAGCTTAAAATTTGAGTTATTTTCTATTACAAAACGAGAGGAAATAGTTGCAAGGAAAAATAAAACTACTTCATAATGAAAATAAAAAGAGAAGGTGCAGAATTCTCTTTGTAGCTATAGCTTTCATATCTAACCAATGATTCTGCAAAAAGAACTCATGTAGCGTAGCGGAGACCAAAGGCAATCTATTACAAAGTACAAAGTCAGCGAGAGACTGCAGTTATTTAAGCCCGCTGGCGGTAAAAGATTCGTCTTTCTCCAGTAGAGTCCATTAACAATTACCAGTACACAAGTTTCAGATTCCCATTTATTTTCAGTATACAACCTGGCCATTGTGGTAAACAATGCCTGCCACGTTCTTGTGTTACTTTGGAGTGGCCCACTAAATTCAACTACGATTTCGGCAACACAGATACGTCCGGGTGCTTTAAACGCTGAATGTATCCAACAATAAGACTGGAACAAACTGCTGAGTTAGTGAAGATGAAAGCACTGCGCAAGGTTAGTTCTCTACTGCGCATAGTTGTTAGTATAGTCAACTGGCATTTGTTATAGATTACTGTAGGTGCAAATGGTGAAACTACTGTTATTTTTCTGCAGTTGATATCATTTGAAATTTAATTAAACTAATGTAGAAACTACTTAGTCCCATACGAAACATGTATCTTACAAAGCAAGGCAATTGCCACAGTCTTCGTTGATAGTTTTCTTTTTCTGGGCAAATGATAAGTCCTACCGTAACGAAAGTATGCCTTACATCAGCGTACGAAAACCCATCAATCTCGCCACTGTTTTACCTAGCACAGCATTGCTGGCTTCGAAACCATGCCGTAGGAAAATATGTTCTCTAGGATATCCTTAGTGAGGAATCCCCGATCCCGGAGAAAAAGGCCAGGCCCTCTGTCAGGTAATGGGAACGCTGCAAGACCCACTGAGTGGGCCTGCGTGACTCTCTTGGTTAGGACTTCGTGGTCCACTCCTCCGGTTGGCAGTCTCAAGTCGCCCTTGATGTAATTCCTTCGGTGTGCCTATCGTAACTCCTAGCTCAGCGTCTCTTCGAGACTGAGAAGGCGACTTCTCGGGAATCTCTTCTGGAGTATTCTGTTCGCGGGAAACGTACGATCTCGGCTGAAGCTCATTGGCCTTTGACAAGACGGCTCACAGAATTATGCAACCACGAGCGCAGATTTCCCTGATGAGAACACATCTGCCCCTATAACTTGCTACTTTCAATTACCCTGCCCTAGATGGTGATTTCCATTCGGCCTGACTCGCTCTCTCTAGGCTGAAAGAGTCTTAAGTATCAGTATGACAATTGCTCTCCTGACAAAAATTTCCGCCATTCCCATCTTCAGTTCATGAATACTTTTAAGGAATATGTACAAAATAAATGGTATCACGTTACTTATAAGTCACTCCACTTATAAAAACAGGCAGTTGCTAACCAAACACTGCGTAAGTACATAATCTCAACCTAAAGTGAGAGATAGCGAACTAGAAATACGACTACAGTGAACTGCTGTACAATGTAAACTTAACAATTGCTCAATTAACGACAAAGACACCAAAAACATTGCAACCACTCATGTATGCTAGTAGAAATTGTGTTTCTAACTTTACCTTAATCTCCAAAAAGGAGGACATTTATCACTCTCTCACAAATCCACTCTGACACTTTTCTTTCTATTTAATATAAATATTCGCAGGTTAAATTCAGGAAAAAGACAACGTTTAGTAACCCCATCCTGATGGCTGATATTATAGGGTGAAGGTGGTTCAGAGCGTTCACGTCAAACAATATTCCGATAGAACTCTACCAACAATATGACTATTCGTTCTAAACATCAGGATCTATCTGTGTAAGGAACTTGCACATAAATTTCTGTATAGAAAATACTCCTCTCACTCAACAATTTTACACCATTATGACACATTTCATAATATTATTACATACAGTATTTTAAACATAAAATTTTTTATTTCTTGAATTATTTATTTCATTAAACCAACGATACACGCCATTTTCCGAATAACTACAATGTCATTACATATATTTAGTAGTGTTCAAGTGGGTGCATTAAACATTAAGTATTGCCTCGTCAAATGTTAAAGCACTTTTGGATCACCCTGTAAATCACAACTCAGTACCAGCTGGGGCAAAGGTGGCAGTACCCACCTAATGGTGAGGTTACTAATAGTGGAAGCCTTTACCTTCCACTCCTCCTAAATCCTTTATGGCCTGTTCAGAGATGCCTCGGTTAATATAATATTAAGAACCATTCCTGCTTCTACTGTTCCTCTAGTGCAAGACTGATATTTTGGTTTACGGTTTCAAGACCCCCAAAGTCTAAACATGACATGATTTTCGGTTTAGAATGTGTGAACTGAGATAAAGTGCATAAATAAATAATAATTAACGTTTCACTAAGAACTTTGCTCGGCGTTCTCAGGAAAAATTCAAGCCCGTCTCGTTGCCATGATCGTTAGAGCGTCAAGTCTGACACCATGGTCGGACGGTTCGAGTCCCGTTGGTGGAAAATAATTCACGATCAGAATATTGGCCGGCTGGGTATGAGAGGTGGTGGTGTACAATTTCTAAACACTAGATTGCATGCCAAAGGGCTGGATTCAATTCCAAACCCCTCACAATGTTCACATGGAGCGAGGACATATGACGCTGTTGATGGTGACTCGTCCATCGTATGGGAACGTTAAGCCTTGAGCACACCCCTCGATACTATTCAACAGGAGTAGGCCATGTTCCGACACCAGGTTTCACACTCTCCCTACCTCATTATCGTCACCTCACACCCAGACGCTCAGGTCGCCCATTTGCATCAAATAGAATGGCCCGTGCTAGGCGAGCCGATCATGTCCTTGGACACTCCCGGCACTAAAAGCCATACGCAACAGAAACGAGAACGTCGCGGTAATAACGTGGATATAACTAAATGTTACCTTGATATAAAAATAAAACTTATGTTGTTAACTAAAATAGATCAACTTTTAAGCTATTAAAGAATAAATAGTTCCCTTCAATTGATTCTGGAATGTATGGTATTTCACGTTACTGTGGAAAAATTATATCTGTATTGGACGAGAATGTTCGTTCCTTCAAACTCACAACTAGAAGTACCAAAACAACATCCATCATCACCATCAGTGTTCTGCCATATGGCAAGTCTTCACATAGCAGCTCTCCACGCAATCACGTCTCTTGACATCCTCTTTGTTTTCTCATACTTGTGATCTATCCTGATACTGTCCAGCATCTGATATCTTCTCCGCCGTCTTTGTCTTCTTCCATTTACCGTTCCTTATATAGCATCTATAAACAAGCAATCTCTCCTCATCCAATGACCAATCCAACTGTGCTTTCTCTTCTTGATTAATTTTAATATATTTCTCTATTCCCCAACTCTTCTCAAGACTTCTTCATCCATCTATCTAAACTCTAAACAAACCAATGACAGTTCAGCCCTCCCTCTTTTTAAATCACGGTGTGATTCTCAAAGGGTGTTCAACCTTTTTACCCATATAAATATAATCGATCTAGGATGATAAAGAATATAGGAACAATGCGTAAAAGCAATAATTCTCTTTGGGATATTGGCTGCCGATCAGAAAATCTAGGGCCTTTCCTGGTCGAGTCACCCATCCGTCGTGGCGAGACCAGCCAAGCCACGGGCCTCCGGCTTTTCATACAAAGGGCGAGGAGCGCGTGTACAAAGAAAGCACTGGTCAGAGCCGCGGTGGCCAAGGAGGCACGGTGAGCAGTCACCCCAAGCTAAGGATGAATATCGTAAAGTTCAATCAATCAATCAATCAATCAATCAATCAATCAATCAATATTGATCTGCATTTAGGGCGGTCGCCCATGTGGCAGATTCCCTATCTGTTGTTTTCCTAGCCTTTTCTTAAATGATTTCAAAGAAAATGGAAATTTATTGAACATCTCCCTTGGTAAGTTATTCCATTTCCTAATTTGTCCTCTTGAATTCCAAATTTATATTCATATTGTGATCTTTCCTACTTTTATAAACGCCACCCAAACTTATTCGTCAACTAATATCATTCCACGCCATCTCTCCGCTGACAGCTCGGAACATACCACTTAGTCGAGCAGATCGTCTCCCTTCTCCCAATTCCTCCCAGCCCAAACTTTGCAACATTTTTGTAACGCTACTCTTTTGTCGGAAATCACCCAGAACAAATCGAGCTGCTTTTCTTTGGATTTTTTCCAGTTCTTGAATCAAGTAATCCTGATGAGGGTCCCATACACTGGAACCATACTCTAGTTGGGGCCTTACCAGAAACTTATATGCCCTCTCCCTTACATCCTTACTACAACCCCTAAACACAATCCTATTAATGAGATTACCCTAATAAAGATTTTTCCTTATATTAACTCCTAGATACTTACAATGATCCCCAAAAGGAACTTTCATCCCATCAACGCAGTAATTAAAACTGAGAGGACTTTTCCTACTTGAGAAACTCACAACCTGACTTTTAACTCCGTTTATCAACATACCGTTGCCTGCTGTCCATCTCACAACATTATCGAGATCACGTTGCAGTTGCTCACAATCTTATAACTTATTTATTACTCTATACAGAGTAACATCACCTGCAAAAAGCCTTACCTCTGATTCCACTTCTTTACTCATATCATTTATATATATAAGAAAATATAAAGGTCCAATAATACTTATTGCCTTGAGGAATTCCCTTCTTAATTATTACAGGGTCAGATAAAGCTTCGCCTACTCTAATTATCTGAGATCTATTCTATAGAAATATAGCAACCCATTCAGTCACTCTTTTGTCTAGCCCAATTGCACTCATTTTTACCAGTAGTCTCCCATGATCACCCTATCAAATGCTTTAGACAGGTCAATCGCAATACAGTCCATTTGACCTCCCGAATCCAAGATATCTGCTCTACTTGCTGGTATCCTACAAGTTGAGCTTCAGTGGAATAACCTTTCCTAAAACCGAACTGCCTTCTATGGAACCAGTTATTAATTTCACAAACATGTCTAATATAATCAGAAAGAATGCCTTCCCAAAGCTTACATGCATCGCAAGTCAAACTTACTGGCCTATTTTCAGCTTTATGTCTATCACCCTTTATTTTATACACAGGGGCTACTATAGCAACTTCGCCATTCATTTGGCATAGCTCCTTCAATCAAACAATAATCAAATAAGTACTTCATATATGGTACTATATCCCAACCCATTGTCTTTAGTATATCCCCAGAAATCTTATCAATTCTAGCCGCTTTTCTAGTTTTCAACTTTTGTATCTTATTGTAAATGTCATTGTTATCATATGTATAGCATTAGTCTCTTCGTCTATCTGGACATTATCCTTGCAACCAACAATCTTTACACACTGCTGACTGAATATTTCTGCCTTTTGAAGATTCTCACATACACACTCCCCTTGTTCATTAATTATTCCTGGAATGTCCTTCTTGGAACCTGTTTCTGCCTTAAAATACCTATACATACCCTTCCGTTTATCACTAAAATTCGTATGACTGCCAATTATGCTTGCCATCTTGTTCCTTAGCTGCCTTCTTTGCTAGATTCAATTTCCTAGTAAGTTCCTTCAATTTCTCCTTACTTCCACAGCCACTTCTAACTATTTCTTTCCAGTCTGCACCTCCTTCTTAGTCTCTTTATTTGTCTATTATAATAAGGTGGATCTTTACCATTCCTTACCACCTTTAAAGGTACAAACCTGTTTTCACATTCCTCAACAATTGCTTCAAGCACATCCAATAGTCTGTTTACATTTTTGGACCAAACCGTACCGAAAAATGTTGTTTTCCATATGAGGTCCCTTGGGAAGTTCTTCGATTTGTTGAAACAAGTTCAGCTTCCACACCATAAGAAAAATCAACCCATGTTGCTTCTGGAAGGGGTGCAGTTGAGGAGGGATAGGGATGATGATGTCGATGATGATGATGATGATGATGATGATGATGATGATGATGATGATGATGTATAAGGGTTGAAACGTTAATAGTGGCAACTATTTTTATTACCACTGGTACAAAAGAGATA
This sequence comes from Anabrus simplex, assembly GCF_040414725.1. Lineage (NCBI taxonomy): Eukaryota > Metazoa > Arthropoda > Insecta > Orthoptera > Tettigoniidae > Anabrus > Anabrus simplex. The sequence goes on along the minus strand of NC_090265.1, from coordinate 1,039,105,316 downwards.
CGTGTTACCAAGTTTTACTGTGTTTCAAAGTATTCACCAGCATTGTGTACAACCCGTTGCCAGCGATGTGGAAGTCGTAGGATACCTTCAGCAGCGCCTGTTGTGTTGATAGTTCGAATGGAGCGGTCTACTGCCTGACGAAACTCTGGAACTATTCTGAAGCGAATGCCGTAAAGTGGTCCCTTCATCTTAGGAATCAAGTAAAAATAAGGGCTTAATTCCGGGTAGTATGGTGGATGGTACAGCAATTCCCAGCCCCATCGACCGAAAAATCAATCACAGTTTGCGCTGTATGTGGCCAAGCGTTGTCGTGCAAAATGATGGGTGGTTCTGCAGAAAGTGTCGCCGCATCTTTCTCAAAGCTGGTCGCAGGTTGTGTTCCAAAAATGAACAGTAATACTGCGCATTGACGGTCTGCTGTGGCATCGATCATTGTCCAGTAACGCGGCAACGTCTTCTTCACTGGCACTAGGATGACCTGGCCGACGCATGTCTGTCACATTTTGGCATCCGCCGTTGAAGGCCTTTACGCCACTGTTTTGTAAGGCAATGCAGATTTCCCGCAAGCCTCTTGAAGACGTTGATGGCACTGTCGTACTGTACTACCTCTGTCACACTGTCATTATTTAACTCCGTTGTTCCTGTTTCGAAAACATTGTAACAACACTACCTTAGACCGGCAGCTAACACGAGGCTCTGTTCCTCTCGCCAGTTCGCATGCGCGTGATGTGGGAAGGAGAAGTCCATATGCTCTGAGGTAAGGTAGATATGTAACTAACATGTGCTATCAGCGACATTATTAGGCTCCGTTTCATGGCATCCCTACAGCAGTGTTGCCATTATTAAACCTCCGTCCTTCGTATCTTATTGTCAGGTGAGTTCAGTATCATTTGAAACAAATTGTACATGACGTATTTTTCTCCTTTACCCTCATTAGTCACATTCGGAAAAGGGAAAATGTTTTGTATGTGCGTGAACCTACACTGTCTTACGGTTTACACCCGTGCATGTAATGGCTGTTTGCAAGCTACTCCACATAATCAGCCATTTCTTGCTATTTTGGTGATCAATCTTAGCTACCTTTCGTCATCAGGTGTTGGAAACTCAAGCTGTGGAGCACATCACTTTGCAGCGACCATCTTACTACCTCAACAATACTAAAAGGGAGATGTTCTTAGGATGTCTGTCCTCACTTAGATATTTTTCAAAATTCAGTCCTCTAGACTTCCAGTTCCTCACTACACAAAGTAGTAATAGAGCATCTCAGTGTGCTCTCCTTCATGCCTCAAATATTGATGAATGCCATGAAAATGTCGTATGGCTTTTAGTGCCGGGAGTGTCCAAGGACAGGTTCGGCTCGCCAGGTGCAGGTCTTTTGATTTGACTCCCGTAGGTGACCTGCGCGTCGTGATGAGGATGAAATGATGATGAAGATGACACATACACCCATCCCCAGTGCCAGCGCAATTAACCAATTATGGTTACAATTCCAGACCCTGCCGGGAATCGAACCCGGGACCTCTGTGACCAAAGGCCAGCACGCTAAACAGCCATGGAGCCGGACGATGAATGCCATAATGGTACGTAATACACTATTCATGGCACTGTCTCCTCAGTTAACTTAATTGATCACAAATAAGCCACAGATTCCACTTGTTAGATAGCTAGTCAATTGTGCTTGACAGCTATTATTCTGGTAATCCGGTCTGCGACGAAGCTCCGGAAATGTTATTGGTACCGATGCTCGAATTCAGTTGCCATGCCAGTTGTGGTCATGTATTCTTCATTGTCTGTGAGTGGGTTGAGGATGGTTTTCGAGAAAGGTCATTTCTGAAATCATGATGTATCGTAATGGTTATCTTTGGTAAGGAAATTATTTTAGGTGTACCTTTATTGGGGACTAGCAAATGTACCCGTGCTTTGCTACGGTATTCTACATTGTATACGGGTATCGACGTAAAGACTGTGCGTGCAGTAAATTGCATGTATCTTAGCCTTATCCGAGAAATAACATGGGGAGGTCCCCATACGTTGTTTCCAATATAAAGTGAGGGTTGCGGAGTTGTGATGATAACGGCAGGCTCACTTGCCTACTGCCATTCACAATCGAGTTGGCAAGTTTACATTATAATTGAAGGCCCCATAGCCTACTGCGCGGTCACAATCGATTTGGGGAGTTTTAGTTACAATGGCAGACCCATTTCCTACTTTCAGACAGATTATAGTTCAGGAGTTTTTATTATAATAGCAGGCAACTTCCCTACCACCAGTCAAAATTGAGTTGTACTGTTATCATTATAATGACAGGCCCTTTTTACTGCTGCCAGCCAGCTTACTGCCAGTCACACAGAATTAGTGAGTTTCCATGAAAATAGCAGGCCACTATGCCTAATGCTAGTCAAGTTTTAGATTGGAACATTTGTTTATAATGGCTGACACCCTGACCTAGAGCCAAACACAATAGGGTAGGGGACTTTCGAACAAAACTGCATGATCCCTTGCCTTCTGCAAGACAAATCGAGAAGTGAATTATTCATTAAAATGGTAGGCCCTCCTTACTAATGCCAGTTACACAGGAGTTGGAGAAGGACCCCATTCCTACTGCCAGCAGTCAAAGTCGGTGTAGGGAGTACTGATTACAATAGCAGACACACCCTTTCTCGATCGCTACAAATCGACATCAATGAATATATATAGATGGACATACGAAAGTATATGCATGTTTACAATATTGCAGACCTTCATTTACAGATTAACTGCTGCTAAACGGTGCATCATATTGACAAAGGATTGAACCGTAAGGCGCAGTATTTAGCGATCTAAATGGCTGGTCCTATGATATTTTCTCGCATCTCATCTATTCATAGGTCAGATTGAGTCAGAAACGTTGAATAGGTTGAAATTTGTGTAAGATTATCTTACATTGCATTACTTTTCGGATAATTATGTGACATAGCATTTGGCTCACATATGGATATTGGGTGGGCCAATGTTCGTGTAGAGTTTGATCATACTATCTTTCCTGTAAGTGATTGAAAGTATGAATTATATAGGTAAAGAGTCCAAATTTACTTAAAATCGGGAAATAGAGACGAATCTAACGTATAAGCGATACAGATACGACAAAAAGTCATAAGACCAAGGTTGAAAATCACTCCTAATTCAACGAAGATTGTGCCATCCGTTATGTGATAGGACTTCCCGTTTATCCCACGAAATACCTCGAAACGAAGGTCTGCACCATCATTAAAATTGTTTCCATATTTCGATATTCTTCGGGGATAAAAATGAAAAAATTAAAGATCTGTGAAGATTTTCGTTCGTTACAGACTGAAACGTATGATTTTGGCAAATTTCAATTTTCTTGCTTGTCTGGCAGATTATGCTGCAATGTGGATTTTGGGTGAGGGGGTAAAAATTATGACTTTCAGGAAATTAAACCAAAAAATATGCAGACGATCATTATTACCCCTCAAACGGGTATCTGTATGAAAATTTCACCAAAATAGTCAATGTACAGGCCCACACAGTCGTTACGATTCTATTTATATAGATAGATAAGGAATCTGCTCCACGTACAACATATTTTGGCTACGTCCGCTGGACTTAACCTGCAAAACCAACCGTTCATGATATCTCACTTAATCCTCCTGTCGAAAAATTCACATGAGAACAAAAGTTTTAGAAATGGATTTCCATTAAGGATTGTAGATTTCGATTAACTTCGAATGTGCATATTTTGAGGAAGTACAAAATCATGGTTCCGGTTTCGGATAAACCCCCAGTAAATTTAGGTATTCAGAAATAATATTGGCCCTAAAACCTACACAAGAACAGGTGGATTCTAAATATCAAGTTTGGTAGAAATATATTCAGTAGTTTTCAAGTTATAAAAACTCATACAATCAAACCGACAAACAGACACCAAAGTTAAGAAATATGCAGATGGTCATTATTACAACTGAAACGGATAACTGTATGGAAATTCCGCCAAAATAGCCAGTGTATAGACAGACGATCGTTGCGATTATATTTATATAGATGACAGATAAGCATGGGCACGTTTGAAAGTGCAAACCTTAATTTCGAGATTTACTGCTCCTAAACGGTACATCATACCAACAAACGGTTTGCACCCTCAGACGTCCCTTTTATGGCTCTACATGTTTGGTGTTAAAACATTTTCTCGTATCTCACATATTTATGGGTTCGATTGAGTTACGATATTTGAATAGGGTGAAATTTGGGTACATTTTCAGCATTTTACATTATTTTTCACATACTTATGTGAAAGCTAGAATCATGAAATTCGGTTCGCATATAGCCATTGGTCCTATCAATGTGCGTGCCAAATTCGATGACTCTACCTTTCCTATAAGTATGTCAAACTAAGTAATAAACGTGTAAAAAGCACAATATTTACGAACCATCGAAATATACAGACAAATCTACCCTATAACGGAGAGAGAGAGAGAGAGAGAGACGACAAAATATCACAGGACCAAAGATGTCGATCACTCCAAATTGAACGGAGATCGTGCCATCCGTTTTGTGATAGGACTTACCATTTAGCCGCGAAAATACCTCGAAGCGAAGGTCTGCACCGTCATTAAATTGCCTATATTTCGATATTATTCAGCATAAAAAGTGAAATATTTAAAGATCTTTGAAGTTTTCCGTAGGTTACCGGCTAAAACGTATAAATTTGCTTAATTTCAATTTTTCAGCTCGTGTGGCAGATTGTGAGGCAATCTTAATTTTGGGCGAGGGGGGGGGGGGGTAAAATTTAGGACTTCCAGGAAACTATAGCTAAAAAATATGCAGGTGGTCATTATTAGCCCTTAAACGGAAAGCTGTACGGAAATTTCGCCAAAATAGTCAATGCACAGACACACGGTCGTTACGATATGATTTATCTAGATAGATAAGGAATCTGCTCCACGTATAACACCTTTTGGGCTATGTCCGCTAGACTTAGCCTGAAAACCGACCTTTCATGTTATCTCCCTTATTAATCCTCCACTTGAAAAATGCACATGAGAAAAATAAGTTAGAATTGGATTTCCAAACAGTTTGATCGATTTCCAGTCAGGTTGGTCTTGTACTTTATATATTGTGGGAGAGTAAAAATCACCATTTCGGTCCCCTAGATTTGTGAGGTCGTGTAGTTTGAAAATGTTGGGTTCACTTCTGAACCAACACAGGGCGACTGAGGGGTTTGGGTGGCAATCACAGTTAACGCATGGTCAATAACTATGTCGTGATCATCAGTGTTGGTACTTTGACAGTTGGGATATTATTAGTAGGTGTATGAGGTAATTTTAGTCTGTGGTATGTAGTGGGAATGGATTAGGTTCTGAGATGCTGAGGAGGAAAGGTGGCTGCCTCTGTTGGACTGGGAAGTACTGGTTGATGTGTGTGTGTGTGTGTGTGAGAGTGGGTGAGTTGTGTCGTGAGTATTTCGTCGTAGTGCTCCTTAATTTCCCGGTTTTAAAAACGGGGAGCCAGGACACGACGTGGCATGATTACCACTGCATAGCAAGTCACCTTGTCCGGTGGCACCTTGCAGTACGTTACAACCAGCGGGTGGTTTATTCTGCAAAAACCAGAAGAATGGTATAGCTGAAGGCAATTAAAGCATTGTACGACAAATAATGGGTTGGAGTAATGGGGTCGTGGTTTGCATCCTGGTGTTTCGTTTGACTGTCGTTCTCTGAGGTTTGGTTCTGCTTCCTGGTGTAGTGAAGAAAGCACACAGTAAAATAAACACTCAGTAAAAAGTGCGCACAGCCAGTCTTGTGTGTAACACGATTGATTTTTAATCCTACCCAACTGTCAAACGTAATATCGGATGGAGCATAAGTTGCTACCCAGAAAATGCTTTTAGTATATTTTCCGTACACTGTATTAACTTATTCTTGAAATATTTGGAATATTTCAAAATAGAAAAGCTGATTCCATCACTTTTTTCCTGGCTGTTGACTGGCTAAATGATCGACGAACAAAGTTGAAATCATCTAAGCTTATTTAAAATGAGCTTGATTTTAGCTTCGCAATATTATGCACAGTTATGTAGAACCTTGATTAGCGTTGTCATTATTTTGGATTTACAACCTTTAGTTTGTTTATAGTTCTGTCAAAAAAATTATATTAAAAATGAACCTAGGTAAGCTATCATATCCAAACAAGACCTGATGTCTCTAGCCCCCTCATATTTTTTCATACCTTCTTCTAAATTTTAATCAAGTTTTAAGTATTGCTTCTGCCTCTTTTTCCCAGTAGGGTTTAGTTCGGGGCTCGTGTATATACAGGCTACGTTTTCTGATAATCTCTTCATACAAAGTAATATTTTGATCCTGCGGCTTGGTCTTCCGAGGTAGTTGATTTATGTTCCGTCGTTCAACAGCGCTGGTAGTGCGGGGCTGCCCCTTGTAACAAGTCCAATACAGTTCAATAGGAATTTTTCCATTCTCCAGCCATCTTCCTACGAAATATTGAAAAGAATGAGAACCAGTGAGTGGCCTTCAACCCAGCCACCTACGGAGTCAACAGGTTTCAGGAAGGCTGGTGCAGAACATATCCGAATGTACAGTCGAATGTCCTTGTTTTCGAGGAATCCATTAGTCATTACAATGTTTTTCACTCATCTCCACAAACATTTTTTCAAGTGGAAATAGTAGCTGTTTATTTCTGCGCAAAGAAACACTTACTTGAAAGCGGAAATGGCTGGAGCCTCAAAGTCAACGTTATTTTTTCTTGGTTTAGCTTTACGAGAGAAAATTCGGATATAACTGTCCTTCCTTTCTTATTTGATAACAGATGATACACTACTGAATAGGCGATCGTTTCTTCTTTAGAGGTTCCATAATCAGCGTGGACACTATAAATTTGGGCAAACTGTTTGTTGAAAATTCCTCTTTGCCCACTGAGAATTATAATTCTTTCTCCTGAATTATCGTCTGTCACGAGAAAACCGGTACAGTCTTTTTCATGTGGAGGACTTCATGATATAGAGCAACATCCTCTCGGCTTTTTTGCTCCGTTTAGTTTCCAAGACATTTAATTGTGTGATGGTACAAAATTCTCCTAGTCGTTGTTTATTGAGACTCTTCCTAGCAGAGTCATAGTCCTTATCGTACAGTTCTTCCAATTCTGTGTATATTCTAGAAAGGGAGTTCTCTCTATTCTCCTGATTGACACACTTCACAACTTCTAAGTGGGCTGCGTCCGGTGCTTGACATAAAAGGGCGGTCATACCTGAAGTTTTACCGTATTTGTTTTCAACATTCCATGACATATTTTGATATGTCATTCTGGCATTACAAGATGACAGTTCCATATTCTTTTTTTCTAAATTCTCGGTTAGCGCAGACGTTGTAATGTGCTACAGGCTTATGCTTATTAGTCGTCAGTACTTCCCTATCGACACATTGTACAAACTACACTGGATGACTTTCACAATAGAAATGATTTGCCAGTGAGTCGTTTTCAGTTATGACTTCACTTACAAGTGCACGGCATCCTGGGTAAACCCAACTCCCCGCGGTCACAGTTCCCGTGTGTGTGTTTATTTCACAAATTCTTGTTAGTGCACTACATTCAGTGTGCGGTTTTTCTTTTCGTATATTCCTGTCTTCTGCGTGTACCAGTGTCTTGGATTTCTGTGTGGCATGTGTTGATGTCATTTCAGGGTCTTAGATTCTTGTGTAGTATAACCGATGAGTGTTTTTAAGAGGTGTTTCTGTCTTCGCCAGGTCCTGGGTGCGATGGTGTGTGCTGTCTCTTTGTGTATGTTCATTTGGATATATGGGTAACTTGTATTTCTTTGTGAAAGTGAAAGTGATATCTGTTTAGGATATCTGGGTTTGGGTCTGGGTAGTTGAAGTAGTGGATGGTGGTGTTGTCTTGTTACAGGTAACACAGGTCCGAAGCTTTGATATTCTGAGTTGTGTGGATGGAGGGCTGTTCACGAAATGATACGTGGTTTGCAGGTGCTCATGCCTGATGCTAATTTTGGAGAGGAATGCAGTGATATATATATATATTCTTGATAGGCATTACCAGCATGAAATTGTTAGGCGTTTCCTCAATAACAGCTTTCGATATGACCGCTAGAGCCGGTGGCAGGGTGCGTCTGACAAGTGGAACCACTTCTGAAAGGCGGAGGGGAAAATGATGGCGGATACTGGGAAGCTGGAATGCCATCGGTGGTAGTTATACGGCGGGGGGATGTCCAGCATCGACTTTCCTCCTAGAATGTCCGTGATGCGATTGTTAGGATCGGGGGAAATATGTTTGGGCTGGATAACTACCGACATGGACCAATCCCTGAAGAGAGAACTGAATCCAATATTCGAGCACTCGTCGTTAAGTCTACGGATGACACCGGGACGAGTGACTACACTGAGAGATGGGATGTTAGAGAATCAACTGCTCTGATGCTAGTAAGCTGAATAGCTGGACTTATTTGGTGTCAAGCTACTTTGAACTCGGTTACTTTCGGATAGGTTACCATTCTGCACTGCAGATGTAGTTCGCTTGTCTGATTGTGGAGACGAGAGTGCGGGTTTGATCCGGATTCTTAGCGTAGGCTCTCTATCGTACGATAAAAATTTCATTATGATCCGTATTGACACAGTAGTTACAATTGGTAGGTAAAATGGACACTTGTGTCCATACGTCATAAAATGCTGTACCGTGGTTTTGAATTGGTGAGATGGTAAATAACAATTGTCACCAAACTTTCCGTCGGAGATTGATTGTGTTCACTTATCTTGATATCTTGGCATGACAATGTAAATTATTTTTGACCACATACAGTTACATATTTTGTTAGCTGGTGTTGAATAGGTGGACCCATTGTAGGCTCTCTAGGCAGTCTATCTGTTGATGACAGACAGACGTCTGTCGTAACAACAATAATAAACAGGTAGGTAGGTAAAAGTTTGCATTCCATACCCGGACAGTTTACGGCGGGTCTTATAGACGGTAACGCTGTCTCTCAGGCCAGGGATATTTCTGACAGTGGTATATTGTCGAAGATGGCAAGATGGGTGCGGCCATGGTCTAAAAGAGGAACTGTCCCGACATTTGCCTTGAAGCAGGGGTATGAAAAACCACGAAAAACCATTCTCAGAACAGCCGACGGTAGGGACCATCCCGTCCACCTCCTGAATGTATAGCTGCAAGACTATCAAAAACTAGCCACTGTTAAGCCGAAGCCTCCTGTACACCATTCTAAACACTTAAACAGGTGTGAAATTCCTGGTAGAACAGGAAAACTACCTAAGGCTTCTAGTTCAGCAAGTTCCATGATTTTAACCGCAAGGCCAGAAAGATGCTTAGATATTAAATAGACTTCCAAAATACACCAATTCTTTTGTCTTAATATACATATCCCTACGATTATGACAATCGTATAAATGTATAGGCAATCACATTAATTAACTACACTGCCATCTAGTTGGTACTAATTGGCATAACTTCACAATAATTATTGTTAACCTCAGTGATTCCACTCTGAAACAAGCCCAATGCTTCAAGAACACGAGCAGCTCGTTTTAACATACAGTATGTTCCATTTTTGGAGGAGAAATCGTCTCAGTACCTTCATTCAACATCAAAGCTTGTAATTCACTGGGGAGATTTCTTCTCTAAGACCGTGAAACTGGGCTTTGTCTTTTATGTTTGTTGTTTGAGTCATCAGTCCATAGACTGGTTTGATGCAGCTCTCCATGCCAACCTATCCTGTGCTAACCTTTTCATTTCTACGTAATTATTGCATCCTACATCTGCTCTAATCTGCGTGTCATATTCATACCTCGGTCTACCCCTACCGTTCTTACCACCTACACTTCCTTCAAAAACTAACTGAACAAGTCCTGGGTGTCTTAAGATGTGTCCTATCATTCTATCTCTTCTTCTCGTCAAATTTAGCCAAATCGATCTCCTCTCACCAATTCGATTCAGTATCTCTTCATTCGTGATTCGATCTATCCATCTCACCTTCAGCATTCTTCTGTAACACCACATTTCAAAAGCTTCTATTCTCTTTCTTTCTTTCACTTCCATACAATGCCACGCTCCACACGAAAGTCTTCAAAAATATCTTTCTAATTTCGATATCAATGTTTGAAGTGAGTAAATTTATTTTCTTAAGAAAGCTCTTCCTTGCTTGTGCTAGTCTGCATTTTATGTCCTCCTTACTTCTGCCATCGTTAGTTATTTTACTACCCAAGTAACAATATTCATCTACTTCCTTTAAGACTTCGTTTCCTAATCTAATATTTCCTACATCACCTGCCTTCGTTCGACTGCACTCCATTACTTTTGTTTTGGACTTATTTATTTTCATCTTGTACTCCTTATCCAAGACTTCGTCCATACCATTCAGCAACTTCTCGAGATCTTCTGCAGTTTCAGATAAAATAACAATATCATATGCAAATCTCAAGGTTTTAATTTCCTCTCCTTGGACTGTGATTCCCTTTCCAAATTTCTCTTTGATTTCCCTTACTGCCTGTTCTATGTAAACATTGAAAAGGAGAGGGGACAAACTGCAGCCTTGCCTCACTCCTTTCTGGATTGCTGCTTCTTTTTCAAAGCCCTCGATTCTTATCACTGCTGACTGATTTTTATACAGATTGTAGATAATTCTTCGTTCTCGGTATCTGATCCCTATCATCTTCAGAATCATAAAAAGCTTGGTCCAATCAACATTATCGAATGCCTTTTCTAGATCTACGAATGCCATGTACGTGGGCTTGTCCTTCTTGATTCGATCCTCTAAGATCAGACGTAAAGTCAGGATTGCTTCACGTGTTCCTACATTTCTTCTGAAGCCAAATTGATCTTCTCCCAACTCAGCTTCCACTTGTTTTTCCATTCTTCTGTAAATAATACGTGTTAAAATTTTGCAGGCATGAGATACTAAACTAATGGTGCGGTAGTTTTCACACCTGATAGCACCGGCTTTCTTCGGAATAGGTATAACAACATTCTGCCGAAAATCGGATGGGACTTCTCCTGTCTTTTATACTGCATGTAATTTAGATTATGCGCCAAATGCCAGCAGAAAAGATAAATATTCCTTCTCCGTACAAGTCATGGAGGCTCCAGAGGGAGTAACTTGGGCACAAAATGAGGGTGGTTATTCCTACTCGTGGCCACATTTATCCCAGAAATTAAACTGGTGCTGACTTCAGGTGTAGTCTGAGTGTACCTCAAGGCCATTAAGTTTCCCAGAAATGGCAACTTAGTTCACAAATTTCTCGACTTGCTAATGGGAATCCGAGCCGAGCACGCCTTTACTGCCTCAGTTAGGCAGCCCCTAGAATAGAGAAATATTGGAAAGAAATTCGTAAAAGTCAGCCCCATCATCAAATAAGGAACGTTTAACATTGAAAGCAGAAATTAAAATGCATAATTCCGAGTTCGCTTTCATTTATATGATTCTGGTTCCGAACGACCTGTGCAGACGCGTGGTAAGACACATCATCGCTTCTTGCACCGTCTCTGCTTAGAGTTACCACTTTATGGTGGTCATAAAAGAAGCCATTCCGAACTTTTAAACGAATATCATTTTCCATTTATAAGACAGAGGCACGGAAGAAACTTCGCCACTCACAAGCGCTACAGCCATTAATTCATTCCTTAACTGTGGCTCGTCCATTATTGTTCTGTTATCTATAAAGTGTTTAATACGCGCTGTTTACTCAGACAACCAACGAGCGGAGAGATAGCTTAGAGTTTCTTGTTCATTTCCTTTACTAACTGCTCGTGAAGAGCGGTGTGTTCCAAGACAACTCATCACCCATTGTTCTACATTCATTCTACTATTTCTGACAATTACACAATCCCGTCCTAACTCAGACGTTAAATACTGCTGTGCCCAGGATTCAAATTTCAGTGGGTTAATATGAAACTTTTGGTGGACTATGCAGAACACGGGTAATGTTTTCTGTGTGATTCCTAGTTACTCCAATTACTTTCAGTCTAGTTCGAGTACCGTGCAAATCGACTACACGGTATGAACATGAAGCTTTTACCTTGTATTCGCGAGATGGTGGGTTCGAACGTCACTGCCGGTAGCCCTCAAGACAGTTTTCCATAGTTCATCATTTTCACACCAGGAAAATGCTGTGGTTGTACCTTAATTTCAGCTGCGGTCGCTTCCTTTACCATTCCTATCCCTCCGTCTTCGTAAGACCTGTCTGAGTCCATGCAATGTAAAACAAATAGCAAGAAAAGCAAATTCGACTCCACAATTAACAACAAAATGTGATCCATCATTATAATCATCTCCCCTATTGAGATGGGTTAGAGTCGGGTAAAATATAGTTCCACTTCATTTTACTCTATCTTCCCATTTCTCCTCGCCTATATTACAATATTCGCGTTATGCCCTTCCATCGAAATCTGTGACTTCCGCGGGAACTACTTTCATTTTCATTTTGCCTCCAAGTGCACAGTACAGTTGGCATCAAGACATGTATTAATATGACTGAATGTTTTGATGTTTTGAATGACATCATGGATAAAAGTTTTAAATTAACCATATGAATCGAGGTCGAAATTGATGTGTTGGAGTAATCAGGAAAGATTATGGTGATAGAAATCTTGAAGAGGAATTTAAGTTGTTTAAAGAAACAATGTGTAGTCATTAGACCAAATATATGGGAAGTTACAACATTTTACTGATCGAAATAACCCTATTTCGGTTATGAAGAGACTTAGCTTAAGAATATATACACCAAGCGAGTTGGCTGTGGGGTTAGAGTCGCGCAGCTGTGAGCTTGCATTCGGGAGATAGTGGGTTTGACTCCCACTGTCGGCAGCCCTGAAGATGGTTTTCCCTGGTTTCCCATTTTCACACCAGGCAAATGCTGGGGCCACAGCCGCTTCCTTCCCACTCCTAGGTCTTCCCTATCCCATTGTCGCCATAAGACCTATCTGAGTAGGTGCGACGTAAAGCATATAGCAAAAAAATAACAAACAAGAATATATACAACTAGCGCTTTCAAGAAGAACATCGATTTCGACTTTGGAAATATTAGGGGACCTTCCCTTGTTCTCCATTCCTACCATTCTTAAGATTACTGGCGCAAAAAAACGGAGGTTATGATTTTATACGAAGACCAGTCGTAAATATGAAACCCGGGTGACGAGAAAGCACGTTCATTCGCCAGCGATTGTCAAGGGAACTTGTATGTCCATAGCTCTATGATCATATTTACAACTTTACGGATGCTCTCCTTTGTAATAAAGCTCATCTCAGTTCACTTCACGGTTTGTTTATTGGTGTCTAATTGATGAATGGTCAATATTGGTGCACCGCAGACATACGAGCATTTTGAAGGTGGTAATCTTTTTATCCTGTTCCCAGGATCCCCCGTCGTAACATATTCTGATTGTTTCCTCGGTCATCACTAGCTTCGAAGGCCTCTTAAACTGCAATTACGTTCCTCATACCGATCAAGTGGCCATGTGGTTTGGGTTACGTAGTTATCAGCCTGCATTCGGGAGATAGTGGGTTGGAACCACACTGTCGGCAGCACTCAAGATGGTTAAGGCTACGGCCAGTTATTTCCCACTCCTAGCCCTTTCCTGTCCCATCGTTGCCATAAAACCTAAGTAACTCAATCATACCCATAAATAGGAGAAAATACCACAAGACAAGCCATTTAGACCGCTAAATGGGGCGTCTTATGGTACAATCCGTTTGTCGATATGATGTACCTTGTAGCAGCAGTTAATCTGTAAATTAAGGTTTGCAATATCGTAAACATGCATATACTCGTATATCGATCTACATATATTCATTGAAGCCGATTTGTAGCGATGTAGAAAGGGTGTTTCTGCCATTATCTATCTATCTACCTACCTATTTATCTAAATATCTATTCTATATATATTAATGAATGTTTGTTTGTATGTGTCGAATGGACTCAAAAACTACTGGGAGGGTTTAGAAAGAGGTTTGAATGAACTCCGATGGGTAGTTATTTATGATGAGAATTTTATGTAATTAATTTAATTGCAAAGCCGCATCCAGTTTCGATGGATTTTATGGACAGATTGTCGTTAGGCGCTGTCATTACACGCTATATCATGATAGTCCGGTGTTAAAGTTCCGGACTAACAGACTAAATTTGAAACATATAAAACTGCATTTAAATTGAAAAATCTGAAAATTAATATTCATTAAATAAAATACACGATCGTTGGACCTCGTACTCACACTTGGTTCTTACCTGCTTACTTACACATACGTTATTTGAAGGACGCCAGCTGCCACTCAGTGCAGCAATAATAGACTGAGAATCTTGAATATCTCTAGGGTATGGGGTAATAAGCTTACTTTTGACAACATACCATATAAGTTCTGGGAAAAGGAGATTGGCGTTCGGTTTCCCCATTAAACTTGAGGTTAAGTGATTCTACTCTGGAAATAAAACGAAAGATTATTCTGATAGAACAAAATATATTCTTGAAATAATTTCCATAAAAGTAGTGAGAATTGCTGCGATTAAATCAGATGAGAATGTGAAATTATGACATTGCAACTGAAAGAAACTAGGCATGAATTTGAATTCTTCTTGATCGGAGATTTAACAATTTTACATTAAATACATCCCTCACTGGTTCACTTGACTGTACCTTCAACACTGTAATTACGACGTATTCCTTTGATCTGGTGTTTACTGTAGATGTGTAACGCCTAATTTGGTGATGTATCCATGTGACTGTTTCTTCTCCATATCATATGACTTCTTGGTAAGTCTTTAGTGTATGACTTCATTGCAAGTGTATCCTTCTATGACTCCATGGTAAGCCTTCCCGTCCGTATCTTCAACTAAGTGACCGACCAACCGTGGCCTCATTCTCTCAATGACCAATGACTAATGGCTCACTGAGTCTTCTCTGTCTCGTTCACTCTCGTTGACTCTCGTTGACTGACCGACTGAGGCCTCTGCATCCCTATGACTTCTTCATTGTTCACCTTCCGTTTAACTAATGACTGACTGAGGTCTCTCCATCTCGTTCATTCTCCGACCAACCATGGCCCCTGCTTCCAATTGAATAATAACTCGCTGAGTCCTTTCCATTTCGTTCACTCCTTGACTGTTCACTTATCCATTTGGCGTCTTCACTGTACACCTTCCGTTTAACTAATCACTCCCGTTGACTGACTGAGGCCACTCCATCTCATTCACTCTTCGACCAACTGTGACCTCTGCTTCCAGTTGAATAATGACTGACGCTACAATATGCAGCCACCTTTTATAGACATTGATTGACGCACCTACGTAACCTACAGAAATAACTATGATCTACT
Organism: Anabrus simplex; assembly: GCF_040414725.1. Lineage (NCBI taxonomy): Eukaryota > Metazoa > Arthropoda > Insecta > Orthoptera > Tettigoniidae > Anabrus > Anabrus simplex. The sequence continues at coordinate 1,039,089,979 of NC_090265.1, read as the reverse complement.
CCCACATCGCGACAAATATTACACCCTATGGCGAAATCGCCGGCGGCTCCCAGTAAGTAACTCCCAGAACGTGAGCTCATCGCTAAATACGTACGATGACGTAGCGATGACTTGGCAGTAACGCCAGGAGTATTGCACAATGTAGCAATGCCATATCCACATCTGATATACATCAACTCTCACTGTATATGTTTTTAGTGTTAAACTACATACACGTATAAATGCATATATTTTACTACAATCACGCAAGCGACAAGCATTGCAGAATTGAATTGAATAATAATTATAATACAATAATAGTAATCTTACAAATAAAATAATAATAGTACGGACATAATAATAATAGTAATAATAATGCAATATAATAATAATAATAATAATAATAATAATAATAATAATAATAATAATAATAATAATAATAATAATAATAATAATATCACAGATGAAATAATAATAATAATAATACAGATATCATCCTGTAACGGGATTTGAACCGTTACACCGGTAAGAAATGTTGTACACAGGAGGATGGGAACTCGCCGCCATGGTTTATAAAGTACCGTTCTTGCTAAGAAGTTCATGACCGTGCCTGTTATTTGAAAATAGCAATCCAACATGCCGTGATCTGGATGTACTTTTATGTCATACGATCAACTTTCATAGGTCTGCCCAGTTTTGAGAATGTAGCTGTGTAAATAGATGTAGAATATCAACAGCGGAATGACATGGCACCCACTCCTAACGAAGAGCAACTGGGGGGTCGCAACGAGCAAAGGCGAGTCTATACCTAAATAATCTATATATATTTGTGGGTTTTTACCACATCTCCTCCTAAACCACTGGAACGATTTCAACCAAACTTGGTACACTTCTGACTTAGTATCAGGAGACAAACCGCATGGCGGTAAGACACGCGAAGCGCTGAAAGGGGGCGGGGAGAGGGGGTGAAATGTAAAAATAATTGAAAAATGTCAAATCCACAGTTTTGGGGGGTCGCTGAGATGAATTGTGACACTCCGGAATTTTTAAAGTCCAAGTTCAGCCCCCTTTGGGGTGGAGGGGGAGAAATAGGCGTGAGATATAAAAATAATCGAAAATACTATCGAATAAATAGTTTTCCGGGTCACTGAAATTAAAAGTGAATCTCCGAATTTTGTATCTCTTAGGAGTGGGGGCGAGAGGGGATTGATATATTTAAAAGATCGTGAATAGTGTCGAATCCATCGTTTACGGACTCGCTGAGATTAATAGTGACACTCCGATTTATCTCTTAGGAGTGAGGGCGAGGGAGAATGAGACATAAAAATAATCGAAAATAGTGTCGAATCCATACTTTTGAGGGTCACCGAGATGTATAGTAACACTCCAGTTTTTTATAAGTACAAGTTCAGCCCCCTTTGTGGTGGGAGCGAGTGGGATTGAGATATAAAAAGAATCGAAAGTAGTGTCTAATCCATAGTTTTCCGGGTCCCTGAGATGAATAGTGACATTCCGGAATTTTTGAACTGAAAGTTCAGCCCCGTTTGGGGATAGAGGGCGAGGGGAAGTGAGAAAAAATTATCGAAAATAGTGCCGAATCCTTAGTTTTTCGGTGTCGTCGAGATTATAGTGATTCTTTTATCCCTTAGGGTTGAGGTGCGAGGGAGGATTGAGATATGAAAATATTCCTAAATAGTGTCGAATCTACCGTTTTCTGGGTCGCTGAGATGAATAGTGACACTTCGCTTTTTTAAATCAGAGATCAGCCCGCTTTGGGAGGGGTGTCTGGGAAGTAGGTATAAAAAGTAATCGAAAATAGTGTCGAATCCATAGTTTTCGGTGTCGCTGAGTTGAATAGTGACACTCCAGTTTTTAAAGCCAAAGTTCTGCCCCCACCCTTTGGCTGGGGTGGGGAGCGAGAGGGGAGTGAAATATAAAAATAATAGAAAATAGTGTCGAATCCCTAGTTCGGTGTCGTTGAGATGAATAGTGTCACTCCGAATTTTTCATCCCTTGGGGGTGGGAGCGAGAGCAGTTTGAGAATCAACAGTAATCGAAAATAGTGTCGAATCCATAGTTTCCGGGCTCGCTGAGGTGAATAGTGACACTCCGGATTTCTTAGAAGTCCACGTTCAGCCTCCTGTCGTATAGGGGGTGAGAAAAGGTGAAGAACAACATTTTCAAAATAACCGAGATAATGGACGTATGTGTGGAACCGTATGTCCCAGTATAGCTCTCAACCAAAACTAATACAAGAATGACTTACTACCAGGAAAATAATACATTGGGTAAGAGACCCCTAGCCCCATAGGGTAGTGGTGAACTATAAAAATAACCAAAAATGACCGATATTTGTGTCGAATCCATAGTTTTATGGGTCACTGAGATGATCTGTGATACTCTGGAGGCTGTTTAAGACAAAGTGCAGTCCCAGTCGGCAAGGGTATGAAAAAGGGTAAAGAAAGGAAAATGTCCAAAGTGGCCGAGTTTAAGGGCGTGTGGTACACATATGATTTACTATCTGGAATTAATTACTATGGGGTAAGGTACCACTAGGACTCCTAGGTTTGGGGGTGTATGATAAAAAAAAACAGAATAACTGGCGAAATAGAAACATAATAGACAATGACAAATATTAATGTACAGTCCATAGTTTTCGGGGCCTCTGAGGTGAATAGTGACACTCCGGATATCGTTGAAGTCTATGTCCATCCCCCATCGGCATGGCGATAAGAAGGGGCGGAAAAGATAATGTCCGAAATGACCGAAATAACAGATGTATGTGTGTTCATTCCAGCATAGCTCTCATACAAAATTGGTACACATATGACTTACTATCTGAAAAATATACTGTTGGGATAAAATACACTTAGCACTCATAGGGAAGGTGGTGAAATATAAAAAAACGAGGAGGACTGATATTAATGTCGAATACATTGTTTACAAGGTCACTGAGGAACTGTGATACACTGGGTGGTTAAAGTCATACCTCATACAAAATTAGTATGCAGGTTGAGAAGGGGTGAAAATTAATGTAAAAATAACCGAGGATATGATGTACAGTATGTAGGTATGTTCCAGAATAACTCTCAACGAAACTTTGTACACATATGACTGAGGGCCTACCATCTGGAGAAAAGAATACTATGGGGATGAAAGTCCAAACCACCGCTCGGGGTGGAGAATGGGAGGGGATGGCATGTGAAAATAATGGAAAATAACCGATATTAATGTTGAATGCATTGTTTATGTGCCACTGAGACGAATTGTGAAGCTCTCAATACCGTTAAATCCACGTCCGGCCTCAATTGAGACGGGGGACTGAGAGGGGCTTAAAAGTCAACAGTCTAAACTGTCCGAGATTAATGTTGAATCCACTGCTTTTGGGGTCACAAGGCTGATTGGTGACAGTCTCAATGACAGCTGAAATCGTGTACATGATATCTATAGCACGACGGGTAAATACGCCTACATATAGTTAGTTATCTATCACTTCCTTTTGACAGGATCAAACACTTCCCAGGCAATTTGAGCTTCCACAAGGACAAAGTTTTACTCGAAAATTAGATAATTAGAAACTTGAAATCAAAATAACTCTAAACCTACATAATAGACCGTCAAATATCAATCAAAATCTCCAAAAGGAATTCTATAAAAATACACTTTAAACATAAATCACTGATAATGAAAGTCTTAAAGGTAAATATTAAAAAACAATCCGAGCAACGCCGGGTATTGCAGCTAGTAATTAATAATTTACAAATCGATATTGACTCTCAGCAGGAGGGCGTCTGCTATTGTAATCATTGCACTCCATATCGACTTTGACTGGCAGAAGGAATGGGATCCTTCTCCAACTCTTGTGTAACTAGCATTAGTAAGGAGGGATTCCCATTGTAATGAATAATTTCCTACACGATTTCACTGGAAGAAGTCAAAGGAGCGTGCGATTTTATTTAAAACTCCCCTGTAAGTAGGCAAGTGTGGCCGCCATTATAAACAAATTTACACATCTAAAATATCACTGGTGTTAGGCATAGTGGCCTGCTATGCCTCACCAACTCAGTTTGATTGACATTAAGAAAAGGGGCCTGTCATTATAATGATAATAGCACAACTCAATTTTGGCAGGTAGTAGGGAAGGTGCCTGCCATTATAATAAAATCTCCTCAACTGTAATCTGTGTGGAAGTAGGAAAAGGGGCCTCTCATTGTAACGAAAACTCCCAAAATCGGTTATGACCCCGCAGTAGGTAATGGGGGCTGTCATTATAATGAAAACTACTCGATTGTGAATGGCAGTAGGCAAGTTATCAACACAACTCCGCAACTCGCACTTAACATTGGAAACGACGTATGGGAACCTCCCCCTACTGTTTCTGGATAACGCTAAGGGACATACAATTTAATAAATCTTTTCACTGCATGTACAGTAATTTACTTCGATATCAGTATAAAATGTAGAATACCGTAGCGAAGCACGGGTACATTTGCATGTCTCTTGTCGTTATCCGAGAAACAGCATAGGGTTGTCCGTAGACGTTATTTCCAATGTAAAGTGCGAGTTGAGGAGTTGTGATAATAACGACAGGTCCACTTGTATACTGCGATTCACTATGCTGAACGTCAGTCACATTTTGATGGGTAAATTTGTTTATAATGTAGGTACCCTTGCAAGGGGGCACCTTTGCCTACTGAAAAACAGAGTCGGTAAAGGAGTTTTGAAAAAATAGCACGCTCCCTTGCCTTCTGCTAGTCAAATCAAGAAGGGAATTATTCATTACAATGGTACACAGAAGTTGGAGGAGGGCCCCATTCCTACTGCCAGTTAAAGTCGAAGTGGGAAGTATTGATTACAATAGCTACACCCTCCTGCTGGCAGTCACTACTGATTTGTAAATTATTAATTACAATGACAGACAAACCCCTTCTAGATCGCTACAAATCGACTTCAATAAATAAATATAGACCGACATACGGAAGTATATGAATGTTCACCTTCATTTACAGAATAACTGCTGCTAAACGGTGCATCATAACGAAAAACGGATTGTATATTTGAGATTAATAGACTCAGAAAATACTCGACCGATTTCGCTGAAAATTTCACAATTTGTTCTTATTACTTCTGAGAGAGTTTACGATGTGGTTTTAACGAAATCGGATTGTCAGTTTTATTATTATGAGTAATTTTATGTAATTTTATGAAATTGCAAAGCCACACCAAGATTGGATCGATTCGATGGACAGATTGTCGCTAGGCAACAGCAACACTCTATATCATGATAGGAGGGTGAGAAGACGCCGCTTTAAAGTACCTTTCTTGATAGAAGGTTCATTCTCATGCCTGTTATTTGGAAATAGCAATCCAACATGCCGTGATAGCAATGTACCTTCATGTCATAGGACCAACTTTGATAGGTCTGCCCAGTTTGAAGAATGTAGCTGTGAATTAGATGTGAAAAATATTTAAGAAACTGTGAAAAATATTGAACATTAACAGTAGAATGATACGAGTTATCACCCACTCCTAGCGAAGAGCAACTGGTAGTTTCCAACGAGCAAAGGCGAGATCTAAATATATAAATGCCATTGTACAAAGTATGTGGGTATGTATATGAATTACATCTCCTAAATCACTGAAGCGATCTCAACCAAACATGGTACACTTGTGACTTAGTATCAGGAGACAAACCTAGTGGGGGAAAGACTACAATCATCCATAAAGGCGGGGGTTGAGGGGGCTGAGTTATAAAAATAATCGGAAATAGTGTCGAATCCTTACTTTACGGGGTCACTGAGATGAATAGTGACACTCCGGATTTTTTAAAGTCCAAGTTCAGTCCCCTTCGGGTTGGGGGTCAAGGGGGTGAGATATATAAAAATTATCAAAAATAGTGTCGAATCCATAGTTCTTGGGGCGCTGAGATGAAAAGTGACACTCCGGATTTTTATCCCTTAGGAGTGGGGGTAGAGCGGGTGTCGAGGGGATGCAGATATAAAAATAATCCAAAATGTTGTCGAATCCATCGTTTTGGGGGTCGCTGAGATGAATAGTGACACTACGGATTTTTTAAAGTCCAATTTCAGCCCCCTTTCGGGTGGTGGTGAGGGGGAGTGAGATATAAAAATTATGGAAAATAGTGACGAATACATAGTTTTCGGGGGCGCTGAGATGAATAGTGACACTCAAGAATTTTAAAGGCCATTTTCAGCCTCCTTTGGGTTGGGGGACGAGAGGAGAGTGAGACATAAAAATAATCGAAAATAGTGTCGAGTCCATAGTTTTGGGGGTCGCTGAGATGAATAGTGACACTCCGGAATTTTTTAAAGTCCAAGTTCAGTCCCCTTTGTGGTTGAGGATTAGGAGAGAGTGAGATATAAAATAAACGAAAATAGAGTCGAATCCAAACTTTTAGGGGTCACTCAAATGAACAGTGACATAGGTGTGACAAAAGGTGAAAAAATTAAATGGCCAAAATGACCGAGATTATGGGCGTATGTTTGTATTTTCCAGCATAGCTGACAACTAAATTTGGTACAAATATTACTTACTATTTGTGAAAAATGCTGTTGGGGCAAAACACTGCTAGAACCCGTTCTCAGGACTAGTGGAGCGATTTCTACCAAACGTGGTACACATATGACTTACCATCAGGAGACTAACCACGTGGGTATAAGACACCCCTAGCAGCCTTGGGGGGGGGGGGGGGGCGTGAGGTATGTAATTCGGAAATAGTGTCAGTTCATAGTTTCCGGGGTCGCTGAGATGAATAGTGCACCTCCGAAATTTGTTTAAAATTCAGCCCGTAAAGTAAAGATGCAGATTTGAAAGAAAGAGTAGCCACAGCAGCCGTTGCCGAAGCAATGTACGCAAAAAGAAAATTAGAAATGGCTATCGAAGTCGATCAAAATGGTTTAGGTCCGAATGGCAAATTTAAACCCAAGTCTGTTTCTATAAAATTTTCTAACGATGAGCTGAAGGAATTTGATGTCCTCGATAATTACCTAACTAATGCACAAAGAAAGAAGAAAAAGAATCAGATAAAAAAAGGTGGAAGTTTACTTCTAACATTTGCTATATCTGTATTTTAAGAAATATACGAGTATTTACAAAAGAAGAAAGAGAGTTCAGGTTTGACTAAACATGCAGGAGGATTTTTAGGAATTGCGGCAGCGATTGTATCCATAATCACTGCAAGTGTCACTGCTGCAGTAAACATAACAAGCGCTATGCACAATAAACAAAAGAACGATGCAGAACTAGAAGAGCTAAAAAGGCATAGTCTCGCTACGGAGAAGAAATCTGGTCAAGGTATTCTTTTGGAAAAATAGACGCGGATATCCTAAAGTTATTGGTCAAACAATACCCACGTCCACTAAGTAATTTTGACATTGAAAAATTAGTTTAAAAATTAAAAATCAAATATTTTAGAGGTGTGTTTATCATCGATGAGCCGCCGGCTAAACTGGATAAAAATATTGAATCAGGCATTGTAAATCTATATACTTCTAATCATGTTGGTACGCACTAGATTTGCTATTTCAAGAAAGTTGATGAAAAAATGTTATTGGATTCCTAAGGTGGCAATGTACCCAAAGAATTAGTTGACTATCTCAAATCCGATCACTTACTCTTTAATGCGGAAATAATACAAAATTACGACGAATACATCTATGGTCACTTGTGCCTATGTGTTCTGAAACTATTTTCCGAAGGACACGATAATCCGAGTGAAATTTTAGACACAATAAATGGCCTTAGACATTTTCGGAAACCAACTTCGAGTTAAGTTTGGTGTGACAAAAGATGAGCTATATGCGAAAATAAGAGTCTGCTAAATTACCTAATAAGAATCGTTCTAAAGATTTTCAAGCCACACGACAATTACGTTAATATTCTCAAGAAGAGATTAGTTAACGTAGCAGAACCCGTTGATAAACGTGATGTAGTCACCAAAAAATATTTAGAAAAACAGTTAGCATTATCAAGTGCAAGCAAAGAGGCTCGTGATCTGAAAAATTATTTCACTAAATATGAAATGGAGATAATGTTTAGAGATTACTCTAGAGAAAACAGAAATCGCTCCTTTAACCAATGAAATTCATAATCTAACTAGAAAGCTAGTAGATAGCGACAAGAAGGTTTTTGATAAGATAGAAGTCAACGCTGAACTAAAAACTGATACTGCCTTTATCATTCACACTTTCTGGTACGAGTGCTGGATCAGAAAAATAATTATCGCTTCAGAAAGCCATCCTGGAGTACTTGGAGTACACTCGGAATTTCAAATAAAAGAACTATTCGATGTCTACATCAACGATAAAGAAAATAAAACAGACGTAACTGCACTTCCCATCAAAGGTAAAGCAAGAGATGCGCTGCATTTTGTTCCCAAAGATAGTAAAGTCAATTACACTTGGAGGAGTAGTCATGCCTATTCATATTCAAGTCATCATGTTTGGAGAATTAACCGCTGATCATCCTTTAAAATCTGAAACTGTAAATCCCGACGAAGGAGTTGTGTAGATGACGTCACATTTTATTTTCTATAAATGGATAAAATTGAAAGCTATAAAGTGGCATTCATTCCCACTGAATGAAAAAACTAAAAATAACCTTTTGGTTCCAAATAAGGACACCGAAATAGAAATCAAAGCTGGCGATGGATGGGAAAAGAATAAATTTCAACTAGCCATGAAATTCGACGTTACTCATGCCATTGGTACCGACTATACCCATTAAGAAGGACAATCGAACGTAAAGCTCATAGATAATTTCCCTGCTTTTCTGTGGTCTGCAGTAACTATCAAAAAAGGGTAACCATCTTGTTTCTTCTAGAATAGACCATCCCGGTATCGTCGAAGCAGTATTGCATCAACTCACTTCCTCTTAAGTGATGAAGTTCGTCTAGAATATAACGTACCGAGCTCGATAGCTGCAGTCGCTTAAGTGCGGCCAGTATCCAGTATTCGGGAGATAGTAGGTTCGAACCCCACTCTCGGCAGCCCTGAAGATGTTTTTCCGTGGCTGTACCTTAATTAAGCCCACGGCCGCTTCCTTCCCACTTCTAGCCCGTTCCTGTCCCATAGTCGCCGTAAGACCTATCTGTGTCGGTACGACGTAAAGCCAATAGCAAACAAAATAAAAGAATATAACGTTGTCAATAACGGTAAGCTGCAATCAAAATCATACGAAGTGCTGTATCCTTTAGAAAAACTGGGTGGATTCTTTAAAGATTACCAAGAGATTGAGTGGGAAGGCAATTACACAACAAGTTTTACTTGGAGCCCATACGCGAAAGATGCCCTTTACAGATGAAAGTCAATAAGAGAAAATGGAACATTGGACGGTTCTTCTCTTCCAGCAGACCATTACACGTATGGAAATACGGGCGCCTGTTACCAAGTAGGAGCCGAATTTTGAAGTTGAACGCAGAGAACAAATATATAAAACTCCGAAAAGTCTCATATCATTTTTCGATCTACAAGCGCACGAATTCTCTGATATTATTGGAAAAAGAAATTTTGAACTAGACGTCACCAAATTCTATCAGTCTATGGAGTTTGACTAGCCTTTATTTATGCTTGTAGTGTTTCAAACCAACAGAAAGGAAAAGCAATTGCTCGATTCATCTCAGTTCGACCATGTCCATATATGTGAAAAACGGTAGAGATGAAATGTTTCCAGAAGAATCTTGGAATATTGATCCTCCTAACAAATTCTTGAAAGCTTATGATGCGTTTACAGATTTCAAAAGAATAACTCAACTAAACTCAGGTGTAGGCATCAGTCCACGACAGTATCCTATTCGTATTTATGTCATCAACATGAGTAAGCGTAGAAATATTGTAACTGCTGCAAAGACGGGTATGAAGTTGTGCGATACATTTAATGCTACTATACCCACAAACACATGGATGTATGTAATCATGTACGGAAAGAAAATCTTATCTTTAATGCTCAACAGAGAAATTTTAAGCAACATAAATGAATTAAAAACCACAAAGTATTCTTGAGTTGATTACTAGATGTTTTGCTTCTTTCGTTAAGTTTCTTAGAAGACGCAAGAAAGAGAATAATTCTAAGTAAGAATTTTAAAATATAATTTTCAACAAATATTCGTCAATTTAATGTATTTGTCCCACCAGTTGGTGCATTTGCAATAAAACCTAAATTGCTTTTCCAACTCTTAAAGTTCTTTTTTCTTTTGTAGCTGTTCAAATGGATACATAACTAAAAATTCTGCCCACAGTTTGTCATTCCTCTTCAACTTATCATTAATTTTTATTTTGTGTTCAGTGTTCAAAAGCACGGCTATTTTTGCAATAAAAAATTTATAAGGTAGCGCCTTATCTTTGTAATAATTATTAAAGACCTCAAACACCTCTTCAATTTTATTTAAGCTGCTGAGGCTTGGAAGTTGCTTTGCGTGAAATAAGTCAACTAAAATATTGTGCATTCTCTTCTCTCGGTATGCAAAGTTGTTGTGTGGATTTTTCGCAGCTGGAAAACAAAAATAGCAACGGTAGCCAAGTTTACTCCAAGTCGTATATGTCTCACAAAATTCAACTTCTTGTTCCGGTTCACCAAATATTTCGTTAGCGAAATGAAAAGGAAAACTAGAATAGATGAGACTTATTAATTTGGCCGGACTCAACTTTGCATATCCTTTTAACTGCCGCTCTTTAGCTATTTCTTTCAGCTCAGAAGTTTTCATACTTCGCAGGTTGACCATTTAATACACATCTACATTTTGAATTACTTTTTTCTTCCTCTACTGGGAAAATAATTTTTATCCGTTCAATTCCAAGAAATTATACCCGTGCGCATTCCGTCGACATGAGGGAAAATATAAAAGCAAATACGGTACGGCATTCTATGACTATAGCGTTTTCACATATAAAACCATAGGGATTTCAAAAGTGCGCTCGTATCGGCATTATATATCTACTCATATGTATAGCTTGAATTGTACTGGAATTGATACGTCGATATATTACGTTAAGGGAGATGCTGCTCAATACCAGGCACTTTGCATCGTTTATCTCACATTTCTTTAATTTCAGTTCCTTTTGAAAAATGGCCCCGTGTTGACCGACAGTGTTGACAGTTGATATATTAATTCTTCAATGTATGTTTGGAATTATTCACATTTAATCTGTAAGGAGATGGTTTTGCTTTACCTTGCTATCGTCACACGTCTTCGGCACCCATAAAGAACATTTATGCAGTTCGGAACAGTCCAATATATATTGTCACTGGACAAACTATTTCATGAAGTGTGATACAAAGTAAAAATATTCGTTTCTCAATGCATCTCCAATACTGACCTCCATTTTATCGAATTAGGTGTGTCCAGCCAGTTTTTGCCTTTACCCGCTCAGATATTGCGTGGCCCATATATCAGCTTCTTGATAGACGTGTTAGAGGTCCACCCCAAAGCTATTACTCTCTCTGAAACCGCCGTAGCATTCACAATGTTGAGGCCGACTTTATCTAACGTCGAAGAAATATTACTGCTACAAGATGCCAGCCTCTCTTAATCAATTCTTGGCCCCCTCGTTCTATTTCACAGTGAGTTCTTAAGTCGTCATGTCAAACAACCCATAGAGCCAGAGAAACAAGCACGCCTGATGGTAGTGTAGTCCACGCTAAATGAAGATGAAGAAGAACATGCAGATGTTCCGCTGCCGGTTCCCAAAGGGCTATACAAATGTGAAACATAGACGTACTATACTGCACAGTAGAACATTAATTATTTTTTCTTAACGTCTCCAGAGCAATATGGAAGGACAAAGAAAATGCAGATTTTAAACAGCTTTTCTCTCCCTGGAAAACTATTGATATGATCTACGAATTATTTATTGGCTCCCTCTCCCGTTAGCCTGGGTTCGATTGCAGGATTTGCCACAAACCTGGGTTCGCCAGTTGTATGTGACAACTGAGAAGACAACTGGATTAAAATTCCACTCCTAGCCACCATCAATTTGGTCTTACTTGTTCACCACTGCAACTCCAGGCAAATGCTGAATGGCACCAAACTTATAGCCCAGAGTAGCTCCCAGTTATTTCTTAATCCTCCTCCAATTATTTAAAAATATACACTCCAGTGAAAGAAATCACTCCTACACGCACTTACAAGCAAACTGCCTCATGGGACAGATACAACTGTTCAAAATCATACTATAGTATTCTGCTTTACTAAAAGTATTGTATACATGCCCAGTTCTCTTCTTGACCGCAAACACACGAGTTAAACTATGTCTTCCCTATTCACGTGCTTGAACACTTTTGGATGCCTGTGGTGTCCGTAACTACACATAAAATATCAAACAAATACTTTGAGAAGCGCAACATGATCCTGACAAACCGATGATAAAGATAACATAGCCCAACATAATATATAAGATTCAACCTCTGCGTCGATATAAGAAATGTGAGCTTCCCACGACGTGATTTTGAACAATCTACCAAATACACTACAACAGCCAAATAGCATTCTGAAACTACAACCATTTCGACCAATAGTTGCACTCACCACGATTACAGTATCTACATCCGTAAGGTAAATCCGGGACAGATGCCGCCCCGGTAGAGATGCCGCATACACTGTAGCTAAAGGTTCCCATCGTTACAGCTAGATGGCAATATGTGTGGTTTTTCAGTTTCTAAGGAAGAACTACTGTCTGCGAGTGTGACGAAATTTGCTCGTATATTACGCCAATTATAGCCGATATCATGAGGCGAGTACATGTTTCCTCCTGACAAAGTTTTTGCGTGTGTTAATTTATTGTATATTAAGTTGGCTTCAAATGCTTAAATCAGACGTTTTTAGTACAGTAGACGTCAGAAACATAACTGTAGTTGAGAGTAAGCTAATTTTGGGCCGTGATAGCCTTGAGGTATGAAAACAGGATGGTGCGGCGTCTCTCCCTGATAGTTGACCTTCGGGCTGAGCAGCGGTCGCTGTGCAGGCCAGAGCCATTTCAAGGGTGTTAAGTGCCGTGGGGTTTTATATAACACAGTGAAGAATCCATTGCACATGCACATTTATAGTAAATCGAAATTAAAATATGATTTTAATGTTGTAAATTATCAGATAGATTTTTTCCATTGAATGATTATATTATGTGGACATAATTGTCTTGTAGTACGTTCTAGTGTTCGGTTATATTAAAGTTGAAGAAATTGGCTTAAATTTGATTTTGTCATTAATTATTTTACTCGCGGCATCTCTCCTGAGCAAAGTCGGCATCTATACCGGGATCCAGGGAGAGACGCCGCAGATGCAACAATTCCTTTGTTCACTCCTATCTCCCATTTACTTTCAATTGCCAATATTTTGTTCATCCCTGATCAAATGTACATGTTTTCAAATTATGCTCGATGAATTTGCAACAATTTTTAAAGTAAATATACCGAGAAATAACAAAAGACATAAAAAGTGCGGCAACTCTCCCGGAATTACCCTATACATAATGTTACATGCAAGTTGCAATAAACCAAGACTTTTCAAAACATAATCGACAATTACTAAAATAATTTCAAAAGTCGTTGTATTAAGCACGAAAAGGCACGCCTGTAAAATCTTGAATACACTGATTCTCGACCTACCACCGTAGTTAAGCAACATTGGATGTGGCCAATACTTAGATGGGTGACGCTTGGTAACAGCACGTGCCTTGACCCACTTCGCTTGTTATTCCAGTAAGACACGACTTGCAGGATACCAGCAAAATACAGTACACATTTTTCATTCAGGAAGGTCAAATGGAGTGTCTGACTATTGACCTAAGTCATGGAAGATTAATGACGAAAATGAGGGCTATTAGTGTGGATAAAGGAGGGATTGAATGGGTGTCTAAATTTCTACAAATCAGAACTCAGATAATAACAGCAGGTGAAGCATTAGCTGATCCTTCTATAAAAATAAAATCGTTACAACATTGCATCTGTACATCGATTAGTTTCGCGAAATTTTTATAGTAGTCCGTTTCAGGTGTAATAGTGACCATCTATATATCTTTCTTCTTTTGCTAGTGGCTTTGCGTCGCACCGACACAAAGAGGTCTTATGGCGACGATGGGATAGGAAAGGGCTAGGAGTTGGAAGGAAGCGGCCGTGGCCTTGATTAAGGTACAGCCCCAGCATTTGCCTGGTGTGAAAATGAGAAACCACGGAAAACCATCTTCAGAGCTGCCGACAGTGGGATTAGAACCCTCTGTCTCCCGGATGCAACCTCACAGCTGCGTGCCCCTAACCGCACAGCCAACTCGCCCGATATATATATACACTGACTGACAGAGCAAATGCAACACCAAGAAGGAGTGGTTCGAAAGAGATGAAAGTTGGGGAAAAAACAGAGACGGCACGGACGAATAATTGATGTTTATTTCAAACTGATATGCAGTAATAATACCAATATAAATGGTCCGTTATTGGACATTATAAATTTTCCAGCTAGCTCATTCTTGGTTGCCAGCGTTTCGCCCTCGTGTGCTAGGGTGGGCTCATCAGTTGGTACCTAGCACACCTACCAATACGCTGGCTAGTGCATACCGTGGAGGCCACTGCGTAGGCTAACTGGAGCCGTCGGCAGTGCCAATGCACTAAGAGACTTTGTCTCATCACTAAAAATTGATGCCTGCTTGGCCATCAGATGATATAGATGTTTATTCCCATAGGGAATCTGAAATATTTGTCCTGAATGAGCAAATTTATAATACCAATATAAACGGTCCGTTATTGGACATTATAAATTTTCCAGCTAGCTCATTCTTGGTTGCCAGCGTTTCGCCCTCGTGTGCTAGGGTGGGCTCATCAGTTGGTACCTAGCACACCTACCAATACGCTGGCTAGTGCATACCGTGGAGGCCACTGCGTAGGCTAACTGGAGCCACCGGCAGTGCCAATGCACTAAGAGACTTTGTCTCATCACTAAAAATTGATGCCTGCTTGGCCATCAGATGATATAGATGTTGATTCCCATAGGGAATCTGAAATATTTGTCCTGAATGAGCAAATTTATAATACCAATATAAATGGTCCGTTATTGGACATTATAAATTTTCCAGCTAGCTCATTCTTGGTTTCCAGCGTTTCGCCCTCGTGTGCTAGGGTGGGCTCATCAGTTGGTACCTAGCACACCTACCAATACGCTGGCTAGTGCATACCGTGGAGGCCACTGCGTAGCCTAACTGGAGCCACCCGCAGTGCCAATGCACTAAGAGACTTTGTCTCATCACTAAAAATTGATGCCTGCTTGGCCATCAGATGATATAGATGTTGATTCCCATAGGGAATCTGAAATATTTGTCCTGAATGAGCAAATTTATAATACCAATATAAATGGTCCGTTATTGGACATTATAAATTTTCCAGCTAGCTCATTCTTGGTTGCCAGCGTTTCGCCCTCGTGTGCTAGGGTGGGCTCATCAGTTGGTACCTAGCACACCTACCAATACGCTGGCTAGTGCATACCGTGGAGGCCACTGCGTAGGCTAACTGGAGCCACCGGCAGTGCCAATGCACTAAGAGACTTTGTCTCATCACTAAAAATTGATGCCTGCTTGGCCATCAGATGATATAGATGTTGATTCCCATAGGGAATCTGAAATATTTGTCCTGAATGAGCAAATTTATAATACCAATATAAATGGTCCGTTATTGGACATTATAAATTTTCCAGCTACCTCATTCTTGGTTGCCAGCGTTTCGCTCTCGTGTGCTAGGGTGGGCTCATCAGTTGGTACCTAGCACACCTACCAATACGCTGGCTAGTGCATACCGTGGAGGCCACTGCGTAGGCTAACTGGAGCCACCGGCAGTGCCAATGCACTAAGAGACTTTGTCTCATCACTAAAAATTGATGCCTGCTTGGCCATCAGATGATATAGATGTTGATTCCCATAGGGAATCTGAAATATTTGTCCTGAATGAGCAAATTTATAATACCAATATAAATGGTCCGTTATTGGACATTATAAATTTTCCAGCTAGCTCATTCTTGGTTGCCAGCGTTTCGCCCTCGTGTGCTAGGGTGGGCTCATCAGTTGGTACCTAGCACACCTACCAATACGCTGGCTAGTGCATACCGTGGAGGCCACTGCGTAGGCTAACTGGAGCCACCGGCAGTGCCAATGCACTAAGAGACTTTGTCTCATCACTAAAAATTGATGCCTGCTTGGCCATCAGATGATATAGATGTTGATTCCCATAGGGAATCTGAAATATTTGTCCTGAATGAGCAAATTTATAATACCAATATAAATGGTCCGTTATTGGCAACCAAGAATGAGCTAGCTGGAAAATTTATAATGTCCAATAACGGACCATTTATATTGGTATTATAAATTTGCTCATTCAGGACAAATATTTCAGATTCCCTATGGGAATCAACATCTATATCATCTGATGGCCAAGCAGGCATCAATTTTTAGTGATGAGACAAAGTCTCTTAGTGCATTGGCACTGCCGGTGGCTCCAGTTAGCCTACGCAGTGGCCTCCACGGTATGCACTAGCCAGCGTATTGGTAGGTGTGCTAGGTACCAACTGATGAGCCCACCCTAGCACACGAGGGCGAAACGCTGGCAACCAAGAATGAGCTAGCTGGAAAATTTATAATGTCCAATAACGGACCATTTATATTGGTATTATAAATTTGCTCATTCAGGACAAATATTTCAGATTCCCTATGGGAATCAACATCTATATCATCTGATGGCCAAGCAGGCATCAATTTTTAGTGATGAGACAAAGTCTCTTAGTGCATTGGCACTGCCGGTGGCTCCAGTTAGCCTACGCAGTGGCCTCCACGGTATGCACTAGCCAGCGTATTGGTAGGTGTGCTAGGTACCAACTGATGAGCCCACCCTAGCACACGAGGGCGAAACGCTGGCAACCAAGAATGAGCTAGCTGGAAAATTTATAATGTCCAATAACGGACCATTTATATTGGTATTATAAATTTGCTCATTCAGGACAAATATTTCAGATTCCCTATGGGAATCAACATCTATATCATCTGATGGCCAAGCAGGCATCAATTTTTAGTGATGAGACAAAGTCTCTTAGTGCATTGGCACTGCCGGTGGCTCCAGTTAGCCTACGCAGTGGCCTCCACGGTATGCACTAGCCAGCGTATTGGTAGGTGTGCTAGGTACCAACTGATGAGCCCACCCTAGCACACGAGGGCGAAACGCTGGCAACCAAGAATGAGCTAGCTGGAAAATTTATAATGTCCAATAACGGACCATTTATATTGGTATTATAAATTTGCTCATTCAGGACAAATATTTCAGATTCCCTATGGGAATCAACATCTATATCATCTGATGGCCAAGCAGGCATCAATTTTTAGTGATGAGACAAAGTCTCTTAGTGCATTGGCACTGCCGGTGGCTCCAGTTAGCCTACGCAGTGGCCTCCACGGTATGCACTAGCCAGCGTATTGGTAGGTGTGCTAGGTACCAACTGATGAGCCCACCCTAGCACACGAGGGCGAAACGCTGGCAACCAAGAATGAGCTAGCTGGAAAATTTATAATGTCCAATAACGGACCATTTATATTGGTATTATAAATTTGCTCATTCAGGACAAATATTTCAGATTCCCTATGGGAATCAACATCTATATCAACTGATATGCAGGTTACACAATGCGCACGGCATCGACTCAGTAGGATGTAGGACCACCGCCAGCGGCGATGCACGCAGAAACACGTCGAGGTACAGAGTCAATAAGAGTGCGGGTGGTGTCCTGAGGGATGGTTCTCCATTCTCTGTCAACCATTTGCCACAGTTGGTCGTCCGTACGAGGCTGGGGCAGAGTTTGCAAACGGCGTCCAATGAGATTCCACACGTGTTCGATTGGTTTGAGATCCGGAGAGTACGCTGCCACGGAAGCATCTGTACACCTCGTAGAGCCTGTTGGGAGATGCGAGCAGTGTGTGGGCGGGCATTATCCTGCTGAAACAGAGCATTGGCAGCCCCTGAAGGTACGGGAGTGCCACCGGCCGCAGCACATGCTGCACGTAGCGGTGGGCATTTAACGTGCCTTGAATACGCACTAGAGGTGACGTGGAATCATACGCAATAGCGCCCCAAACCATGATGCCGCGTTGTCTAGCGGTAGGGCGCTCCACAGTTTCTGCCGGATTTGACCTTTCTCCACGCCGACGCCACACTCGTCTGCGGTGACTATCACTGACAGAACAGAAGCGGGACTCATCGGAGAACACGACGTTCCTCCATTCCCTCATCCAAGTCGCTCTAGCCCGGCACCATGCCAGGCGTTCACGTCTATGCTGTGGAGTCAATGGTAGTCTTCTGAGCGGACGCCAGGAGTGCAGGCCTCCTTCAACCAATCGACGGGAAATTGTTCTGGTCGATATTGGAACAGCCAGGGTTTCTTGCACATGCTGAAGAATGGCGGTTGACGTGGCGTGCGGGGCTGCCACCGCTTGGCGGCGGATGCGCCGATCCTCGCGTGCTGACGTCACTCGGGCTGCGCCTGGACCCCTCGCACGTGCCACATGTCCCTGCGCTAACCATCTTCGCCACAGGCGCTGCACCGTGGACACATCCCTATGGGTATCGGCTGCGATTTGACGAAGCGACCAACCTCCCCTTCTCAGCCCGATCACCATACCCCTCGTAAAGTCGTCTGTCTGCTGGAAATGCCTCCGTTGACGGCGGCCTGGCATTCTTAGCTATACACGTGTCCTGTGGCACACGACAACACGTTCTACAATGACTGTCGGCTGAGAAATCACGGTACGAAGTGGGCCATTCGCCAACGCCGTGTCCCATTTATCGTTCGCTACGTGCGCAGCACAGCGGCGCATTTCACATCATGAGCATACCTCAGTGACGTCAGCCTACCCTGCAATTGGCATAAAGTTCTGACCACTCCTTCTTGGTGTTGCATTTGCTCTGTCAGTTAGTGTATATATATACCTTTTAGCTTTGGTTTCTGTCTGAGTTATTGTAACTAAATATCTACTGGACATATTTCAACCAAAATTTGTATTTAGAATCCAAACGTAGGTTTTAGGGTACATACAATTTCAAAATCCCTGAATGGACTGGGTTTATAGGAAGACCGAGACAGTGATTTTACTCTGCCACAAAATATCCATGACAAAACAGTAATGCAAATCTACCGACCTAATGGAAATGAATTTTAGAACGGTTTTCTTATGTACACTTTGTTGATAGGAGGATTCATAAGAGAGATACTATTAATCGAAAGTTTTACAGTCTAAGTCGTAACGTGCATAGGCTAAAGGAGGGAGCGCGTAGAGTTGATTTCTTATAACTGGAGAATTGGACATATTTTAACCAGACTTGATATTTAAAAGCTGTCTACGCAAAGATAACTTGTATGTTTCATACAATTTCAAAATCCTTTAATCGACGGATGATATATACAAAGACCGAAACAAACCAACCTCAGTGGAAATCTACTATCATTAATGGAAATCTATTTCTAAACATTTTTCTCATATGCACGTTTTCTATAGGAGGAATAATAATGAAGCTATTATTACGAAATGTTTCACATTCCAAGTCCCAGGGCAAATAGTCCAAAAACGGGTGCCCGTAGTGCTGATATCTTATAAGTTAACTGGAAAACAACGGATCATATTTCAACCAAACTTCATAGTCAGAATCTACCTATCGAAAAGTAGCTTTTAGGATCCATACCATTCAGAATTTCCGTAATTTTACAATGGGGTGCAAGGTTTAGGAAGACCAAAACAGTAAATTTACTCTCTCACAAAAATATCCAAGGCCAACACTAACAGAAATCTACCAACATCAATGGAAATCCGTTTCTTAAATATTCTTCTCGTGTCCAATTTCACGGTAGGAGGACTAATATTTTATTTATTTATTTATTTATTTATTTATTTATTTATTTATTTATTTATTTATTTATTTATTTATTTATTTATTTATTTATTTATTTATTTATTTATTATTTAATTTATTTATTTATTTAATTTATTTATTTATTTTATTTATTTCCCGGTCTAGAAATCCAAGATTAAAGGCCGAGAGGATTTAACATGATGACCACGCGACACCTCGGGCTTTCTGCCTGAGCAGGTGTCGTTTAGTAGGCCAAGGCCCTTCGGGGATGTTGTGCTATGAGGTTTGGTCTGGATTTATTTATTTATATACTTGTTTATCTATTTATTTGTTTAATTTATTTATTAGCAAATTTACCCGTGTTTTGCTACGGTATTCTACCTTGTATACGGATTCCGCAGTAAATTACTGTACACGCAGTGAGTAAGATTATGTTAAATCCCATGTCTCTTAGCGGAATCCGAGAAACAAAACGGGGATGACCCCTTACGTTGTTTCAGATGTATTGTGCGTGTTGGGTAGTTTTAATGATAAAGAAAGGCCACATTACCAACTGCCATTCAAAGTCGAGTTCGGGAGTTTCTACTACAACGGCAGGCTCACTTGTCAACTGCCATTCACAATAGAGGTGGGGAGTTTTCATTATAAAGACAGGTCCCCTTTCCAAATGCCAGTTACAATAGTGTTAGAGATTTGATTAAAATCAAGCAATGCAGCTCTTCTAACGTATAAGGAATCGAGATACGACAAAAGGTCATACGACCAAAGTTAAAGAACTCTCCAAATTTAACGGCGATTGTGTAGTCTATTTCGTGATTTGACCTACCGTTTAGCCGGCATTTACCCCGAAATGAAGATCTACACCATGCTTAAAATGGCCTCCATATTTCGATATTTTTCGAAGCCAGTAAGTTATTCAGTTGAACAGGTTGGAATTTTTCCTCAAAGGAAAGAGTATCCAGTTTATGGGATTGGTACTTGCATGCATACGGATAAATTAAGAAATAAAATAGTACAGTTAAGAGAGCTGACATTAGTTGAAGGTAGGATAATGACTGAGGACAGCCGGATAGGACAAACATGTAAATACCAAGTGGATGTGTTGGAAAATAAAATGTCCCTCACTAAATTACGATGATACGAGTTACGGATTTAAGAAAGCAGCAACAGTGGAGAAATATAGGCGCAGGGATTCTTAGGTAAACAGATAAGAAGATAACTTATGGTTTTATTACTTAAGCCTAAAGGGGCAACGCAGAAGCAACAAAATAAAGCAGAAAACAGAAGTAGGAGAGAAATACAGTAAAAAATCTAGCAAATGCCAGAAAACACCTTACGGTGTGAAATAATGGGATACAATCCGCGATACTGTTCAAATATTAACAGCCCCACTTATTGCTATTCGAAGACGATTGTAACCTCCAGCGGTAATCCGCAAATATCCCGCAGAATGGCAGATTGACATCTCTCTCGCCTTCTACTATAACGTGCTCCAAATTTTTTAACTATTCTACCTGATTCTACGTCTGCTACGCTTGACATGCCGCTACTAACCTGTGTGTGTGTGCTCTCTTCGCCCGTCCAGTTTGTACTGTCCGTGCTGCTTACCCTCCCTCCTTTCTTCCCCTACCGCCTCGCTGTGCACTGTGTACCGTCTGCTCTCGTCTTTTCTGGACGTTTCCATCGGAGTATAAATAAGGCCTGCTCTGGGCTTGATCGGCGAGTTGGATGAAGACGACGACTTGTGTGGAGGGAGGACTTTATTTTACTTACGCTAGCGGCTGGTCCGTGTGCAATGTTTCTTTTTAAATGGTGTTTAATGTTCATGATTGAAGCTCAAGGACTGCTGGACGGGTGAGCGAACTTTAAATTTATTTTTCCTTGCCATATTTCACTTTCTTTTTAATGCTGCACTTCCTGATTTCATCATGCCGTACTGGCTACAAATGACTGTTCACGCTAATAATATTGCTAGTCTGAGCTGTTGACAGTGGTGTTTTTCTTGCAACTACATTACGATCTCTTTTCAAAATTTGACTTTCAATTACGTCAAGTGATTACTGTGATATGAACCACTGGATTCCAATAGACTTGGTGAACAAACGCAAGAATAGGACTGATTGTAATTTTATTAACGCCTACCTTCTGTTTGAAAATTTGAATTCCATCAATGTTTGTAGGTTCTATTTTTCCTAATCCCTGTTGCCAGCCTTAGGTACTGTTCTCTTTCACGTCCTTCCCTTTTTCCCCACGTTCCTGTCCCGGGTTTATCTATTCTTCTACCTTTGGTATTGTACAGTGGCCTAATGCCTTTCAAAACTTTCTTAAATTTTCGTATTAATGGGTAATATCTGTTTACCGTTTTGTAGGATACTCCCAATGTAAACTATTGTAAAATTCATCTTGCCTCGAGTCTAACTGTTTTCTTTAAATTCAAATTAGTGTTGTTAAATGGTCGTCCCATATCTTTTTTGGAAATCAGAAGTATTTAATCTTTAAAATATTGTTGGATTCTTTATTTATCTGTTTCGCTTTCTTTGGCTTGTAATAATCCTTCTTGGTGTTTGTGCTAATATATTATTGTTATGAAAAAACTGTTCCTTCTTATTCCCTGATTTTTATTACGCGCATTTCAACGTCCTTTAATTATCTGTACTTACCTCGGGTTCCTCTGAAAAAATGGACACAGTAAAAAGCTTCCCTATGCGCACTGCTGAAATCCTTCACTTTGAAAATTGAAATCTGAGTACTTGTGCATGTATGGATTTTTCTGGAGAGTTGTAAAATCCTTTTCGTGGCATGCCATCACTTGCACAGATTGGTGTTTATGTTACTGCGTTAGTCGGACTAGTGTCCAAGTTCATGACTTAGTTATATTCTTCTATGATCGTGTTTGTTTTGTTGGTATTTTTACTTACCATTTCCACTCTGGTGTATTGCGAGATTATTCTGAGTGTACATATCTACCCAAAATGCGACACCCTTACCCAAGTCTACAAAACCTAACGCCACAAATGGTAGCAGACCTTTTTCTCTCATTATTACACTTCCTTTAGTAATTTTTCTATTATGGCATGCTTTTCTGATAATTTCCCCTTGGGTGAAGAAAATTCTTCTCCACCTCCTACTTATCATAATCTTTCTTTGCCTAACCCTCCCGTGAGTGACTTAATTTCTTTTTCTACTTCTACTCCTCCGAGTTCCTTCTCTTATCCTTCTACTCCTACATCCCATAACCAGTTTTCTGATCGCAAATCTTTCCCATTTTCTCACCATCACGACATGGCTCCGGATCTAGGCCCCCATTCTTCTCCATCCATACCCCAACTGAATGCTGT
The DNA here is from genome assembly GCF_040414725.1 of Anabrus simplex. Classification (NCBI taxonomy): domain Eukaryota; kingdom Metazoa; phylum Arthropoda; class Insecta; order Orthoptera; family Tettigoniidae; genus Anabrus; species Anabrus simplex. The sequence goes on along the minus strand of NC_090265.1, from coordinate 1,039,066,784 downwards.
TGACACTTCTTTGAATGTTCATATTGTGAAAAAAATCTTTACTTCAGGTTCCGCAGTTACTAGCCACTGATCCCCGTAACCTTACTATGTGGCTTTTCTCGGTTTGTAAATTTCTGAATCTCAACTTAGCCTCTTTTCCTCATATGTTTAGTTTGTTATCCGCTTAACCCTTTGGCGTGGCAAAGGGATGGGAAATAATTCATTTCCCCTTTTTCTTTCCTAGTGTACTATTGTTTTTTCTTTACTTGCGTTTGTTCACGCATGTACCCCCCCTTTTTTTCTTTTTCTTTCTGTGGTTCATATCTTTGCCATTTTTTTCGCTCACCCAGTCATGCTCCCTCCACACACTTCGTCACTTCGTCTGGCTCCCCCATCGATCATTTTCCCCTGATGGGTTTGTTTTTCTTTATGGGACACCATGTTTACGATTAGATCTTTTGTCATTGTAACTTCATTTATTTATTTAAATTTCCTAGTTTTGTGTAATCTTTTGCACGGCCACTTATATTTTATATATATATTGTAATTTCTATTGTAAACTTTTTGTATCCCCCCCTTTTTCTCCTTTTATATCCCTTTTCGATCCCGATCGTTCTTTCTATTTTATCCCCCCCCCTCTGTCTCTTTTTTTCCTCTTACTTGTAACTCATGCCTGTTCTTGTTTTTTATTTTCGCCTTCTCGACGACGACTCTCTCTTCTTGTTCCGGAGTTCGGCGCCCCTCTGGAGCATCAATGGACTTTCGTCGCTTCTACACCCAATCCTTCGGATTTCTCCGGCTGCTGGGAGTATATAACGTGCTCCAAATTTTTCAACTATTCTACCTGATTCTACGTCTGCTACGCTTGACATGCCGCTACTAACCTGTGTGTGTGTGCTCTCTTCGCCCGTCCAGTTTGTACTGTCCGTGCTGCTTACCCTCCCTCCTTTCTTCCCCTACCGCCTCGCTGTGCAATGTGTACCGTCTGCTCTCGTCTTTTCTGGACGTTTCCATCGGAGTATAAATAAGGCCTGCTCTGGGCTTGATCGGCGAGTTGGATGAAGACGACGACTTGTGTGGAGGGAGGACTTTATTTTACTTACGCTAGCGGCTGGTCCGTGTGCAATGTTTCTTTTTAAATGGTGTTTAATGTTCATGATTGAAGCTCAAGGACTGCTGGACGGGTGAGCGAACTTTAAATTTATTTTTCCTTGCCATATTTCACTTTCTTTTTAATGCTGCACTTCCTGATTTCATCATGCCGTACTGGCTACAAATGACTGTTCACGCTAATAATATTGCTAGTCTGAGCTGTTGACAGTGGTGTTTTTCTTGCAACTACATTACGATCTCTTTTCAAAATTTGACTTTCAATTACGTCAAGTGATTACTGTGATATGAACCACTGGATTCCAATAGACTTGGTGAACAAACGCAAGAATAGGACTGATTGTAATTTTATTAACGCCTACCTTCTGTTTGAAAATTTGAATTCCATCAATGTTTGTAGGTTCTATTTTTCCTAATCCCTGTTGCCAGCCTTAGGTACTGTTCTCTTTCACGTCCTTCCCTTTTTCCCCACGTTCCTGTCCCGGGTTTATCTTTTCTTCTACCTTTGGTATTGTACAGTGGCCTAATGCCTTTCAAAACTTTCTTAAATTTTCGTATTAATGGGTAATATCTGTTTACCGTTTTGTAGGATACTCCCAATGTAAACTATTGTAAAATTCATCTTGCCTCGAGTCTAACTGTTTTCTTTAAATTCAAATTAGTGTTGTTAAATGGTCGTCCCATATCTTTTTTGGAAATCAGAAGTATTTAATCTTTAAAATATTGTTGGATTCTTTATTTATCTGTTTCGCTTTCTTTGGCTTGTAATAATCCTTCTTGGTGTTTGTGCTAATATATTATTGTTATGAAAAAACTGTTCCTTCTTATTCCCCGATTTTTATTACGCGCATTTCAACGTCCTTTAATTATCTGTACTTACCTCGGGTTCCTCTGAAAAAATGGACACAGTAAAAAGCTTCCCTATGCGCACTGCTGAAATCCTTCACTTTGAAAATTGAAATCTGAGTACTTGTGCATGTATGGATGTTTCTGGAGAGTTGTAAAATCCTTTTCGTGGCATGCCATCACTTGCACAGATTGGTGTTTATGTTACTGCGTTAGTCGGACTAGTGTCCAAGTTCATGACTTAGTTATATTCTTCTATGATCGTGTTTGTTTTGTTGGTATTTTTACTTACCATTTCCACTCTGGTGTATTGCGAGATTATTCTGAGTGTACATATCTACCCAAAATGCGACACCCTTACCCAAGTCTACAAAACCTAACGCCACACTACCCAAGGAACAACCAGGCGTTTACAGGAATGATGACGAAAATGGGAATAAGTTACTTCCCTGCTGGCAAGCAGTCAGAGACGTTGCCATGGTAACCGGTAGGTTCGTTGTCGATCTGTCGGTCATTCGGTCCAGAGCATGAAAGCCCCAGATAATAGTAATTTTCTCCGTCATTTGAAGCGTAAGCGAAATTATGTACATAACAAAATGTGTTCAAAATGAAGGGATGTTTTACATATAGTCCACGGATTTTACAGAAGATCAATAGTGTAAGAGAAAGTTGAAGAAAACTGTTCTTGTTTTCCTATAAACCCCCAGTATATTCAGTGATTTTTAAATCATATGACCGAGCTCGATAGCTGCAGTCGCTTAAGTGCCGCCAGTATCCAGTAATCCGGAGGTAGTGGGTTTCTGTACCTTAAATAAGGCCACGGCCGCTTCCTTCCCATTCCTATACCTTTCCTATCCCATCGTCGCCGTAAGACCTATCTGTGTCGGTGCGACGTAAAACAAATAGCAAAAAAGAAAAATTAAATCATATGCATATTTAAACCTTCCCGCGGATGAGTATCCTCTAAATATGAACTTTGGTCGAGATATATCCAGCCGTTCCGCCGTGATTGTGGAATAGCCAGACAAAGAGACAGACACGAAAGCTAAATAATACCACTGATACGGCCTTGAGTTGACCTAAAACGGATAAATATATGCAAAATTGACAAAAAAAAAATGAAATTACAGACACCAGACCCCTACAATTTTATTTATTTATTTATTTATTTATTTATTTATTTATTTATTTATTTATTTACATTTTCCTTTACGTCACACCGACACAGATAGGTCTTATGGCAACGATGGGACAGGAAAGCGATAGGAGTGGGAAGGAGGCAACCATCACCTTTATTAAGGTACAGCCCCCCCCCCCCCTCCATTTGCCAGGTGTGAAAACGGGAAACTACAGAAAACCATCTTCAAGGCTGCCGCCAATCGGATTCGAAACCTCTATCTCCCGAATGCAAGCTAAGTGACCCGAAACGAGCAGCCACTTGCTCAATAGGGAAAATAATAAGGGAGATATTATTAATGGACCGTTTTAGAGTCTAAGTCATAGCGGACACAGTCCAGCAGTGGGTGCGCATGGTGGTGATTTCTTATAACTGTAAAACTACTGGAAATATTTCAATCAAACTTCGTAATTAGATTACACATATCCAAAGGTAGATTTTAGGTTTCCCAAGATTGCAAAATGCCTAAACAGACTGGAGGCTTATAGGAAGACAGAAACAGTGAATTTATTTCCCATCAAATTATCCAAGACCGACCTTAATGGAAATCTGCCAATTATAATGGAAATGTATTTCTAGAATCTATTCTCACGTACACATTTTGGACAGGAGTAATAATAAGAGAGATATTATTAAAGGAATATTTTACATTCCAAGTCCTAGCGGATATAGCCCAATAGCGAGTGCGTGTAGTGCTGATTTGTCATAACTAGAAAACTACTGAGCACTTTCCTTGCATTTTAATGAGACCTTTATCCACCGTACTGTTCGGAGGCCTGGAGTTCGAATCTGGAAGCCTACACCGTCCATTGTTTGTGAGGTAATTCCATGAGGTTCTCCCCATATTCCAGGCAAATGCTCATTTCGAGTACTAAAGCACCTATCTTGGCGCTAAACTCAAGTAATAATAATAGCACACATACGATAATTTTAGGTTGCCTACCTGTTTTCGTTTGTAGTTCCCCGTCACTCCGTGCATCGCGATGACATTACCTCAGTTCGAGTTGCTTCTCACATGGCTAACTGCACGTTGCATACTCCCGTGTTAGTAGCAGTAAATCACTCTTCATTTGTGCTCACGGTAACAGAACGACGAATGTGGTATACAGAGAAAGCAAGGCAAAGTCACCTCCGTACAGGCCATGAAGGCCATTGGAGGAGTGGAAGGTAGAGGCTTCAACCATTGTTAACCTCGGCACGTGATGGGGTAGAGTGGTTAGCTCTACGCCCGGCCACCTTTTCCCCAAGGAATTAACGTGGTACTCATTTTTTGTGTAGGCTGAGTGAACCTCAGGGCCATATGCACCTCCGGAAGTGGAAATCTCGTTTCTTAAATTTTACGACTTCCTGACAGGGATTCGAACCCACGTCCTTCGAACCGAGCACGCCTTTACCACCTCGGCCAGGCAGCCCCTGGTATACAAAGAAGTATTAGACTAAACGGTGGGCTTCATCTCTAATGCAGAATTAGTGTCATTTATAAGCGCCTCAAATTCAGTATGTCAGCAAAGGATAAGTTATGTATCTTTTGTGTGTATCCATATCTTAATGCTACATTATTTCTGGCAGTGAAGTGCAAAGAATAATTGGTGGAGACCATATCGCCTTTAGCCTCTACAGTAGGCAACACAAAACTAACATTCTGTCTTTCTTTTAGTGTAACTGTAACATCATTCTGATTAACCCGTCAACACAGGTGGGTACAGCTAGTAAGTTACGGTACATATACAGTACATGATATGAGTAAATAACTCGAATCACAGGTAAGACTTTCTTCGGATGACGTAATAATATATAGCATAATAAATAAGTGACAGGATTGTGAACGACTACAAGAATAATTCGAAAACGTTGTGAGATGAACAGCAGACAACGGTATGTTGGTAAACGGGGTGAAAATTCAGGTTTCACCAAGCGGAAAACTCCACGCAGTTTTAATTGTTGCGTTACTGGGTCTCGTGGGGATCACTGTGTTAATATGAGGAAATACTTTCAGTGGTGCAATCATATTAACGAGGTCGTAAATAACGTAACTTAAATTACTTCTCACCAACAAAAAAGTCTTGCTCTCATCACACTTTTCTTTAAGTCTATTTATCTCCCGTAATTAAAATTAAAACATTTATCTACTCACATCGGAATGTTTGCTTGTTAGTAAGTGGACCTATTAACGACCCTTTCACATGAAATATAATCGCATACTTAGTACAGGAGTTACTGTATCCTGGTGCAGTTGCTTGGAAATTGATCAAGAGGTAAGAAAGGAACAATGTATCTACTGTCACTATTTTGAGAAAATCAGTAGCAGAATTAACGGACCGATTGGTGTGGCCGACTTTATCCAATGTCTAATTTGATCAAATTGGGAAATTAATCACATAAGATATAATTTCGAATGCAGACCTTTAGGTCTCTGTAAATGCGCTCGGTCAATTTCAACCACCCGGTACTAACGCAGATCACTTCGCTTCAAGTTAATATTCTACATGCCACTTTCCATTTACCGACGCAAACTGAACATCTATATGAGCACATCAAAACTGTCCTCATAAAATGACATGTCTGGCTGGCCTCTAAGTAACACATTACACCTAAGTAGAAAATTAATTGTACCTCCTTCCGCTTGTCACGGAGGAACGTAAACGGAGATTGCCTCAGATTCAAGAATAAGCATATCTCCTTACTGTAAATTACTTCGTAGACGTGATTAAGCGTTAATAAATGACTTTACACGGTTATATTCAACTGCGAGTAAATAGAATTATAATGTCTCTATGGGGGACAAGGAATGGAGAGTCATTAGTTCCCTCCTGCAGCAGTTATTGCTCCCGTCTACAACCCTCTTCACTGCAAACGTTTTTAATTGTTACAACAGATATTCCATTAATTATTCTTTCCGCCTCATTCATATTTCATAATAAAGTGAATTAATTTCACTTGGTAAGCTCAAGATTTAGCTCATTGTCTCATACTTTACAGATGGTGTAAGAATACTGAATTTCGATTTGATTAATGATCTGTCGGGATATGGAATTCAAGATTATGGAGTTAGTTAATGGTCTCTATTGATTCAAAGTCTTCCTTAATAAAACAATACAGAACTAGCTGAAATATTCGTACCTCAGGAGGTCGATAGCGTGTAATAAATAAAAAGGATGGCTGCTAAGTTCATGTTATCAAGAATTAATCACTAATATAATTACCATAAATAAAATATGTTGAATTAAATAACCTCGACATACACAAACAGCTCAATTATTCGTTCATGAAAGTTAGTGATTATATTATCTTCTATTTATTTTTATTTTGTTAACATTTTCCTTTATATCGCATGGACACAGACAGGTCTTATGGCTACGATGGGATAGAAAATGCCCTAGGAGTGGGAAGGAAGCGCCGTTACCTTAATGAAGGTACAGCCCCATCGTTTGTCTGGTGTTAAAATGGGAAACCACGGAATATTCAGGGCTACCGACAGTGGGGTTCGAACCCACCAACTCCCGGATGCAAGCTCATAGCTGCGCGCCCCTAACCACACGGTCAATTCGCCCGGTTATTATCTTATGCTTCTTGCCTCAAGTAAGATGTCTTGGAAATTGTGGTCAACATTTCGGTGTACTTTAAATTTGAAAATTATATTTCATTAATCTGTGTAGCTATGGCGTAACACGGCTGTGTTCACCTGTAAGGAAGCAGCCATGACCTATATGCTCTGTACTACACCTGCATTCACTTCGGGTTAAAGTATAGAGTCACATAAAATTGCCTATAACTAAATATATGTTTGGATGTTCTTTTTGCATTATATTACACAACGAGCATTACCCTTGCACGTCATTGTACGTACAATGACTTTTAAGATTTAATTCAACTTTAAATGCATATTACCGATGAACTTGGTGTATTGCATCCCGTATGAAATTAGCATTTCCAAGATAAGATAATAAAATAGGATTGAATGATAGGTAGGTGGAATAAACCAGGTACAGATGGATCATTTCGAGTATTTATAATATCTATTTCTGGAGGATGGTGGTATGTGAGATCGGATCAAGTTGTAGTAAGCTCACAGTGGCTACAAATTATATTCTGAAAATCCAAGGTGTTTTCACAGACACGACTACCTTTATAACACTCCGTTCTCAGGCCGACTTTGTTGTATGGGAGTGAAATCTGGAAGAAATTAAGATATTTTACTCATAGACTGAAGGTAACGAGACACGAGAGCAGCGAGAATGATGGCTGGTACAGACAAGCGGGAACAATAGCAGGAAGACAGTCGCAATGAGTAGATACATGCTGAGTTTTGATTGAACGTAATGGATCAAACTGTATGTACAAAAAGGCTTCGTAGGTAAGGTAATAATAATTTCGTGTGGCATTTGCTAGTGTGGCACAGTCCTGATAAGGTAGAACATCAGACGAAGGTTGATAGCATCTGGCATGTATGTGCGTTGTTGTGGTGGAGGATAGTGTTGGGTGTGGTACGTGAGATGCAGGCATGTTGGGGATAGAACATAAACTCAGTGACCGAGCCAGGGGAATCAACTGTCAAATATTAAAATTCCTCGACCCGGCCAGGAATCGAAAACGGTGCTCTGAGAAACAAAAGCCAGTACACTAACTACTCAGCCGTGGAGCCAGAAGGTAGTGGGGGACATGTGAGGCGAGTGGAGAAGGACATTTTCTCTAGGAGAATAACGGACTTGTCCCCCTCTGTGGTGTAGTGGAGGCCCGGGTTCGATTCCCGACTCTGTCATGAAATTTGAAAAGTGGTACGAGGGCTGGAACGGGGTCCGCTCAGCCTCGGGAGGTCAACTGAGTAGAAGTGGGTTTGATTCCCACCTCAGCTATCCTGGAAGTGATTTTCCGTGATTTCCCACTTCTCCTCTAGGCAAATGCCAGGATGGTACCTAACTTAAGGCCACGGCCGCTTCCTTTCCTCTTCCTTGTCTATCTTTTCCAATATTCCCATCCCCCAGCAAGGCCCCTGCTCAGAATAACAGGTGAGGCCGCCTGGGCAAGTTACTGGTCATACTCCCCAGTTGTATCCTCCGACCCAGAGTCTGAAGCTCCAGGACACTGCCCTTGAGGCGGTAGAGATGAGATCCCTCGCTGAGTCCGAGGGAAAAACCAACCCTGAAGGGTAAACAGATAAAGAAGAAGGAGAAGAAGAAGAATGGACTCAGCAACGGAGGGTTAGACAAGAGGTACAGAATGTATAACTATGTGTAGCAATAGAGCTCGTTACTGGGAGAGAATTGTAGAAGAGGCTTCTAGACTGAACGCTGAAAGATATCGGTTTCTATAATAAGGTAGGTGAGGGTTATTCTGCCCTAAGGCAGGTCCGAACCTCCGCAGAGGTGTTCTTGAGCCGGAGTTTACGTGCGGTAGGGTGGCCAGTTCCTTTCCGCTCCTCCATTCCCTTACCCCCCACCAACAGCGCGTGGCAACCCATCCAACTCCTGACCACGCCCAATGTTGCTTAACTTCGGAGATCTCACGGGATCCGATGTTTCAACACGGCTACGGCCGTTGGCTCTATAATAAAGACATACGTATATGTTCAACCTTTGTACCATTTCTTTACGGGGTCGGGTATGAAGTGAGATGAATCTTCATAGTGAGTTTTTACGACCGGATGCCCTTCCTAACATCAACCTCATCAGAGGATTTAATGGGATGAAATGAATGACGTGATATATGACAGTAGGGAGGGGCAATGTGAAACTCGATGCCGACACGTTGCCTTCTGTGGAAGAGCACCGAACGGTCTGCTTAAAGCTTAACGTCTCAATCCGACGGACGAATTACTATCAACAGCGTCATATACTCTCACTCCATATGAACACTGTGCGAAGATTTCGAAGTGAATCCAGTCTTTTGGCACGCAATCCAGTGGTTAGAAATTGTATACCACCACCTCTCCAACCCTGCCGACCAAAATTCCCATGGTGAATGCTTTTCGACCAACCGGACTCGAACCGGCTAACCATGGCGTCAGACCATATAGACTTGACATAGTAACGATCATGGTCACCGGGAGGACGTAATGAAGACATACAGTATATACATATGATTCTTTATTTCATAATCGCGTTTTTCATTCAGGATGGGCAGGTACGAGTATGTAGTCACTTGCCATTCGGTTGTCCTAGATTGGTTTCTCAGTTTTGCCACCAGTTTTTTACTATTTTGAGGTATTGGATCAGAATGTGCAGTAACTCAAAAATAATGAGCGCATGGTATTGTATAAGTACATGAACACCAAAGGTACACTAGAGCTAATATTTTTGTCGCTCTCCAAATGGTGTATATCTACATGGGTGGTCAATTATACAAGGTCTATCCGTGATGATGTTACACACTTTCAGGGGTGACGGGGGACGACAAGTGGATCAATTTGAGATAAGGAACCGTAGTCTGGAAACGTTCGAGTCAAAGGTTATTAATAATCCAAGTTGTTCAACGTCCGTCCGTTCATAACTGACGCCGTGGTGTCGGAATTTATTCCCGCAGTAGTTCTTTAAAGTGGCGGAAGCCAAAACCTGAGGTTGTCAGCTTTAAACACTCTTAAAAGCTACCGACCTCAGCCGGGTTTGAACCCGTTAACTTATGATTAGTAGACTAACGCCGTACCCACTACATCACTGCGGCCGGCAGTCAAAAGTTAAAGCAAATATCGGTCTGATACTTCCGACTGTACTGTATACTAAGAGTACAATAGGGGAGACAATCCCGACGAGCAGACGAGGCTGTTCAAACGACACCGGGAATATTCGAACGGGTACGACAGAACTTGATGCGACGATGCAATGGCTGCATTGAAGCAGGGGGATGCCATTTCGAACATTTGGTGTAAATGGAGCAACTTGTGAAACTTGTGCAGGTAAACGGACTTAAATGAGTAGATTTTTGATTAAGTTTTGAATCGATCGTTTCCGCCGTATGGTTCCTTATCTCAAATTGATCCATTTGCCGTCCGCCATCATCCCTCAATATTTGTAACATAATCACGGATATACCGGTATATTGAAAATAATATTAAAATAAACTCTAATAAGATATTAAATGCGAGGAACATACAATATCTTGCGCTCATTTTCAAACATTTTTAGCGACTCTACATACACTTTCTAAAGAGTCCAACTATCAAAACAATCAGATTCATCTTTACACCCTCGACCACCCTTAAGACGTTTCTTAGTTCATCTTTACTTAAATTCCACTCAAAAGTCGATGCACAATGCAGTGGACTGCATAACCTTAATTAGTGACTTCAATAAAGTTAAAGAACTTTCTTCATCATTTGCCTATATATACGAGCATTTACTCCTTATTAATTAAGATTCGAAAGTTATACTTTCAGTACCATTCACTGCAATCCATGAAAACAAACAAATTATTAAATTAATCTCACCCCAGTGGATTTTTAGGTCATAAAATTCCATGAACTCCGACGCTGGTGTCTCCATCTCTTCGCGATGTGCGGGCTTATGTGCCTAAATGATCCTGAGAGCTATGATGGCGGGAGCGTAAGCTCCTGGAGGGCCTCCTAAGCCGGTCAGGTCAAAGGTAATAGGCCAGACTACGGGGGATACCCTGGTCCTCCAGGTGTTAGGGTTGATCATGGGGCTAAAAACTCCATATCGGAAAAATAAATCATAACGAAACTCAAAGACAAGACAAGCCGGACTGACGACCCGTGCAACGAAACGGAAGATGAAAATGGGAATTAGAACATCGAGGAACCGTCCAGAAGATACTGGAGAGAAACTGTGCAGAAGATAGTGAAGATTTAGCTACAATTCTCAGGGAGGCCATGATCCTGCATGGACTGTAGCACAGAGGAGTAAGTAAATAATTTAGTAAGTTAGTAAGAAATCTTACCGGGCGAGTTGGCCGTGCGGTCAGGAGCGCGCAGCTCTGAGCTTGCATCCGGAAGATAGTGGGTTCAAACCCCACTGTCGGAAGCCCTGAAGGTGGTTTTCCGTGATTTCCCATTCTCACACCAGAAAAATGCTGCGGCTGTATCTTAATTAAGACCACGGCCCATTCCTCTCCATTCCTAGGCCTTTCCTCCCCCATCGTCGCCATAAGACCTATCTGTGTCGGTGCGACGTAAAGCAAATAGCAAAAAAAAAAAGGAAGAAGTCCCATGTAATAATACTAGTTAGATACTGTCAGAAACTAGCAAGTTTCAAGAATTGAGATGACCTGATATCATCGGAAGAATTACAGACTGAATAGCGTAGTCGTTCCAATATAACCAGCCAGATAGCCTGCCGTTATTTACGTAATACGTGGTCAGCGCTAGAACTCCGTCACCTGCACTGCTTAGCTTCCGTGACGGTATTCACTGCCTTCAATGCCTACCGTAGGCCTACCAGACAACACTTCACATAATCTGACGACGCTGAGGAACATCCTTCCAATAAACAGACCTCAATTTCAATCGCTCGACGATCTGGAAATCAAACATAGGCCTCTGCATAAGCGTAGATGTTACTGGTTCACAGAGGGATAAGAATCGTACATAGGCCTACATATCTTTATTACCCTCCCTAGTGTACACCATCGGCTTACAGGTAATAAATACAGAGCGAAACACAGAACAAACAAACAATAGGCACTACATCTCTCCTAAAACTACTTAACTAAATTATCTACCTCTTCATCTACTCAGTGTCCTTCCATACGTACGAGGATAGCCAGCATCCGTGCAGGAAGCACCGCACTACAAACTACCCTATTCCCCTACTCCTACCTACCACCTAAAAAAAATTGTTAGTAAACTGGTCACTGCGTCAGCCCTGGTATGGAATATATGCCCACCAACCCGTTGACCGCAGCCACCAGCCTCGCCACATGAGAACTGATCTCATATCTCACCTACACTTTCTGACACTGTATTTCTACTCTACCATGTGTGACAAGCCAGCTTGGCGGAAACCAGACCCAACACGTGGCCTGCCATACACTTCCGCTATGTGCGTCACACCTATTCTGATCATTATCAGCTCTCTATCTTCACTCTCCTATTTCTTCCCGTGCAGACATGCTCAAGCCTAACTTCTTTGGGGTGGGTCAAGTCCCAACCCCTCCCTCTTGCCTTGATACGTCACCTTCTCCTCTCTCGCACTCTTCTCGCCCACTACATCTCATCCTATTAAGCTTAAGACTTAAACATCAACTAACAACCATTTTACATCCCTCATCATCGCACGTAAAACAATTTAACCTTTCTATTCACATCTCACTTACACACAAACAAACAGTTACCATTCCAAGTCCATTAGTCCACTCAGTCTTCTCAATCTAGCACCACACTTACATCAAACTGTTATACTTATCCTAGTTCTTTAGTTCTTCCATCCTATTAGACTTAGTACATAAACATCAAGAATCCATCATTTTACACCCCTCATCAAGGCATCTACACCATTTAACTTTTTTATATGGCCTACTTTCATAATTTCCATACTGCCAACATTTTCTCCTTAACTACAGTCCCACATAATCTATCTCAATTCTATTACATATTCCCTCCTCACACAAATACACTTAAACAATCCATTTTTTCCACTCCTCATTTTTGGGATAAGAATCGCCTGTGTTAAATGGCTGGACAAGGAATTAACTAGTGCAGAACTTATCACAAAAAATTTGGAAATTGTATCTTTCATTTTGTTAAAATCGAGAGATAGAATATATGAATGAAAAACTAACAACTAGAACAGGTCATTAATGAGCTCGTCAGCTCTAACAATATCAGAGACTTAAGTCCGAAAATCAGGTACAAAAGCATTATTGCTCTTGATCCGTACAATATTTTACAAGAGCACGATTTGTTCCAAGAAGGTACACTAAAAAGGAGCCTGAGGTTCGAAATAGCATAGTCTAGACTCTCAGAGGCAGTATGTTTCCTTTGATAGACGGAAAGTTACACTAGGAAACCTATCGGGTGACCTCACTTTAGAGTGTTCATCAATCACTCCACAATTTCAACAACATTAAGCACTGTTCCTAAAGGGCACCACACGCAGAAACAGCTACCGAATAAACAAAGGACATAATTGCCCATACTACGCGACCTTAATGGAAACGGGAAATGTTAGCAAACAACCGGCCATAAACAAAACCTGCACTCCTTATAGAAATTGTTAAAACCCTAAGTGGGCTTATGGCCCAGTGATACGCAGGCTAATCCTATACTACAAGGTGTCACTAAAGGAGGAACATATAAGGCCGAGACAAGATTTACGAAATAATGAAGTTTCAAAAATGTTGGCACCTAATGCAAGGTTGAATGGGAAACAACAGAGGGTCATCACTCATTTTTTCTCTTACATTACATATTTCCCAGTAAGGAATAAAACCAGAGTCCTGAAACTTCGCTGAAAATACTACCTGAAACCACCAGTTTACAAAATTACACTAAAAGAAAAAAGGTTGAAACCTTCTCCTCAAGCTATCCGCAGGAGCTATCACATGTCTAGGTAAATCCTGCCATTACCTTGCGCCGCTAGATCTTCTTCACGCAGCCCTCGCCCCTGCCTCCCTTCGGCCTCCGTCAAGTCGCACTCCGATGCACTGGACTGATTCAGACAAGACGGCCCTGAAGTGCCCTGCTTTTATAGTACCCTAAGGGGAAGCTTCCAGAACTCTTTACTGATAGGCTGGATTCCTGTACACACTCCCGGTTTTAACTGGCTAGAGAACATATTTCCAAGTATCTGATAGGTTGATTACAATCGAGTGAAGCTGACTGAAGTGTTGACAACTTCGATATATAAACAAGCAATCGTCAGAAAATAATGTTTGCCAACTCCAAAAGTAAATATTACTCTATCCAGTAGTTAATCTTTAGTCCAGAAGAGGGAGCAACTTAATCGATGGTAGAGACATCTAATTGTAGAAGACGAAGGTTTCTGAGAGTTCACAAGTCCAAGTCCGTTGACATAGATGGCCTTAGAGGCAGACAATTCTATTGACTCGCTCTCTAAACATTCTACACTTTCATTTGTGGAGGAAAAGAGAGGAAAACATCAGTAAAACTCAGTCTGGGTTTAACCACCGAAAAGCCGCCTTTTCTTGTTTTATTGATTCGAATGAGCCTGTTAACAACGTTAAACATGATATCCTTATATATCAGCTGAAATATATAGGGATTGACAGTATTGATGTAAACGTCATGAAGAAGCTGTATTGGAACCAAGCGGCTCATATGAAAATAAGAGACCACGCTACGAAATATATTTTATAATCTGAAGCCATTATTAATTACTTGATAAGAATGAAGAACTACGGGAATCAAATAAACACCTTCTGCTATGTAGATTACAACAGGATATTTGCTGACAATTTAGAAGATGCTTAATTTCCCTTAAATGGCAGCATCGAAACATTAACACAAATTTAAATACAATCAGCCAGATAGCCTGCCGTTATTTGAGTAATACGTGGTCAGCGCTAGAACTCCGTCACCTGCACTGCTTAGCTTAGACGGGAATGGTTCCAGGAACATGCAGCGGAGGTCCAACGACGAGCCCCGATATGAACCCTATCGAGCATATCTGGGATGTCCTGGAACGCAGGCTCCGTGCCATGGATCCTGCACCCACGAACAGACCAGCATTGACGGCCGCTCTGCAAACGATTTGGTGTCAGCTGCGTCCAGAGGACTACCAGGGACTTGTCGACTCACTTCCACGACATTTTGGAGATGGTGGATTTGAACTTTATAATCGACAGCCACGGTGGTGGTTTTCCATAGTTTCCTACTGTCGAGAAATTTTTAGATATTAAGGTTGGCAATGTTTACTCTTTGGGTTGACTATTCTGTGGACTGGTGTTAACATTTTAATTGTTTTAATTTCAAGTATACAGAATCCTTGCTGACACAACGATAGGATCCAGATACATGAGTCACAACCACAATCGGTATTGCAAGTAGTTCCGTGCAACCGTGACATCCAGCATGTCGAGTTGTGTTATGTGTTACTGGTGCTGCTTTATAGTGTCGAAGAATTCATGGATGGACATTAAAGGCGTGGTCAATCAACCGAGTACAGGTTTTCAAACTTTGATTTTATTGCAAATTGTTCAAGATCCCATGGGTAGACAATGTTACTAACTGATGATGATGCTTGTTGTTTAAATGGGCCTAACATCCAGGTCATCGGCCCTTGTCACTAACTACGTCGTACTCCATCATACCAGGAAAAAATGTGAAGTCTTCTCTCAACCCTTGCAAAAAATAATAATGGATCTTATTTCGGTCACATGTGCAGAAAATACGAATACAGCTTGATACAATTTGTCACAGGAGACATTATTGAAGGGAAACCTGGACGTGGGTGGAGAAGGTTATCTCTGGCGCGGAACCTTCAACAATGGTTCGATATCCACAATAAGGCAAAGAGAAAAAATTAATCACCAAGCTTCTGTCTGACTCTTGGGATGAATGCTCAGCGGAACGGCCGTCGGTTCAGAGGGCCCCGAGTTCATCCATAATTTTAAACAAGTCTCGTTAATTCCTCTAGCTTGAGAACTGGATTTTTGTGCCCATCTTAATACGTATCTTGATTTACCAACAACACATCACAACACAAACACTCACAAAACACACAATAATGACTAGGCATACATCCACCCACACAGAGTTCCGGCCGTAAAATTGAGCTTAATCCACACATAGTGCCGAGCTATGTAAATGACAAAACTTCAGGAAGGAGACGGCACCAGTATTATTATTATTATTATTATTATTATTATTATTATTATTATTATTATTATTATTATTCTTTCTTAATCCGTTTAACCTCCAGGGTTGGTTTTCCCTAAGACTCAGCGAGGGATCCCACCTCTACCACCTCAGCAGCAATATCCTGGAGCGTGGGACTTTCCGTCGAGGGAACAACTGGGGAGGAGGACCAGTACCTCGCTCAGGTGGCCTCACCTGCTATGCTGAGCAGGGGCCTTGTGGAGGGATGGGAAGGTTGGAAGCGTAGACGAGGAAGAGGAAAGGAAGCGTCCTTGGCCTTAAGTTAGATACCATCACGGCATTTGCCTGGAGGAGAAGTGAGAAACCACGGAAAACCACTTCGAGGATGGCTAAGATGGGAATCGAACCCCCCTCTACTGAGTTGACCTCCCGAAGCTCAGTGGACCCCGTCCAGTCCTCGTACCACTTTTCAAATTTCGTGGTAGAACCGGGAATTTAAACCGGGCCTCCGGGGGTGGCAGCTAATCACACTAACCACTACACCACAGAGGCGAACTATTTGTGTTATATGTTTTATTCATTATTATTTATTTCATTTTACCCAAAGCAGTAAATAGAATGTGTTTGATACTTGTTGTTTAAAGAGAACATCTAGGTCATCGGTCCAATGCAGGTTGTCGTCTGAGAGCGTAACTGCTTTAGAACACTTTATTGGCTACAGTGGAACTTCGAAGGAAGGTTTGGTAGCAAACTGTATGTTGGATATCAATTCCCCGGTCTTGTGGAGACAGACAAGAAGATAATATTTTCCTTTTTAAGGGCTTCTCTCTCGTGCTCTGGATATAAAAACAATCGCATCATTGTTCCGCTGCGCCTCCAGCCACAATGGAGCGGTGAATCCTCGTCGCTCTATTCTACTTGTACTCATTATCTTCGTACCTCCGTACAGGTTGTGACTTGAAAGTGGGACGAAAGTTCCTACCCAGAGGAACGAAAGCATGACTCTTCTTTGTACAGTAGTTATAGCACCAGTTTACTTTGTGTCTTCCTAGGTAAAGTAACTAATACTACTACAGATAATAATAGGCGATACCGAATGTGTTCACAATGTGGTTCAGGCTTGTAGCTCTTATCATGCATTTTGAGGATGGTGGGATTCAACCTTATAATCGACAGCCACGAAGATGGTTTTCCATAGTTTCCTACTGTCGGGAAATTTTTAGATATTAAGGTTGGCAATGTTTAATCTTTGGGTTGACTATTCTGTGGACTGGTGTCAACATTTTAATTGTGAATACAAATTGTTTATGAATATTCAAAACTGAATAAGTTGTTACGAAAAAACGTGTATATACGACCAAAACAACATATGGCGACCGTGACAGGATTTAACGTAGACTTTGTTGAATCATAATTTGATGATAGCGAGTATAACTGTGTCTGTATATCCAGTATACCGTATCCTGTTGTTTACATTCGTACATCGTAATTATGGCATCTACACAAATAACTAGGAGAAGAGCGGTTATCCGTTCACGAAAGCTTGCAATACTATAGACGAACTAGTGACGCAAAGGCATGCAGATTTACAATTAATAAATGCGCGTTTACTAGTGCTCGAAGAAAGAAGAAACGAGGTATTGGAACTGGTCAGTCAGATTTGTGAAAACATATATGCTGAAACAAAGGAAAAAGAGATTGAAGAAGTACTTATGGCAGAAATGGAGAAAGTAGAGGAGTATCCCTTACGTTACCATAGCATTAAGGGTAACGCCTCTGATTTGATCACAAGGAATAGCGCTGCTCATACTTCATCTAGTTATGTTGGTGATAGTTCGGGAAACGAAATATCTCTTCGTCTAACCGAAATTGGAATTAAATAAGTATGACGGGGAAATAGCCGACTGGATATCATTCTGGTCACAGTTCTCACAAATTGACGAGAGTCAGTCATTAAGTAAGGAGAAAAGTTTCAGTATTTGATTCAAGCCACGAAAGAGAAGTCACGAGTACGTGCGGTTGTGAGTTTCCCTCCCTCAGGTGAAAATTACGGAAAGGCCATTCGAGCACTTAAGGATAGATTTGGACGTAATGACCTCCTTATCGAGTTTTATGTTCGGGATCTACTGAGTTTAGTTATGGAAAAGAAGACATTCAAGATCAGCATTTTGTATGATAAACTAGAAACTCAATTAGGGGCTCTGGAGGCATTATATGTCTTATGCCGCATTATTGTTTCCGCTAATAGAGTCGTGTCTGCCCACAGACATATTGAAGGTGTGGCAACGTTCCAGTGAACCCAATAGGACACTGCAGGAGCAAATGGGTAACTTAATGTTGTTTTTTAAAAGGGGAGGAGGGAGTTGAAATGGCAAATAATCAGTTCCTTTCCTATAGCCAGGCTAAGACTCCGGGGAAATCGCATGATACGGACAAAATTCATTTTTCCTCTGCGATCGATCTTGCTACTCTTGGAATTGAAACTGACTCTCAGAAGTGTGTATTTTGTAAAGAGATGAATCATTATTCAACAGAATGCCTCCACGCACAAAAAAGTCACTTGAAGACAGAAAAGGGGGATCTTGGACATAATTAGCTGTATTGATTTGCAAGTATAATTGTGTGTGTGTGTGTGTGTGTGTGTGTGTGTGTGTGTGTGTGTGTGTGTGTGTGTGTGTGTGTGTGTGTGTGTGTGTGTGTGTGTGTGTGTGTGTGTGTGTTTTTCACCTGTAACCATGGAGGCGTGGAACTTGTGGAGAACTACTTCGAACAGTTGCTCAACTGCGAAGAGCCTGAGGGAAGGCTATACATAGAAGAGCCATCACAGGTCCACATGTTATCTGAACAACTGAATCTGCAGCAAGTCACTACCGCCATGAAACTTCTGAAAAGATGGCATAATCGCGAAGGTTCTGAAAGCAGGTGGAGGTGCAATCATTGAGGCCATACATCGGATCCTGGTCGACAGCTGAGAGACAGACAGGATTACTTATAACTGGAGAACAGTTCTAATACAATCATTACACGATAAAGGTGACCGAAGTGATGTAAACAACTACCGGGGAATGTCGCTGCTGTAGTCTGCAAAAGGATTCTACAAGACATTATAAAGTGCTAGGGTGACCAGGCGATTGGTGAACAGCAGGGAATATTTCGGCGAAGTCGTTCTTGCGTCGAGAAAATATTAAAACCGAAAACAATTCTACAGCTAAAACGGGTGTGGTATTGCTGTTGTATTCGTCGAGTTCATGGAGGTTCGACATCAGGCGCTCTTCTCAGAGCTACAAGAAAGACCACAAGAACAATTATCTTATTTTATTGGTTAAATAGAAAGACGTGGCTGGTACCTTAATAAGTGATACAATAACAATGATGACAATCTGAATATACAATATAACGAATAGGATGTTTTTATTATTATTATTATTATTATTATTATTATTATTATTATTATTATTATTATTATTATTATTATTATTATTATTATTATTATTATTAAGGCTTGGATGCTTAGGAAAATTCATATTTGTTTACCGAGGTCATTTTACCCAGAATATGAAAAATAGCTCCAGGACACTGCCCTTGAGGCGGTAGAGGTGGGATCCCTCACTGTGTCCGAGGGAAAAGCCGACCCTGGAGGGTAAACAGATGATGATGATGATGATGATATGAAAAATAACTGTGAATGATGGATCTCTGACTCCGTTCAGAGCAACTTCATGTTTGATATAAATGCATATTTCGGCCATTTTATTGTTTTGTTCATATTTTGTTCATGTTAGTCCTATAAGGTCATATTTGGTTATATTTTGGGCATTATTGTTTAAATTGAGTCGTCGTTTTTAACAGTCTGCCTCTGTGGTTTAGTGGTTAGTGTTCTTAGCTGCCACCCCAGAGGCCCGGGTTCGATTCCCGGCTCTGTCACGAATTTTTTGAAAAGTAGTACGTGAGCTGGAACGGGGTCCACTCAGTCTCGGGAGGTCAATCGAATAGAGGGGGTTCGATTCCCTCGTCAGCCATTTTGGAAGTGGTTTTCCGTGGTTTCCCACTTCTCCTCCAGGTAAATGCCGGGATGGTACCTAACTTAAGGTCACGGCCGCTTCCTTCCCTCCTCCTTGTCTATCCCTTCCAAACTTCTCATCCCCACAAGGCCCCTGTTCAGCATAGCAGGTGAGGCCGCCTGGGCGAGGTACTGGTCATCCTCCCCAGTTGTATCCCGCGATCCAGAGTCTGAAGCTCCAGGACAGTACCCGTGTGGCGGTATAGGTGGGATCCCTCGCTGAGTCCGAGGGCAAAACCGACCCTGGAGGGTAAACAGATTACGAACGAACGTTTTTAACACGGTTTAGGCAATCTGCGTCGAGTTTCAAACAACAGGATTTCAAAATACTGTGGTAGGTGTATTTTTCTTTCTTTTTTCCGAAATATGTAGGTAGCAGGTTTAGAAGACTTCATTCCAAAAAAGAGATGCTGTAGGAAAATACGCCGACACGTATCAAACAGCATGGAAATACTTCGTTTCCTTGTTTAAAAAAAAAAAAAAGGAAACAGAGTAATTCAACCTCAGGGCTACGATACTGAATGAATGTATAAAAATGTTAACGTACCTATTGTAGCTCTGTCAATTTGCATTATTAAATGTGTGTATTGTATCATTGCTAATCATTCTTTGGAACGTTCGAAGTTTTGTTTTTAATGATATTTGTTCGTGGCGTCGACCTTTGTAGATCTTTTTCCACTACTTGCACCATTTGATTTGAACCTGCGTGTAATTGTAATTGCGGAAGTGTAGAGTGTTGAATGTGTGGAAAGGAACGTTAAGAACGACCAGTCACCAGGCCAGGGATATAAATTATCAACAATTAAAACCCCTGGCCCGGCCAGGGATCGAACCCAGGGCCGCCGCGTTGCCTCCTACACCGCGGGGCCGGACAACGTTCAAAGTTAATAATGCTCTAATATTTGTTGCCTATCATTGAAATACTTGTCTTTTTTTAACTATTTTAGGTCATATTTAGCTAGATATTCGGGCATATTTGCTTGCATATTTTGTACTTGTTTAGGTCATAGACTTCCGAACTCTAATTATTGTTATTATAGTAAATGCCAAGGGAAGTCTGTAACCAAGTTGTACGGTCACAAGGTATTTCTCAAACAACGCTATTTTTCGCAGCACAGCGTATGCGCGGAGCTTTGGATGGACGAGTTCTTGTATCGCGAGGTGGTCTGGGTACCACCCTAAAATATGTGTACTCTAGAAACACTGGTTCCGTTTTCTTCTGTAAATACAACAGTGTTGCCACTATAGTCTACGTCGAATGGTAAGCATTTTGGCCTCAAGAAGTTAACAACAAAAGTCGAACCAAAAAGTCTGCTATGCTGTCGTGCTATCACGCCCACTCGATGCCGTGCGCTCCGCGGAAGAATTTCATTGCGTTAGATATCACTTTCATCAGGCCAAAATATTATTTCTTAAAAAAACGACCGTAACGCGCCCGACTTCCCATTTCACACAGCATCTTCATACATAAATTGACACACAACTTAGTATTTCCAGGCTTAACACTACGGCTTAGAATACTATAGATTGAACTTACTAATAGCTTAACATTACAAGTGATAATGAAATAAAGTTAAAACTTATATACACAACAACTACAACAACAAGAGTACAACAACCAACTCCATGGAAAGAAAATACCACAATAAATAGTACTAGTTTAACATTTAAAATCCAGCATCATCATGTACAGTCCGCCTCTGTGGTGTAGTGGTTAGCGTGATTAGCTGCCACCCCCGGAGGCCCGGGTTCGATTCCCGGCTCTGCCACGAAATTTGAAAAGTGGTACGAGTGCTGGAACGGGGTCCACTCAGCCTCGGGAGGTCAACTGAGTGGAGGTGGGTTCGATTCCCACCTCAGCCATCCTGGAAGTGGTTTTCCGTGGTTTCCCACTTCTCCTCCAGGCGAATGCCGGGATGGTACCTAACTCAAGGCCACGGCCGCTTCCTTCCCTCTTCCTTGCCTATCCCTTCCAATCTTCCCATCCCTCCACAAGGCCCCTGTTCAGCATAGCAGGTGAGGCCGCCTAGGCGAGGTACTGGTCATACTCCCCAGTTGTATCCCCCGACCAAGAGTCTGAAGCTCCAGGACACTGCCCTTGAGGCGGTAGAGGTGGGATCCCTCGCTAAGTCCGAGGGAAAAACCGAACCTGGAGGGTAAACAGATGATGATGATGATCATCATCATGTACAAATTCACACACAAAGTTATTTCCTGTGGCAGCCTAAGGTCCCTGAAACCTGTTGTACCCTGAGGTTTCTATATATTATCCCCCTGTGGGTGGAGGTGGTAGAATAACACCCACGGTATCCCCTGCCCGCCGTAAGAGGCGACTAAAAGGGGCCTCAGGGACTCTGAAATTTGGAGCGTGGGTTGGCGACCACGGGGCCTCAGCTGAGTCCTGGCATTGCTTCCACTTACTTGTGCCAGGCTCCTCACTTTCATCTATCCTATCCGACCTCCCTTGGTCACCTCTTGTTCTTTTCCGACCCCGACGCTATTAGGTTTGTGAGGGCTAGGGAGTCTTTCATTTCCACGCCCTTCGTGGCCCTTGTCTTTCTTTGGCCGATATCTTCACTTTTCGAAGTGTCGGACCCTTTCAATTTTTTCTCTCTGATTAGAGGACGGTTACCCAGTTGTACTTCCTCTTAAAACAATTCTATATATTATAATGTACGATGAATTTGAATGTGTTAAGGAGATATGTGTGTGCTACACACAATAACCCTAGCACTGAATAAACACATTAGAATACATATTATTGTGATGGAATTGTACGCGACAAGAAACAAGCAAGTCAATTACTTAGACCTCATTTCAATTTAAGTAATGTTACTGTAGTGTTCTCAATTTACCCTGCAGACGAATGTAATTAGAAAGGTGGAGACGAGTGCCTCATGATGAGTGTCTGCTGAGTGCTGCAACATCTCACAGATTCATAGATTAACCTGGCTGCAATCAATGTTGGCGAAGCGTCTTCACTAAGTGGACTCCAGCATTGTAATTGAAGTTGCTGTAACTGTTTAGTTCTTGCTATGGTGGAAAATCTGCTGAGATTTAGAATTCTTGTTCCCATAAGTTAGCAGTCCGAGCGTATAGCGATAATTGCTGGCTAGCACTTGATATAAATCACGACTGGCTTACCAGTAAATCACTAGTAAGGGAGTGGGGAGAACAAAGAGGAAACAAGCAGTCCCCGCACTACAACGTTATTTGGGCCTTCTCTTCAGGCAATATTCAAACCCACTTAATCCTAAAGTAATTGGGGAACTTACTTTCTAAATACTGTATCTCTTTTCCACCTGGAGAAGCTAGGAAACATAAAAGGGATAAACTTCCATCCAGATATCGGTTTAGTTTATAATTGCCAAGGAGTAAAGGTAAGCACGTTAAGGAGTACGCGATGTTTATTATCCATGTACGTCGAAGCAGCTGATTGTTAACTCACCGTCAACCAGCAAAGGAATAGTTTCCCATTTCAATTCTAAGACAATATTTCCGTAGTGTAAGGGTTAGTGTTATTAGGTGCCGTCCTCAGAGTCCCGGGTTCGATTCTCGGCACTGCAAGTAATGCTAAGATTGACAGCAAGGCTGATATGTGGTTAGAAAGGTTATTGTAGCTCACCTCCACTGAGGTTGTGTCTGAAAAGAGCAGTTCCACCTTGGGAAGACGATTCGAATTTACATCTAGGCCACTGAGGTTTCCTTCTCGTGTATGCTGAGTGTTCATTCTGATGGCTGGTTGGATCTTCAACAATATTCTATTCCACCGGGCGAGTTGGCCGTGCGGTTAGGGGCGCGCAGCTGTGTGCTTGCATCCAGGAGATGAAATGAAATGAAATGGCGTATGGCTTTTAGTGCCGGGAGTGTCCGAGGACATGTTCGGCTCGCCAAATGCAGGTCTTTCGATTTGACACCCGTAGGTGACCTGCGCGTCGTGATGAGGATGAAATGATGATGAAGACGACACATACACCCAGCCCCCGTGCCAGCGAAATTAACCAATTACGGTTAAAATCCCCACCCTACCGGGAATCGAACCCGGTACCCCTGTGACCAAAGGCCAGCACGCTAACAATTTAGCCATGGAGCCGGACATCTAGGAGATAGTGGGTTCAAACCCCACTGTCGGCAGCCCTGAAGATGGTTTTCCGTGGTTTACTATTTTCACACCAGGCAAATGCAGGGGCTCTATCTTAATTAAGGCCGCTTCCTTCTCACTCTTAGCCCTTTCCTATGCCATCGTCGCCATAAGACCACTTTGTGCCGGTGCGACGTAAGCTAATTCTAAAAATAAAAAAACTCCTTTCCAGGCTTTACTTTGAGAGCACATCAGAGAAGTTTATTTTTGCAAGTGGTTTAACACATGCAAGGTTTTCGATGACCCAAGGATGGAAAATGGCTAGAATCGGGAAGGTAGTGAGCATGGTGTTAATTAAGCCATTTTGGTGTGAAAATTGGAAAAGACTAAAAACTATCTTCAGGGCTAGCGACAGTAGCGTTCGAAACTACCATCTCCAAAACGTAAGATCACAGTTACGTCGCCCGAACCACGCATCCAACTCACTCGGTCTGTTACAGAAAGGAAGACTGAGGTGGTTTCCGTTGCTTTCTTCGCTGAGCCAGAAGATGCTGTTACATATCAGCTAAGCCCAGTGAAATGTATCCATCAACTAACCCATGTACGTCGAAGCAGCTACCTTACAAGACATACATTTGCATTGTTCATAAATAAGTGATTTTGATATTGTCACAGCTAGAGGTGAGACTAAGGACAAACCTGATGATTGTAAACACTGTATCACCGGAAATGGATCTAGGCTTTCCTTCGAATCAAAATCGAAGCCAAGAAGGACCATGGAGGAGCGGAAAAGTAAACACTTCCAACATCCGCAACCTCAGTATTCAAAAGGGAACCATTTGTTTTGGACCAGACCGATTGCAATGTAACTGGTAGGTTGATTAAAACGTCACATTCTTAAAGGTAATAGTTATTCTACCTCAAAATAATATACCGAGGGCACAACACTTAAATTGTTGTTGCAGTTTTGAATGGAATACGGTGTATCGAAGGTATCAATTGCAGTTAAAGTTGATATAATGATCAATAAGACATCAAAACGTCGCTGCACACCTGCTGTCCCAGACATGACAAAACGAGCAATTCTGAACAGGAATGTGTCA
The DNA here is from genome assembly GCF_040414725.1 of Anabrus simplex. NCBI lineage: Eukaryota > Metazoa > Arthropoda > Insecta > Orthoptera > Tettigoniidae > Anabrus > Anabrus simplex. The sequence goes on along the minus strand of NC_090265.1, from coordinate 1,039,041,701 downwards.
ATTTCCTCCAATGTGCTAACAACAGATCGTATTAATAGTATGCACATTTATGTACACATGACCAAGATTACATTCTTTAAGCTTCAGTTATAAACGATTAAAGCCCTAACGCAAGATCGTTCTGCAACATGCGTCATCATCAACTAAATGATCTGAGACGCTCAACAAATGTTGAGCAATTAACTGTAACATTAACGCTATTGTTCGATCAAAATGATTATTACCAATAAATTTAGGAAATGTTAATTCACCATTCACCAAGTTTAATTGAAATTATCCCAAATAGTTCCGTCGTAAGTGAGATCGAGGTATTAGCTCTATGTTCGACCACCTCTGCCCCCAAGAAGTAACCTGGTACTCATTTCTGCTGAATAAACATCAGAAAAGAAGTCTCTTTCAAATTCTTCGATTTCTTGATAGGAGCATCTAACGCATATCTCTCCAATTGAATTCACCATGGCTGTAGCCCTAGGCCAGGCAGGTCCGTTTCATTCCTTCAGTGCAGCATCACAAAGGGAAGACATGAATTCGTTAACCGTGAAGTCACAATACCCTAATTTGGAATTAAATAACTAATCTTAAAATAAGTTGGTATATAAACTAGTTTCAGATAAAGGAAAACCACGCATTTATCGGACACTAGCTGCAGTACGCGACGTTGACGGGGCAATCATAATTATAGAATGTGCAGAGTTATGTAACTCCCCAGCTACTTCCCGCGAAAATTCAGGTATGCTGTTTTACTCGGAACGCAGCAGTAATCCCATCTATCGGAGATGAGTGGCAGCAGAAGAGACAAATCAGATCATAACAATGGTCAATATAATTACTGTTGATCAGTTTTATGAGCTTTCTATACTGTAGGCCTTCACTTTTAGTTTTCTTCCGACTCTGGGATATTAGAGCATCTAATGTATTATTGGAGATCAGCAGAATGCACATGCCTGGTGAGGCACGGGGCGAAGGGGTTTTCACCCGCAGAGCCAGTGACGCAATGGTTACTATAGCAACTCCGCTACCACCCAGGCGATTTTATATTATCTTCCACTGGCAGCTCTTCGCCTTTGACAGTTGTAATCCACCAAACTGCAAAGTGTGAGTCAATGTTTTCGTGTTGCAGATAAGAGCCGATCTGTCTGGGCAGAACAGGAAGTTCGTGCTTGCAGGCCACATTCCTCATTCGTGCATTCTACTCATCTCTACACAGTACAGGGAGCTCTTCCTTCTTTCAAGACTCCCGCTTGTCTTAATCTTGAAGCGATAGTTCCTTTACGATTTCTTCTCAGTTTTTATAACCATCTTCTCATTTTTCTCGTCGATACGGACCGATGACCACGCGGTTTTACGCCTTAAGACAATCATGACAAAAACCATCGCCCTTTAACACTATTAAATATGTCCATGTTAACAGTAATTGGCGTTAACACGGACTAAGCAACAAGGGTCTAAATTCATTATTCTATTATTATAGTCGCTACGGTAAAATTGTATATGATACATTGACTGACAGTGACAATGCAACACCAAGGAGGAGTGGTTCGAAAGGGATGAAAGTTGGGGAAAAAACAGAGTCGGCACGGACGAATAATTATTGTTTATTTCAAACCGATATGCAGGTTACACAATGCGCACGGCATCGACTCAGTAGGATGTAGGACCACCGCGAGCGGCGATGCACGCAGAAACACGTCGAGGTACAGAGTCAATAAGAGTGCGGATGGTGTCCTGAGGGATGGTTCTCCATTCTCTGTCAACCATTTGCCACAGCTGGTCGTCCGTACGAGGCTGGGGCAGAGTTTGCAAACGGCGTCCAATGAGATCCCACACGTGTTTGATTGGTTTGAGATCCGGAGAGTACGCTGGCCACGGAAGCATCTGTACACCTCGTAGAGCCTGTTGGGAGATGCGAGCAGTGTGTGGGCGGGCATTATCCTGCTGAAACAGAGCATTGGGCAGCCCCTGAAGGTACGGGAGTGCCACCGGCCGCAGCACATGCTGCACGTAGCGGTGGGCATTTAATGTGCCTTGAATACGCACTAGAGGTGACGTGGAATCATACGCAATAGCGCCCCAAACCATGATGCCGCGTTGTCTAGCGGTAGGGCGCTCCACAGTTACTGCCGGATTTGACCTTTCTCCACGCCGACGCCACACTCGTCTGCGGTGACTATCACTGACAGAACAGAAGCGGGACTCATCGGAGAACACGACGTTCCGCCATTCCCTCATCCAAGTCGCTCTAGCCCGGCACCATGCCAGGCGTGCACGTCTATGCTGTGGAGTCAATGGTAGTCTTCTGAGCGGACGCCGGGAGTGCAGGCCTCCTTCAACCAATCGACGGGAAATTGTTCTGGTCGATACTGGAACAGCCAGGGTGTCTTGCACATGCTGAAGAATGGCGGTTGACGTGGCGTGCGCGTGCGGGGCTGCCACCGCTTGGCGGCGGATGCGCCGATCCTCGCGTGCTGACGTCACTCGGGCTGCGCCTGGACCCCTCGCACGTGCCACATGTCCCTGCGCCAACCATCTTCGCCACAGGCGCTGCACCGTGGACACATCCCTATGGGTATCGGCTGCGATTTGACGAAACGACCAACCTGCCCTTCTCAGCCCGATCACCATACCCCTCGTAAAGTCGTCTGTCTGCTGGAAATGCCTCCGTTGACGGCGGCCTGGCATTCTTAGCTATACACGTGTCCTGTGGCATATGACAACACATTCTACAATGACTGTCGGCTGAGAAATCACGGTACGAAGTGGGCCATTCGCCAACGCCGTGTCCCATTTATCGTTCGCTACGTGCGCAGCACAGCGGCGCATTTCACATCATGAGCATACCTCAGTAACGTCAGTCTACCCTGCAATTGGCATAAAGTTCTGACCACTCCTTCTTGGTGTTGCATTTGCTCTGTCAGTCAGTGTATAATTGACTGGAAATTGCATTCTCTATAACATTTGTTACGGTATGTAATAGTTCTCCATAGGACCAATAACATAGATATTTAAAAAAATAAATTTTAGGCACCTTCCCCTAAACTAAGATCTCATGATATCTCCGAAGTTAAGCAACATTGAGCGTGGTCAAGATTTGGATGGGTTGCCAAGTGCTGTTGGGAATGTAGGAGTGGAAAGGAACTGGCCACCCTACCGTACGTAAACTCTGGCTCAGGCACACCTCTGCGGTGGTTCGGACCTGAATTCGGGCAGAATACACCCTAACCCTTACCTTACACTAAACTACCATTTCATCCAGCGTGAGTAAAATTATTTATAGCCTAAACTGCAGCGCATCATTCCTCGACTTTACATACGGATTTTCATTCAATTCTCTTCAGCCATTTCCTCGTGATCACCAGACAGACAGACAGATAGACAGACAGACAGACAGACAGACAGACAGACAGACAGGCAGACAGACAGACAGGCAGGCAGGCAGAAATGACAGAAAATTGAAAAGTACATTTCCCTGTTACTGTGAACACGACCGATACCGAAATGCCATTCTTTTTAAATTCTGAGCAATGTACAGACAAAACTCTTATTTTATATATATAGACTAGCTGATGTAGCCGTGCTTCGCTACGGAATTCTACTTTGTATACAGAATTCTGGGTTAGGTAGTATACACGTTGTGAGTAAATTGCATAGCACTTAACGTTAGCAAAGAAACGCGACGAGGAAGTCACCAAACGTCTCTTCTCATGTGAGGACTGGATTAGGGAATTTTCATTGTAATGGTAAGCCCTCTTGCCTACGATTATTTATAATGAAGTTGGGAGTTTTCATTATAATGGCAGACACTCACTCTCCACCTTCCTTTTTACATCCGCAGAAAGACTCTCTTAGTCGTTTTCCCAACTGAAATCAACAAAGGTCATTACAATAACGCCAGTATGAATGTCGCGATTAAAAGCAATGCTGACATATGACACACTCGATCAAATGAAAAACCACACATTTTCTTACTTTCAACCAGCGGTACTAAGCTGCTGATCTAACGGTCCAAAGTTGCAGAACTGGAATGACCAGCCCGCAGACAGCCGTGAGAACTCTTTGATTTCAAGGGGGAGGGGAGAGGAAGGGAAGGGGTGGGAGGCGAATAGTGTAGAGTCCCAGGACAAAAACTATACCCTTTTACTCATCTGCTTAATAGGAGCACCCGATGAATTGGAAAAATTTCTATCTCTCCCTCTTCGCTGCTAATTTTGAATAAAATGAATGTAGAATTTAATAAAAGTGAAGAGGAAGGAGCTTTTCTTTGATACGGCTCTTTTCAGGGTTGAGTTTTGAGTTGTTTAGTGAATTGTGGTGCTATAATTTGGAATAGGCTGAAATTGTACTTCTAGACCAGGTCATAAATGAGTATCTACTAAAACGTTTTCATACCGTCCCTGAAGGGGGCGGCGGACCTCCCAGATGGTAACGCCGTCTCTCAGGCCAGGAGATTTGTGTCGGAGAAGGTGAGAGGCCTCTGCCATTATTCCGTTAAGTGTGCACACTGATCATTCCAATCAGCGCGTCAGAGTAGCTTGAATACTATGATGAACCAGTGTGTTACGTGCCAGCAGTATCAGGAAATGTATGAACCAGAGGAATGGCATGCTAAAGAAGAAAGTTATCTAACTCCCCAGCCATTTCCAGTCAATATTCAGGCAGGCTGTTATACTCGCTACGCAGCAGTAATCCCATCTATCGGAGATGAGTGGCAGTATAAGAGACAAAAATATCACAACAAATAATGGTCAATGTATCATTGATCAGTTTTATGAGATTTCAATATTGTAGGCCTTCACATTTAGTTTTCTTCCGACTCTGATACACCTGTCTTATCATAGTCGGTATGGTAAAACCGAATAAAACATAAAAGATCGGAAATTGTATTCTATATAACTTTTGTTATGTAGCACTCTTCGATAGGACCATTAATATAGGTATTTAAAAACTACCATTTCATCCAAGGTGAATAAAATTGTTTATAGCTTAGACTGTAGTTTCTTATTCCTCGACTCCATATATCGATTTTCAATAAATTCTGTTAAATTCTGGCTTGGCGTTGATATAGACTTAGCAATAAAACTACAAATTTATTAATATATCTGTTTTAATAGCAGGTACGGTAATAGTACATTATGGAACAAGCCTATAATGTCAATAATTAAGTTACGAGTATAATTTCCATACGAGTGTCTTAATTACTATTATAGGCGAGTTGCATACTACTGTTTATGCTCGACGATAATAACTCTTTTTTTAATATTCATAAATTTATGTCTAGATGTCGCTTGACAGTTGAGTTTACTGAACAAAGGGCAGAGCGCAAGCGCTGGGTTATTGATTTTTCCGTAAGTGGATCAGAGACTTTGGCAATGTCATATGTTTTCAAAGCTTTGAGTGAAGGTTATCATAACCTAGCTTTATTTCAAATACAAAATGTTTATTGTACAGTTGGTGAAGTGAATTTGCGGGAATGTGCCATGTGGTTGTGGAATATTGGAAGTAGAAGGTGTATTGATGTGTGTCTGACATGTTTGATTTTGCTATCCTTACCTAATTGGTCAAACAGTTGTATCATAATGAAAATCTGAACTCTGATTGGCGAAGAACCTGTATCATAATGAAACCTGAACTGTAATGAGCCTCATTAAGACTCAGTTTTTGGGCATATAATACTTATATTTCGGCATCGTAGAGCATAAAAATATATGACATAAATGATCGAAAATTTAATTCTATATAACTTTAGTTATGTAGCATTTATAATAATAATAATAATAATAATAATAATAATAATAATAATGTTATTTGTTTTACGTCCCACTAACTACTTTTGAAGGTCTTCGGAGACGCCGAGGTGCCGGAATTTAGTCCCGCAGGAGTTCTTTAACGTGCCAATAAATCTACCGACACGGGGCTGTCGTATTTGAGCACCTTCAAATACCACCGGACTGAGCCAGGATCGAACCTGCCAAGTTGAGGTTAGAAGGCCAGCGCCTTAATCGTCTGAGCCACTCAGCCCGGCTGTAGCATTTATCGATGGGACCACCAATAACATAAATATTTGAGAATTAAATTTTAGGCCTTCCCCTAAACTACCATTTAACTTAGCGTGAATAAAATGATTTATAGCCTAGATTGTAGTGGCTCAGTCCCCGATTTCACATACCGATTTTCATTAAATTCTCTGTGGCCGTTTTCTCGTGATGCGCGTACATACAGATAGACAGACGAACAGAAATTACGGAAAAGTAAAAAGTGCGTTGCCTTGAACATGACCGACACAGAAATACCATTTTTTAATTCTGAGCAATGTACAGATAAGACTCTTATTTTACATACATAGATAGGTAGACTTCAAACCTGAGTAGAACATATTATACAATTTTATTTTCATTCCGTTCCAGACTCCACTCTTACTATATTCCTGCTCAAGTGTAATGTAATAATGTGCAAGCATCGGTAGCAATTCCTATGCATGAATTATATTCGTTTAGTGGTAGTTTCAGAAGTCACAGCACAAGCAGGAAATAGAAAAACGGATTCGTGGCTGGCGGTTAAACGGGCACTATGGCCAGGCCACAGTGTCGACCGCCTGTGTGCTACAACACAGCACACTTCGCCAGCGTCACCACGGATGTTTGTGGGCACTCTGCCGTGTTTAAAACAGTGTGGTACTCAAAAATACTGGAATTCTCGTTAATTAAAAAGATAACTGTATAGAAAATTAATGAACTCTTGTTTCACAGTGGGCCTTGAACATAGGTCCCTACTTAAAGTTTTCCAAAAGAGCATTGAGTGAAATCAACTATCGAATCATCGAATTAAAGGAAATAGTATTAAATATCTGGATTATTTCATATAAACGTCTTGTGATATTTTGATTGGAGTGTATCACATAAATTGTGTAACTGTGGTGTCTTTCTTGACGAATCTATCTTCTTCTTTCTGGACTTATCTCAGGAGTTTGCTGTCGGCACTAGATATGGAGTTGGCCCAGTTTTATTGCCGAATAAACTTTCTATTTCACTATGTTATATTTCACACTATCATGTACCCGCAGCTTCGCCCGCGTGTATTAATTCATCCATTAGATATGTTTATTTAAAAGTAAAAAGAAAGTTATATGTATTAACACACAACATGTTTATATAAATTGCATGAATTACATTATTTTTAATGTTATTCCTTCCAGTGCTTAAGGTACCAGTTTTCTGGATGGTGCAAATAATATACTTTTAAAGGCCGTATTTTATTTTTTTAAATTTCTTCGTAGAGCTTCCGGATGAACTATATTTAAGTGTCCTTCTATTTGGAACTAAGATGTATAGTGTGTTTGCCTTTCCAACTCTTGAACAACCCATGTACAGTTGACCATGGGAGAAGCAGCGCTTCCGAAGATCGAGTCCTACAAACTTAAGCGATTGTCCTTGTGCCTTGTTGATGCAGGTAGCAAGACTCAAAAGAACGCAGAACTGCAGACGTCTAAATGGGAACGGTATATCCAAAAGGATAATTCGGATGCGAAGCGAGGCATATTCATCATCATGGTGGCTTCGATAATATTCTGCATCAGCTCCTTGACTGAGAGTCGTGTTCTTTTGCAGAGGAAAGCATAATTCATATTCCTGGGAAGGACAATCGGTGTCACAATATTCAGCTCCAAGATGTTCGAGAGTATTCCAGATGACTCCAAGCTCTGTCGTGTAGCTCACAGCCTCATCCGGATTACATTTCGTATCGATAGACTTGTAAAATTGTCCAACACCCGGTAATTCTTACAAAGGTTGCTTTAAACACTACCGGATATTACGGACTAAGTATGGCTCTCCGTGTCGGGGGCAGAAATTTGCTTCCCACGCCATGGACTTAACATTTTTCCATGACTTGTGTTATCTGTCTTATGTACGTTGCATAGCGACAGTGAATCAATGCATATAATCCTGGTGCCAGCACGTTGAATGGTCATGTCCCAACACATGATTTCTGCTGGCTTTTGTGTTCATAACTCCCCAACGAACACGAAATGAAAAATCTGGCTTCGTGGTGCATTTGGGTCCGCTTCCATCCACCTATGTTAAATATTTCAGATCTCTGCGTGCCCTAGATTTGGCTGGGCATTACGCACGGACATACAGGCAGACAAACACTTCCTTCTATTTTTATACCGTGCATAGCCAAATCAGGCCCTGAAGCATGCTTGAACACGATGATGCATACTCAGCATCAAACAACCCAGCTTGTTTTGGGGCAGACTATCCCACTCTTGGACAACAGCTGATGTCAGTTGCTGAATGTTAACAGGAGGATTAGGACGGTGGGAAATTGCTGTCTGCAGTTCACGCCATGTATGGTGAACACAGATCATGTCCGTAGAATATACCGGCCGTATGATTCCCAGCACGAAATGCGTTTCAAGGCCACTTTGGCCTCGCCCACAATGACAGCAAATCCTATAACTATAGGCTATAGGACGTTATCTCTGTTCATCAGACCAGTTATGTTACCCTGGAATGGAATTAGACGCCGTACGTGGACCAAATATGATCTCCAGAAAGAAGGGCTTGTTCCGTTTCTCGGATCGTGTCCAGATTCTAAAAATGCTCCCGTTGTACAAGTGCAAGCTGACGGTGACATCAGAAAAGAGCTTTCGATTCCACTGTTCCTGATGCTATGGACTGTGAGCTGTTGTCCACCTCACAGGAGTTTCCCTATGGCGCGGTTTAAGAGGAACTTCTGACACAGACATCCTTGATATCTGATCTGATACACACCGAGCTCGATAGCTGCAGTCGCTTAAGTGCGGCCAGTATCCAGTATTCGGGAGATAGTAGGTTCGAACCCCACTATCGGCAGCCCTGAAAATGGTTTTCCGTGGTTTCCCATTTTCACACCAGGCAAATGCTGGGGCTGTACCTTAATTAAGGCCATGGCCGCTTCCTTCCCACTCCTAGCCCCTCGTTGTCCCATCGTCGCCATAAGACCTATCTGTGTCGGTGCGACGTAAAGCAAGTAGCAAAAATAATGATCTGATACATTCACTCCGGTTGTCCTGAAAAGATCCTGGCGGAAAGACGTGGCAATAACAGTGAGCCTACGACGTGCTCAAAGCAACAATACGGATCCTCCCTGCGAGGTTTTTTTCTTTTTGCGTAGGCCTCTCGTGCCTTCCCTATCAACAACCGTTTGTGTCTCCAAGAACTGTTTTCCAAACTCTGGAAACACTACATCTACTCACTCACTGATTCAAATGCCATCAGGAGCAGAAATGGGCACTCTTGTCGTGTTTACCTCAGTCCTACGCGACCTTACAAATGACGTTAAACTGACCGATACAACAACTACCTCCTACCTGATAAATATCAAACCTGATCTGGGCTTAGCACTACTATGTGTCTCAGATCAATCTGTGGCATGAAGAATTCCTTTCTAACATCTTGAAGGAAGAATTGCTGGGAAAAGAGGAAGAGGACGACTCAGAGTGTCTTATTGCAAGGACCTGCTTCTAAGGATGAAGTGCAAGGCCTACGCTGAGTTGAAAATACTGGCTCAAGATAGACATCTGTTGCTGCAGCGACAAGGCTTAGCCTTTAGAATATGATGATGATGTGTCTCCGATATTGGTCTACAGTGTGATGTAAACATGTTCAAGTTACCGTAACATGCACCGTATGAAACAGTAAAATGGATTTCTTAACACTGTACGTATTAAAACAGACTGCCTGTTGTTAATGCTGGTTGAGGCGTCAAGTCTTTATGGACTTACACCTTAGTTACCCGGTTCGAGTTCCGTAGGTGGAAAATAAATTCACCATCTGAATTTTGGCCGACACGGTAGGAGAGGGGATGGCATACAATTTATAATCACTACATTGCGTGCCAAAAGCCTGGATTCATTTTCAGATATCTCCATAGTGTACATACGGAGTGAGGGCAAAGTGATTTGTCCATCAAGCCGGGATGTAAGCTTTGCACAGACATCTGTGTGTTATTCAAACGAGAAGGTTATGTGCCGACACTGGGATTTATCCTCTCCCTATCCCATTATCATCAGGTCACCAGGGAACCATGAGTGTCAAATAGAAAAGATCTACAGCAGGCCAGCCAAACATATCCTCGGACACTCCCGACGATAAAAGCCATACACTAAATAAAAAATAATGCACTAAGATAAATATAAATTCTCTTCCTGAATTAGAGGGATTAATCAGAAGTGAACATGCAGCATAGGAGACAGACGTATTGGAAAATATATGTATTTGTTATGCATTTGGACGCGGGCGTAATCAATTTACTAGTTTGATACCTTTCCGGTGTTCTGATGGACTTGAAGCGACACACTTCTAGGGTAGCCGAGGATGAGAATAGCAAGCCACATTCGGGTTCTAAACTCAGGAAGTCGTGAGAAGGCCTTTAGTATCCGTTCTCCTAAATCTTCAGTATCAGTACAGTGCAAATAGCACATATCACCCGTGTTCATTTTGTCTGTAGTCCGACATCATTAGGGATTCTGTCTTTTATGATCAGTAAATACATTGCAAAAATTATGTTGAAAACCGCATCAATCCTTACCCCGCGTAAATTATGCTTTATTGAGCGTTTCTCTTCTATTTCTTAGAGCACCGTTAGTCCAAGAACCACACCTGCTGCTTGCCTCTCCTCCATTTTAAAACAAAATGCTATGAAACATTGCCTAATATTTGCAAATCGTGTCAAGCCTTCAGCAATACTGAACAATCTTTGACAAGATTCGACAATTTTCCATCTGAATTATTGAACTGAAAGAAAACTGTGGTGATGTACAAAAGCATTACAACAGATGTGATCAACAACAGAAAGGAGTTCATAACCCGAATTAACAACATCAAGACATTTGAAGAGAAACCACCAAATTTTAGGCCCAAAATTGATAATATCCGAGGAACAGACAAAGATCGGAAGTGAAAAAGTTAAGAGGTTATGGGAAGAGAAGAAGAAATTGACCAGCCTTAGATTCTATGTGGTCCATAATAGTCGGCCGAACTTAGATTTTTAAATAATAATAAAAAGAAGAATCGTCTTTCTTCTCTTCTATCTTAATCTATGTAGCCTCCAGGGTTGGTGTTCCCCTCGGACTCAGCGAGGGATCTCACCACTATCGCCTTAAGGGCAGTGTCCTGGAGAGTGAAACTTTAGGTCGGGGGATACGACTGGGAATGAAGACCAGTACCTCACCCAGGCAGCTTCACCTGTTATGCTGAACAGGGGCCGTGTGGAGGGATGCGAAGATCGGAAGGGATAGACAAGGAAGAGGGAAGGAAGTGGCCGTGGCCTTAAGTTAGGTACCATCCCAGCATTTACCTGGAGAAGAAGTGGGAAACCATACAAAAATCACATCGAGGATGGCTGAGGTGGGAATCGAATCACCCTGTACTCAGTTGGCCTCCCGAAGCTGACTGGACCCCTTCCAGCCCTCATACTGCTTTTCAAATTTCGTGGCAGAGCCGGGAATTGAACCCGGGCATCTGGGGGTGGCAGCTAATCACACTCAGGGCTATTCATTAGGAATATTATTGCACGTACATATTTTCCGTTAGGCACGTAAATGAGCGGATGATGTGGGTAGGTTTGGTAGTCGGAGGAATTAGGACGAGAATTATCTCAGTGTATTAACCATGTGAGGGTGCAGATGAGGATGAAGTTGAGAAGTTTTATGAAGCATTGGGTGACGTCGTAGTCAGAATCAGCAACAAGGATAGGATAGTGCTAATGGGCGATTTCAATGGGAGAGTTCGAAGTAGAACTGAAGGATACGAAAGGGTGATTGGTAAATGTGGGGAACAGATGGGAGCTAATAGGAATGAGAAGCGTTTACCGGACTTCTGTGCTAGTATGTGTTTGGCAGTTACTGTGATCTGTGTGTCATCAAGAAAGGACAGCAGAATTTCATTTTTTGTTTTTTAAAAAGTATTGTGGAAAATGAAGAAATATGGACTCTGGGCTCTGCAGGAAATTTATGTAACTAGAAGAAAATTTTGTTTGAGAAAATGTTAATTTGAATGTTTTGAATATTATTGTAATACTTCTTTTATGCAATTTAGGGAAACCTCAAGAATGATATTTGGGACTTATGAACTTTTGAATATTTTTAACATTGCAAGAGCGATTAAGTGACCTTTGTATTTAAATTTCATTCAGTTGTGTTGTATTAGTGTTGTGTATCAGTTAAATTGATTTTAAGAAGCCTCAAAAGAAAACATTCAAAGATTATAGATTTTTAATGTAATTGGAAGAAAATTGTAATATTGGGCTTTGGCGAAACGCGTGCGGTACATAAATTTTGGGACAGTTGGTACTGCACGTGGAGACATTAGGTGATGAAATTTCTCTTGCATGAGCAGGTTAGGAAAGGACCATATATGGTCATGCAATTGGATTGGTCAGAATAACGAACTTTCCAATTGGCGAAAAATGGGAATCTAGAGAAATTCGGTGTCCTATTGGTTAATTGTGATTTGTCCATTTCCGGGCTTCTGTCGGCTTTGCGTGTGTGATGCGTGTTGTTGGCGTCGTTACCATCTGACCGTCCTCGCGAGCAGGGGTGCTCGAGGACTAGGTCCGTCGGGACCTACAGCCTCTCGCGGTAAGCGCTAATATTCTAATTCTTTTGTATTTACTTTAATTCAAATTCATTCTTATGTTTCAGCCTTTGTCACTTTTAACGTAACTTTCCGTGATAATGTAAGTTTATTTTGTGCGCCGGAGTTTCCTCTAGATTAGCATATTCACCGTAATTGAGTTTCTGTAGAACTTCGCTGTTAGGCTAATCGGTTACATGTTGTCTTCGGAGGCAAACGTTTTCTGGCTCAATGTTTTGTTATTACAGGTAAGTGTAACATTATCTCTTGAATTGTAATAATTGTAATAATTTGGATTATTTCGAGGATGCCTCCATTCACTCTGTGAATCCTTGATGAAAGTTTATTGCATTTATTTTAAAAATTAATTGTCAACTACTCTGCCATTTATTTGTGTCTTTGACTTGGAATTGTATCTTTCGATTTGTCAATATTATGAGTTCGAGTTGGACGATCGTGAACTTTTTCTTCCCCATAACGTCATGCCTTCCCGCGGACCTCAATAGAGCTCCTTCACGTTCCACAATCCTTTCTATAGTTGTCGTTGTTAGGCCTGTAAGTTACAGTATATGTTGCCCTTACATATGGTTTGATTTGCGTGCTTGATACGTTAATCGTCACGTTTCCAAGCTTGGATGTGAAACCGCCGCTACATTGATATTTTATTATTTTCCGAGTTCATTTTTATTATTTTTATTATTATTACTGGTGTGCGCGCCTCTCAGGTGCTACAGTTACGAATACGTTCCTCAAGCACAAGGCTATTTACCGCAACACATGGGAGGGTAGGAGTACCAGGTTCATAATAGACTATATCTTAACCGACTTCGAATTCAGGAAATCTGTTAAAATGTACGGGTTTTTCCGGGGATTTTTCGATGTTACACACCACTAACTGATGTGTAGTGAACTAAGTATCTCTAGGCCTAGGACAGAGAAAGTGAAACATGTCTGCAAACGAATAAAGGTGGAAAATCTCCAGGACGAGGATATTAGACAGAAGTACATGGATATGATTAGTGAGAAGTTCCGAACAGTGGACAGTAAGTAGGTTCAGGATGTAGAAAGGGAATGAGTAGCAGCATGCCCGGGATGCTTTAGTAGAAAGAGCATGGGAATGCATAAGAACAACTGTGTACAAAGATGAGGAAACACTTGGTCGAATGATGAAGTAAGAGCAGCTGGTAAACGTAAAAAGAGGGGTTATCAGAAATGGCTCCAAACAAGGGCTGATGCAGACAGGGTATTGTACGTAGATGAAAGAAACAGAGAGAAAGAAATAGTTGTTGAATCTAAAAGGAATTCGTGGGAAGATTTTGGTAATAACCTGGAAAGGCTAGGTCAAGCAGAAGGGAAACCTTTCTGGGCAGTAATAAAGAATCTTAGGAAGGGAGGGAAAAAGGAACTAAACAATGTTTTGGGTAATTCAGGTAAACTGGTGATAGATCCCATGCAATATAGTCCACTGCCATAAAGCAGCAAGAACAGATGAAATTATACCTGAAATGGTGAAATATAGAGGGCTTCATAGAGTAATAAAATTAGTGTGGAGTGATGGTAAGGTACCTTCAGATTGGACAAAATCAGTAATTGCACATATCTATAAGCAAGGGAACAGGAAGGATTGTAACAATTGTCGAGGTATCTCATTGATTAGTATATCAGGCAAAGTATATACTGGCTTCTTGGAAGGGAGGATACTATCGTTGTTTGAGAGGAAGTTGGATGAAAACCAGTGTGGTTTCAGACCACAGATGGGCTGTCAGGATCAGATTTTCAGTATGCGCCAGGTAATTGAAAAATGCTACGAGGGAGTGAGCCTCCGTGGTTCAGGCGGCAGCGCGCCGGGCTCTCACCGCTGGGTTCCGTGGTTCAAATCCCGGTCACTCCATGTGAGATTTGTGCTAAACAAAGCGGTGGCGGAACAGGTTTTTCTCTGGGTACTCCGGTTTTCCCTGTCATCTTTCATTCCAGCAACACTCTCCAGTATCATTTCATCTGTCAGTCATTAGTCATTGCCCCAGAGGAGTGCGAGAGACTTCGGCAGCCGGCACAATTCCTATCCTCGCCGCTAGATGGGGGCTTCATTCATTCCATACCTGACCCAGTCGAATGACTGGAAACAGGCTGTGGATACTCATTTTTACGAGAGGGATAGACAGTTATATTTATGTTTCGTAGATCTAGAGATAGCATATGACAGGGTACCGAGGGAAAAGTTGTTCGCCATACTGGGGGACTATGGAATTTAATGTAGATTATTAAAATCAATCAAAGGCATTTATGTTGACAATTGGGCTATGGTGAGAATTGATGGTAGAATGAGTTCTTGGTTCAGGGCACTTACAGGGGTTCACCTTTGTTGCTCGTAATTTACATGGATCGTCTGCTGAAAGGTAAGTGGCAGGTAGGGATTCAGGTAGGTGGAAATGTAGTAAGCAGTCTGACCTATGCTGACGACTTGGTCTTAATGGCAGACTGTGCCGAAAGCCTGCAGTATAATATCTTGGAACACGAAAATAGGTGTAAAGAGTATGGTATGAAAATTAGCTTTTCGGAGACTAAATTGATATCAGTAGATAAGAAATCCAAGGGAACTGAATATCAGATTGGTGATACAAAGCTGGAACAGGTTGATAATTTCAAGGATTTAGCATGTGTGTTCTCTCAGAATGGTATTATAGTAAGTGAGATTGAATCAAGTTGCAGTAAAGCTAATGCAGTGAATTTGCAATTGCGGTCAACAGTATTCTGTAAGAAGGAAGTCAGCTCCCAGACGAACTATCTTTACATCGGTCTGTTTTCAGACCAAGTTTGCTTTATGGGAATGAAATCTGAGTGGACTCAGGATATCTTATTCATAAGTTAGAAGTAACAGACATGAAAGTAGCGAGAATGATTGCTGGTACAAACAGGTGGGAACAATGGCAGGAGGTTACTCGAAATGAGGAGATAAATGCTAAGGTAGGAACTAATTCAATGGATGAAGCTGTACTCATAAACCGGCTTCGGTGGTGGCGTCATATGAGGCGAATGGAAGAGGATAGGTTACCCAGGAGAATAACGATCTCTGTTATGGAGGGTAAGGGAAGTAGAGAGAGACGAAGACGACGATGATTAGACTCAGTTTCTAACGATTTAAACATACCATAAGAGGTATAGAGCTAAATGAGGCCACAGCACTAGGTGCAAATAGGGGATTGTGGCGACGTTTAGTAAATTCACAGAGGCTTGCAGACTGAACGCTTAAAGGCATAACGGTCTATAATGATGATATATGAATGTATAGTAATAACGGAAAACTTTTGCCTCTCTCTCCTAATGATAAACTGCACGACCTGTTTAGTAATTCTGATTTCGCAGAATTAATGACTCAGGATGGCAAGCAGTGATATTCAGCTAAATGAAATCATAGCCTTGTCAAGTGGATGAGCCTCGAAAGAAAGGCCCAAACTACAGTAGAAGGAAAGTGTTGAGGAGTACCAGGGAGAAGATGTTTAGAAACTACAAGAAGTCGCAACTCGCATAATAATAATAATAATAATAATAATAATAATAATAATAATAAGAAGAAGAAGAAGAAGAAGAATAATAATACACGACCTTGGCTGCTAATTTTTAGCGTTTTGTTTTGATTCTGCTTGGACGACTTGCCGAGACTTAGGCGTTTAATTGTTTCCGTTAGACTGAACCATCGCAGTAGTCAGAGCTACCAGTAGGAGAATCGAGAACTCCACATCTATGATACTACTACTGCAATGTTTAATTTTCCCCTGGGGGGAGGCGAGCCTCTTAGACGGTGACGCCGTCCCTCAGGCCAGAAGATTTGTTGCGGCGAAGGAGAAACTCGGAGAATGTGTGGTGGTTGGCGGCCGTTGCCTATACTAAGAACTGTCCCGAAATTCGCTTTAATGCAGGAGAATGAAAACCATTCTCAGGACAGCCAGCGGTGGGGACCAGCCCCTTTCCGTCTCCCGAATGTAGACGCGTAGAGCCACGGTAGAGCTCTGGCCACCCTCTCTCTGCTCGGTCTCACGCCAGCAAAAGCTCACCAATCATGGTGTTGGGAATGCACTTCGAAAACGATAAAACGTGGGTACAATTCCACAATAATCGAACACATTTATTTTAATACACATATATACATGGAAGCCATCTGCGAACAACAAAAAAGATCCCAAACTAAAGCTTGAAGTGTGTTTCTTTGCCTATTTCAAAGCTCTCGAAAACAAATCTCAGTAGTAACAAGAATCAAAGAGGTTACACTAACTGATCTCACACAACATCCTCCCACCTAAGTCAAATGAATGTTAACATGAATTGACTTACACCCTTTGTGCACAAATTGCCACTTTCATAAAATAGTCCTGAAACAATTACAAAATGATAAAATTCAATAATATAAACACAAATAAATATGTTGACACATATCACAAATTTAACTTTTCTGGCTTGTGAATCAATCGTCCTAGACGAGTTATTTTCACTGTCTGCTTTGAAACTTGAGGACCATCTTCAGGAGGAGTAGAAGAGTCACATGCTCTGGCCTCGTGATTATCCTTTATATTTTCCTCACTTGGAACAAAGTCTTTCATTAGGTGGTTTCGAATTTCCTTGGTATCCTCAGGTGGTTGAAACTCGAGTTCTAGTGGGTATATTCTTTGAACTGGCCTTATAAGCTCGCGACACGAACTACTCTAACATTGTCATCCTTTCCCTTAACAAGCTCGACAACTCGTCCCAATGGCCAATCCATTCTTCTAGTGTCATCATTGCCAACCAAAACAATTTCTCCCAGTTTGAGATCATGTGGCTTATCCTTGCTGGCGAATAACTTCAACTGACCCAAATACTCAGTGCGAAATCTTTCTCTAAGATTCTTTTTCAACTGAAGGCGATACTGCAGTCTTTTCCGAAGATCAGATGCTTCGAAAAGGTCATACTCAGGTACTCCTACTTCTTCTATGTCGTGTAGAAACATGTTTGGAGTTAGAGCAGCCAGATCTGATGGGTTGTCAGACAAATAGGTTAATGGCCGAGAATTTATGACGGTTTCGCAGTCACAGAGGATTGTCTGCATCTCTTCATAGTTGACAGATGATCGACCAAGCACTCGACGGAGAAGAGTTTTGAGCATTCCTACTAGTCGTTCCCACCAACCTCCCCACCATGGCGAAGCTGGAGGATTAATACGCCAATCTATCTTCCGCGCTGAACTGTATTGTGAGATTGCATTCCAGTCCAGTTTGTGACAGGAGTTCTTAAACCCATCTGCGTACCAGCATGACAGTTGCTAAGATGGGCGTCCATAATCAGTCGCTGAACGACTGGGTGATCAGCCTTTGGGAGCACAATGGGATGACAAAAGTCCCTAACATCATCCCGGTTTGATATCTTGGTCATCAAACGAATCAATCCCTGTTCGTCAACAAACGGAAGTAAGCTCTTTAGTTTGGAATTGAAAACATCTATGAACACTTCCTCCTGCACCCACCGAAAAATCTTCCTATCTGCCGTGACAAATTCCTCACTTGTCAGGTCACGATATATGCGTTGAGCTTTGCTGATGCGACAGTTGGTCAGAAAGCGCAACATCCAGCCTACCATCCTTACAATTTTCTTGTACTGAGAAAAGTGTCGGTAATACCAATCTTTACTGATGTCTTCTGAATTACTTGATACCAATGAAACGACATTCTTCCTTCTCTCCGAATTTATCTCTTCCTCATTATAAGACAAGTCAGCTTGTGGCCAGCAGTCTGGATTTTCTCTCAACCAATCAGGGCCTTCCCACCAACGGCATTGTATCAACTTCTTCACAGAACATCCACGTGATGGAAGATCTGATGGGTTTTCTTTTCCAGGAACATGTCGCCATTCGCAACCAAATGACAGTTCTCGTATCTCTTTAATCCGGTTCATGACAAAAGCATCCCATGCTTCACTTCGCTGAATCCAAGCGAGAACAGTTGAAGCATCTGTCCAAAAAATTGCCTTAATATCGGGAATACAATAATCCTTTACAATCGATGCATATAATCTCGTTGCTATTGAAGCTGCTAAAAGTTCTAACCTGGGAATGGTCAATCCCTTGCCTGATTTTCCAGTTGGTGCAACTCTTGACTTGGCAGCCACCAAGTGAACACTCACTTCACCCCCTTGCTCAACACGCAGGAATACAGTCGCTGCATATGATGTCTGACAGACATCTGAAAAAATGTGAAGTGTCCAGGAGTCGTCTGGGCTGTTGCAGTTAGACAACCAACGAGGAATCTTGACTTGAGCTAAAAGAGGAACTTCTTCAAGCCAACTCAAGAATTTCATTTTGATCTCTTCATTGACTTCTTCATCCCATGTCAAACCTTCCCTCCAAGTCTGTTGAAGCAACAATTTTGGTATTAATGCTACACTACATGTGACACCCACCGGATCAAAAATTCTATGGGCAGCACTCAAAATAACTTTCTTTGTTATTTTCTCGAAGCTAATCGAAAGAAGGTTATCTATGTTGATTGCTAAGGAATCGTCGGACTTGTTCCATAGGAGTCCTAACACATTGGTAGGTCCGGAAACGTCATTACTTCCGGTCAACTCCCACCCTCGAAGACAAAATTGCCGTTACCTCATGACACCTGAAGCTACATCAATAAACTGTTTAGCTTGTTCTTCATCGTCCAAACTGGCAAGGCAATTATCAACATAGAAGCTATGGGTAAGAAGTTCCACAAATGACTTGGGCCATGGTGACTTCCCTTCCTCACACAGTACTAATGTATTTTCAAGGTGAAGTTTGATGCATGCTTCTAATAGAAAAGGACTTGGAGAGACTCCAAATACAACACGACAATGTCTGTATATCTTGAGACTTCCATTTCTGTCTAACCACAAGAATCTCAAAAAATTTCTGTCTCTCTCGTGAATGCTGATCTGGAGAAAAGCTCTTCTTATGTCTCCAACAACTCCCACCTTCTTCAGTCGGAAACGAGCCAACACGGAAGGTATTTTCTCAATTAAATTAGGGCCTTTCTCAAGACATTGATTGAGGCTGGGCTGTTTATTTTCTTTAGACGAGGCATCAAACACGGGGTGCACTGGTGTTGTTGATCCAGGTTTCACAACTTGACGATGAGGCAAATAGTGGCAATGAACATCCATTTCCTGAGGAGGCACCTCTTTTATCACCCCTTCCCTCAGCCAATCATCTAGTACTTCCTGATAAGCATCATAGTAACCTTCAGTCTTCAATCTCTTAACAGTAGACATCAGTCTCTTCAGTGATAATTGGTAATTATCAGGCAGTGGAGGATGGTTCTCAACCCATGGGAGGTGAACTTCAAACCGCTCTTCTTCATTGACTGAAACTGTATCAAGGAAATGTTGCTGTGTAGTGGACTCAATCTCAGATCTGCTGCGTTTCTCAGATGGATCACTAATCCCTAAAGTATCTAGAGTCCACAAATCTGTGATGGTGGCTTCTCTTGTTAGCATAGCAGTCACCACCATAGCCATACTTTCCTCATTCCTATGTTCTGAAGGTACTTTGCCCATTAAAATCCATCCCAAACGAGTTTCCATGGCCACTAGTCCAGTACTTAGTATCTTGTGGCCTCCTGTAAATAATTTGTCTGCAACATCAGCTCCAATTAATATTTCTCTTGGTCCATAAGATTCGATGTCACTCAAAACAATGTCCTGGCTACTTAGTTCTTCAATCCAAGGACCTTGATGTACTGAAGGTATGGCACCACAAATTCTTGTTTGGTCTAATGCTTCAAAGTGACAGTTGTAGCTACCATCCAGACTAGAGAGATAAATAGTGTACACACAATGATGGTATACTCCAGTGGTTGTACCTCCAAATAGCGAGTGTTGGATATTTTCCTGTCTGCCAGTTTGATATCCCATTTCCGTGGCTGTACTCTTCAAAATGTAGGAACGTTGTGATGCTGAATCAATTAATGCTCTTACAGTCCGCTCAACTCCTTGGCTCCGAACCTTGACAACTAGTGTTTGACTCAGCACCCCACAATGGTTCGACAAACTAGATAAAGCCTCATCTTTCTGGACTTGCGCACTAGAAGCCATCTTGTCTCCTGTTGAGTTCGGTCTCTCTACGGCTGAGTCTACCTGGGTTTGTGGCAACTTATCACACATAACCACAAAGTGTCCTCGACTACAAATGATGCACCTAGGCCTACTTCTACATTTCTTCGCTGGATGTCCGACCTTGAGACAAGAAAAACGGCATCTTTTAGTCTCAAGTGCAAGTCGACGTTCTTGCAAAGTCATCTTCTGGGCCTTAATACAGTCTTGAGACTTGTGATTAGACGAACAAAATACACACCCTGCTGTTTCTCTACCAGATGCAGTAAGGAGACCTGCTGCTGTGGGAATGTTCTCATTCGGATTACTGGTGTAATTCAAGATCTTTTCTTTCTTCTTTGGACCTCTCTTGACAGCTACCAAAGACAAAACACCAAACCTTGACATAGCCAAAGTAATCTTCTGTTCCTGTTCTACTTCACATCTAAGAAATTGCATCAAACTGTCTAAACGATTCTTGGAATTCACACTCTGGTCACCGACACTAGCCCCCCCTGGTTCAACAGCTGAATTTAAAGAAGACTGGCCAATGAGCGCGATTGAAGAAGTTCTCTCCCAAGTTCTTAGAATGTCCTCAGGCAAACATGACTCTACTAGTGGTAAAAGCATGGAATTACACTTGTCCGTTGTGACACCTAAGGTTCCTAGGGCTCCTATGTGGCTCTGAAGCTTATCATAGAGAAATGATAAACACACCTTATTAAGGCTCACAGCATTCTGTAAGATTAAACTTAACAACTCCCTAATGTACACTTCTACCAGCAAATCATCCTTCCCATAGCGTGCTTTGAGACTTGATATTGCTTTACAATAATTTTCTCCAGTAGCAGGAAAGCTCTCAACTAAATCTCTTGCTCTCGATCCAGAAGTGGTGGCCTGTATGAGGTATTGGAATTTATCACTAGGTCTAAAAGAGGGTCCTCATCAATTTTCTTAAATTGTGACCAGAAAGGAAGCCAATCTTTTAGTTCACCTCCGAACTTTTTCAATTCCAACAAAGGCAGTTTGTATGAACGCTTAACTTGGAGTGACGAGTTAGAATTAACTGATACTGCAGTAGCTTATGAGTTCCGGTCTTAATTTAATAATTTCGTAACAACAGTCTTAACCTTATAAAATTTGAACTTATACTCGTCAGCCATACTGATTGCTTTGTCTAACTCGTCATCCCTAACCTCCACGCTCTCAATCATATTAGTGAAGATAAGAGTATCCATACCTGTTAATTCATGAAATTTCGTTTCTAATAGATCCATATGTGCACTAATACTTTCCGTATCTTTCTCCGGCATCTGTAGTAACGCGTCGAGCTCATTGTAGATCTTGGTTATTGATCGCCGTAATACCGCTCTTGATTTCTTTGTCACAGCTATATTCACTTCCATGCTTGAAATACTACGTATGAAACTGTTTATATGATTATATAACTGTCTAATGTCCTGTCACGGTCGCCAAATGTTGGGAATGCACTTCGAAAACGATAAAACACGGGTACAATTCCACAATAATCGAACACATTTATTTTAATACACATATATACATGGAAGCCATCTTGCGAACAACAAAAAAGATCCCAAACTAAAGCTTGAAGTGTGTTTCTTTGCTTATTTCAAAGCTCTCGAAAACAAATCTAAGGAGTAACAAGAATCAAAGAGGTTACACTAACTGATCTCACACAACACATGGACAGGTTGAAACATGAGAAAATACTGACAGCTCTCTGGTCACTGGACTATCCACCTGGTAACCACTTTGTTATTCAGTTTAACTATCCATCATGTATCAGATTATTTCTATTTATTGAAGGAAGGGTTAATTGATTGAAGTAAATCTTATATATTCCACATTAAGCCTAAACCATCAACATATTAACTAAAATATTCCCTATGTAGAGATTCCTTTGCTGCATAAATTTGGAAGCAATTCTTTAGGTTTACAGTGCCTATGATGTATATTGTTGTCTAGAACTACTTCAAGTCTATGATCGCTGAAGATATTTCTTTTTCGAAATGTTGCTTGTAGGGAGAACAGGGGCTTTTCAAATTTTCTTCAACCCCATGTTTTTAAAAAGTTGCAACTCATGTTATTACATAGTCATTCAATAATTGTATGAAATTATTATTATATTCAATGTTGTATTGCTAGGCACAGGACACGAAGGGTGGAAAAGAAAGTCAAATAAAATGTAATATTAATCATAACTCCCAATTGGAGATCCAATCGTTTTGCCCTTTTAATCAAAAGTTATTGCATATTCAAAATGTATACTTGATGCTATTTTTCCGTGTTACTAGATACTTCAATTTTAATTACAGGTTAATAGGTTAGCCCAACTTCGCTCACTGCTACACAAGAGATTGTTGAGGTACAGTGGTATTAGAGTGATGTATTTTAAATGTTGAAGTGTACAAGAGTGAGGTCGTTACACAAGCATATATACCTCACAAATTAGGGCACTTCTTCACTAACCAAGTGATTTGGCTACGCGGTTCCATGCGTGAAGCTGTCAGCTTGAACTCGGGTGATAGTAGGTTTTGAACCCTCTGCCGCAGCTCTGAAATTGTTTTTCCGTAGTTTCCCACTTTTACACCAGACAAATCGTAGGACTGTACCTTAATTAAGGCCAAAGTCACTTCTTTCCTAGTCATAGCCTTGTCCTATCCCATCGTCATCCTAAGAGTGGGTGCGACGTAAAACAAATAGCGAAAATACCTTCCTCATTATTTGTATAGAAGACATTCTTCTTAAGAAAGTTACCTTTGATTCTACTTTCTAAATAATATTCCATTAAATTTACTACAACATTTCCTTTTAAATCTAACATCTGGAAAAATTTCTTCTAAAGTATTCAGTTTTGAAGAGGACATTGTACAGAAAAATAATTTAATGTATACTTGTTGAAGTGCAAAATCTGAATATCTTCTTTCAAATATTTTAGTAGTAATCAGATACGACTATTATAATGTTCTATTTAGCGAATGAAAATGCACAGTTGACTCACAACTGACCATTTTGTGGTCATTAATAACTTCATTATCATCTGGAGAGACAACTTTTTTAAACAACGCATTAGTTGTGTGACACTGATGTTCCCACACAGCTTGAAACAAATATTTGAACATCCTGCCAGGGAAATGGGATCGTCCGTGTTTGGCTAGTGTTCATTACGGACTTAAAATGTGTTTGAGTTTCTTCTTTGCTGGCGAGGCCGGAGCGTTCGTGCGGTGGTGTATGCAAATCGTGCGCTGGCGGCAATTTAACGTTAAACTTAGTTAATAGAATTCTGTCGATAAGTTAGAGTAATGCGGGCAGCGATTACAGCAGGTACATTTTCCTTATTAAGTTTCAAAATTACTCTTTTCTACGACAGAAAAATGTGAAGTGTTGAATCTATATGGTCCTTTTCATAAGGAGGTAATTGAAAGAGCAGAAAACTTAATTTTCACTCTCTTGTAAGTCACATACATTTTTATTTGGGGGTCCTTGCACTTATTCCCACTCATTTAATTAAGAAACGTAATGTGACGAATTTGTTATTTATAATGCGGATCTCCAACTTTCAGTACATCTGGCTGTTTTTTACAGCCAGTACATGTATCTATGTTGAGTCCTGAGCTCAAATGATGGTTGGCTCAGTGCGTTGTGACACGGCCAGTTACTGCTGCCAGCTCTGTACTCGGGAGACGAAAGGGTTCGAATCTCCCTTCAGCCATCCTCGAATGATTTTCCGTGGCTTTCCCCTTCATATCCAGGGAAATGCCAGAATGATACCTTTCCCAGGGCCACGGCTGCATTTTTTCTACTCCTAGTCCGTACAACACCTAACCCAAAGACAACACCCTGACACAGCGGGACATGTAGCTCACGCCCATACCTGGAAAAGCTGTTTTGGAACTGGTGAGCCGAATATACAATCGTACACTCCCGGTACTAAAAGCTATATGCTAAAATAAAGATCAAAATCTGGTTGGATCCCTGAACGATCCATCATCAGCTGCTGTAGTCTTGGCGTCACAGAAGAGGCGTACTGGGGAAATAGTCTAATAAAAGTAAGGTAAGTTCTCCATTGTTTTCCTTAACGAGCCAGAATGTGCTGTTACACACAATATGCGAAGTCCACTGAAAGGCACACATCAACCGACTCTCTGAGTATCACCTCCACACTGTTCATCACAGGGACTGACTGCATAAGGAACAGTGTTAACACTCACACCTCAGTCACTTTCATATTGTTAAAGCCAGGGATGAGACGACGGAAAAATTAAAGTAAACAAACTTGTTCTAGTCCAAAGGTGGATCTGGGCAGTTTATACTTATGCAACAAAATTAATGAATTTTCACTGTGCAGTCTTTAAATTTTGGTCACAGTGGGGTAATTAGTGTATTTTATATAGTTGTAGAAAGGAATTTATTCAGCTATATATACAAATTCTCCGCCTCTGTGGTGTAGTGGTTAGTGGGATTAGCTGCCACCTCACGCCCTTTTCTAGATCATTCATACAATGTGATCATGTGCTCAGCATGACGGTAGTTCGTCAAAGACTAGAGTCTCCAGACAAACGAGGAAATCTTAGTAAATGGGCAATCGAACGTCAGACTGTCAAGGAGTCGATCGAACAGGTGGAATTGGAAGAATGCAAGACGTTCCACTTGTGAAAAATTTCTGCAATGGTGGAAAATTAATGCTTTTTTGGTCACCATTGGTGAGCCACGTAACTTGAAAAGTGTTAACATACCTACTGCTAGTTATGCCAGCGAATAGAACTTTAGTGCTGCAGGGTTTGTTCTTTCTGGTAGGAGAGAACTCACCTCACACGTAGAAACAAACCCTGTGGATAACCTCAACAAACATTACATCTACAAGTTCTATTGTTTCTGAGAAAAGTGTACCTGCGAAAAACATACACAATACCATGAACTCACTTTTTTGTGACTGTACATTGATTTCATTATGGACGTAATGCTTTCGAAAATTTTTTCATTTTTAAGTGATTTTTATAGTTCTTTATACTTGGTGGAGTGTAATAGGACTAAAAATAGATTCCAGTTTTTTAAATATACTCGTTGTAGGGTATATCACGTTTACTTACTGAGTATCTTACACTTTCCCACCAGATCGTAACTTGTCAAAAACATCAGATTTTATTTTCTGTCTGTGCAAACTGATGCCAGTGTAAGATATGCACAATTCAGTACTAGCGCTATACACATACACCGGGGAGCAGTTGGAGGCACAGAGACCGCATCCTCGACCGGTGTTACGTCTGAAACTAGCCCGCTTCAAACGTTCAGTATCGGGCTATATGGGTCGAGGCAGGAAACACGATGTATGGTATGAGCTGAGCTGAGGGAAATAGAGTCAAGGGCGCTATCTCACTGGTTTAGCTCAGGGTCGGACTCTGCTTTTTATATACACTCATTTACAACGAACAAACGAACAAACAAAAAAGAACTGCGCACCACCAGCAGGGAGTACAACGCGAGTACAACGAAGGTTGTCGCACAGTATCGTCATAGGCTGACATGTGTTCCTTTTGCTTTTAATGACGATTGCTTGCACTGAAGTGCCACTAGGAGGCGTACATGACCCTCCCTCATTCATAGGCGCAGGACACCGGATACCGCCATATTAATACTGCGAGCCATAGAGATACTATCTGCGTCTGACGAGAATTCGCGGCAGCTTGTAGGCACGGCACGAGTAAGAGATACTGCACTCTTAGCTACAAACATCAGTCGTGACAGACAATGATGGATCAATGTATATCTATTATCAAACTCTTCATACAGTATATACAATAATTGTGTAACTAAGACACAATTGCACTACCACTTTGAAACTTCACGACTGCAGCTCAATTTGCAAGTCACCGCGGACGGAACAGATGTTTATTGTCAGGCTTTGAGACTTGAGACAGGCGCATGCGCGGCAGAAATGCTTACCCCGCATCCACGCGACTTCCCGTTAGACGACTATAGTAAGCTGAGTGAAGACGAAGCATTGCCTTACGGCACACTCACCAAGCCTTTGACCAGCTACTGTAGAAGTGTTTGAGAGAGGCCGTATTGTTGGACGTTGCGGTCCATTGCTCGCCACGTGAGGCTTTATGGCTGCATTGTGCGTCGGTTTTGGACGCGTAGGAACGTGCGGCTACACACACGCGTCAAGAAGACTCTGGTTGACCGAGGCAGACCACCATCAGGGAGGATCATTTCATCGTGCGACAGGTTGTTATCATTCCTCGTTCGTCGCAGCGCACCATCCGGGGACATGTCACTGCAGCTGCACAATAAATAACCTAAGCACCGCCGAGCACGTTTGAACTTCTGCCAGGAACACGCAGCATTGCAGCTTGCGGACTGGCGATAAGGGTTCTCATCGACGAATCACGCTTCTGTCTGGATGCATATAACCGCCGAATTCTAGTCTGGAGACGTCCAGGCAGTGCTGTGATACACGCTTCATTGTTCGGCGGTACACTACGCCAATGAGAGATGTCATGGTGTAGGGTGCCATTTTCTGCGATCGCCGCTTCTCACTGATGGCGAGAATAAATCCTAATATATCCAGGGAACTCCGCGACCGTGTGTACTTCCGTTCCAGGTGCAGCTGGATTACCCTGTTTCCCGGCAGGATAATACCTGGCCCCACATAACACGGATATATCTGGCCTAAAACATGCTTCCTTGGCTAGTGAGGTCTCTGGACCTCTCACCTGCCTAGAACGTTTGAGAGTAGACTGGACGGCAACATCGGTCAGCGACAACTACGAGATTTGGAGGGTCAGTTGCACCAGCTATGGTACAACCTACCTCAGGAGAACATCCGAAGTCAATACGCCTCCATGCTCGACCATATCACCACCTGTCTCTGTGCTAGGGGCGGTCAAACACTGTATTAAATGCATGCTGCAAGTGTTTGTTAAATACTTGGTGTGGTACAGTATTTTGTTGTCTTCTTCATACTACCATGTCCTGTGGCTGTATCCACTTACGCGTCTCTGCGATGGCTCGTTAATGGTGTGCAATCTGTTTTTCATATGGGTGTATACAGTAAAATATCTTAAACTATGTTAGTGTATTGTAAAAGAAAGTGATAATCTTTATAAAATGTGAATTGTTCCAGTACTTCTTGCATGTTATAAGATACGCGATACGGAAGAGAAACTTGAAAAATCAAGACCTAACTGACAGTGCTGTTAGTGAGCTCATCATCATAATGATCATCATCATCGATTTACAGCTTCAGTATCCCGGCTACAATTGATAAGGTTTTTCCACTCTAATCTGCTCACGAGTGTCCTGTTCTCCATGACATCGCCCAGTGTCCTTCCCACAGCTGCAATGTCAAACTTGATTATATCCATCCAGCAGGTTCTAGGTCTTATAAACAAACATTTTCCTTCTACCCCTTATCACGTGTTCGAACCACTGTAGTCTGGATGTACCGACTCTGTTTAGTAGAGGAGACGGGTCGAGTTGCACTCATCGGATTATGCCTTGCAAGACTTTCTGCACTCGCCGATTTACTGAGGAGGAGGAAGGTGAGGATTGTCTTGGAAAAAAGTGGAATGTTTTTTCATTTTCAAATATATATGTGTGACCGTGACTTACGTACAATCGGGAAAAATGTAATTCATGTTGTCTCACAGTGAGAAGGGTGCAGAACTGCAAATTGTATGCAACTACAAATTTCGTAAGTCAGAGCCAGGATGGTGCGTAAAACGCTCTGTTTCTTTCATCTGCGTACAAAACCCTGTCTGCCTCGGCCCTTGTTTGGAGCCATTTCTGATAAGGCTTCTTTTTACGTTTACAAGCTGCTCTCACTTCATCATTCCACCAAAATGTTCGCCTTTTCCCATCTTTACACACAGTTGTTCCTAGGAATTCCCTTGCTGTTTCTACTACAGCGTCCCTGTATGCCACCCATTTACTTTCTATATCCTGAACCTGTTTACTGTCCACTGTTCGAAATTTCTCACTAATCATATCCATGTACTGCTCTCTAATTCCCTCGTCGTGGAGATTTTCTACCCTTATTCGTTTGCATACAGATTTCACTTTCCCTACCATAGGCCTAGAGATACTTAGTTCACTACAGATCAGATAGTGGTCTGTATCATCGAAAAATCACCGGAAAACTCGTACATTCCTAACAGATTTCCTAAATTCAAAGTCGGTTAAGATAAAGTCTATTATGGATTTGGTACCTCTAGCCTCCCATGTGTATCGGTGAATAGCCTTATGCTTGAAGAATGTATTCGTAACTGCTAAGCCCATACTAGCACAGAAGTCCAGCAAATGCTTCCCATTTCCAATAGCGTCCATATCTTCCCCACATTTACCAATCATCCTTTCGTATCCTTCAGTTCTATTCCCAACTCTCACATTGAAATCGCCCATTAGCACTATTCTATCCTTGCTGTTGACCCTGACCACGATGTCACTCAATGCTTCATAAAACTTGTCAACTTCATCCTCATCTGCACCCTCACATGGTGAATACACGGACACAATTCTAGTCCTAATTCCTCCAACTGACAAATCTACCCACATCATTCGCTCATTTACGTGCCTAACAGAAACTATGTTGCGTGCAATGGTATTTCTGATAAACAGCCCTACCCCAGACTCTGCCCTTCCCTTTCTAACACACGTCAAGTACACTTTATAATCTCCTATCTCTTCCTCGTTATCTCCCCTTACCCGAATATCACTTATTCCTAGCACATCCAGATGCATACTCTTTGCTGCCTCAGCCAGTACTACTTTCTTTCTTCCATAAGCCCCATTAACATTGATAGCTCCCCATCGAATTCCATTTCGTTCGCCAAGTAGTTTCCAAGGAGTCCCTCGTCTGTCAAATGGGAGTGGAACTCCGTTACTTCCATAGGTCCGAGGCTTGCTTAAAATGTTCTTAACTCGGTAAATTCATGAAGCAGGATGCTACCCTACTTGCACACAGTCCAAGTGAGGATCTCTCCTCTAACGGGTTATGGACCACCGGTGAATTGTATGTTCCTAGCAGCCTGAGCACAAGGAGGGCCACGACTCATAATATGTCCGAGATGCCCACTCCCATTCCATAGCAACTGGTATCCCGACCTTCAGGACCACTTACTAGGCCACTCAGCCGTTGCCCATGGTTCACCAACTAGGACGTGACTACAGTAACCCACACCATGCTAATTCTCTCTCCAAGGGCATGTACATAAAGCTGCGTACTGGTAGTCTACATCTGTTTCAGGCCTTACCTCACCTTCTGAAAACGACTAAATAGGTAGGCGGTGCACCTAGGTTCATCAATAACTCCACTGATTCTAAAATAACTAACTATATTCTCATCAACCTCATCAACACACCAAAATATACATAAAATACACTCACAAAATACTGCTGGAAGACTCCATATTTACACAATTATCCAACAACAACGAAACCAGAGGGAAACGAAAAGTGAGGACCAAGCTACCATTGTATTCAGCCCAATGAATATTAATTACAAAGCACATATATGTATATAAATACCCGTAATTGTCTCTGTGTATCAACACAACTTACATATTATCATTATTGGCACTTGTTACATGATATTGATACTCTGACTTTATAATTCTGTGTTCACTGATTCTAACAATCGGTTTAAAGATACTTTCACTTGAGCAACACACGCTTGTTGATCCAGTCCATAAATTATGGAAAACCTGAAATACAGTACTCCATATCTCTCACCAAAATTTAAGATATCCGCCACAAGTGATATAGTACCAAGTGCCTAAGGGCTCTACAGTTTGTAGGTCAGTACTATACATCACATTCCACAAAATTTCACGTTAAACACGTTCCACAAAATTTTAAGGCAAGTCCTCTCCGTCGTTTTTTTCACATGCCTAAATAGACCTTAGCTTCCCCCTACTCTCTCATTGCACTGCTAGATTGATCCTGGCCATCTGATCACGAGTGGAAGATCCCCTTACCATACCAAGACCACACCCTGAACCTCTTTCGAGTCCCAAGACAATAACAACCAGGCCACGTCAACGGACTCTGGGCTGCTCCGTACGACTCACGGAAATTTTCTGAGTTGTAAATAGCACTGTTTTCCCATCCGCTTGTACAATACAAATCACCCATATCCAGCTTAAAATATTAAGAATAAATATACAAATGAAGTAATATTAATAATAATACGAATAATGACAATAATAGTATCTCTTATTTGTGAATACAGAACGAGGGTGTGAATGATGTACTATCACAATATTTCGATAACATAGGTCAAGATCGGTATTAGTAGATGTTGAGCACTTCTAGGTTTGCTTTCTTTGGAATCCTATCGTCCCAAAGTTGGTTCCTCAGCCTCTTCGCTCTCTTTCTATTAGCTGTCTCTGCAGCAGGCTATATCGCTAAGTTCACTGTCTCCAGTTGGTTGTCTGGTAGTTTGATTCTCACTGGGTGGCAAATGACATTTAGTGGAATTTTGAGCAAGGGTTTACTACAAGACATCACTGATTAACGAAATTAATAAATGAATTATTTTAAGACAGAGCAGTATGTCCGTGGAGTTTAATGTGGGAAATCTCAGTTGTGTTTCTTTCCTGGCTCTACTATGAATTTCAGGCTAGACTGAGGAAATGGATCGTAGGGACATACATCCTCATATAAGAAAAGTGGGTTGAAATATCACTCGCGGGAATCCTAGAAGTTTTCTCCACTTCAACTCCACGAAAATGGTGGGATGGTATCGAACATATAGGTATCATCTGCTTCCGTCCCAATCCTAACAAATATTAAAAGAGGCACACACACACACACGCACACAACACTGCTGATACTACAAAATGCACATAGTTTATCAGATGGACTAGC
Source organism: Anabrus simplex (assembly GCF_040414725.1). Classification (NCBI taxonomy): domain Eukaryota; kingdom Metazoa; phylum Arthropoda; class Insecta; order Orthoptera; family Tettigoniidae; genus Anabrus; species Anabrus simplex. Next base: position 1,039,010,118 of record NC_090265.1, on the reverse strand, counting down.
TGCGTCGGTGGATCAGAGGTAGTGTTTTAGTCATTACCCAAGGTTCGATCTAGGCTGAGGTAGTCAACTTTTAGAGCGATAAAAATGTTGGTATTCCATGCCATTGTATTTGGCACGTTAAATGCCTTTTGGTGGAGTATTGCGTGTCATCCGACAAAGTTAAATTAACTCAACAATACGAATCGTTCATAACAACTACGCTTTTGTCGCTCAAGCGGAATGTCGAAATTGATAGGCAAATACCATTTCAGAAGGTCTGCAACTCGGTAGCTGAGGTCTTGTGAATATTTTTATTATTAGTAGTCTAAAACTTCAGAGCATTAATTATAAGCGTATTAAAATATTACATTGTTTCGTTTATCTATTAGTGTATTTTATTTTACATGTTTTTACGTCCACCGACGACGATGGGGTAAGATTTCCCAATGCAAGCCGGTAGCTACGTGGCTCAAACCACCTAGCCAGTCTTTTGGAATTTGTGCGATTTAAACCCTGTTAGGGTAAATAATAATTGTCTATTACTGTAAATTTAAGTATTAATAGTAGTAATAATTATATAAATACTGTAACTAGTTACGTATTATTAATAAAAAATAACGTTCGGGCTAATCCCTTGGTATTTAATATTCAAGATAAGTGAAAGTTCCTCTAAAAAGGAGTGAAGTCAGATAATAAAGTATTGTAAATAATGATTCGTTTGTATTGTTTCAATGTTATTAAAAGTATTATACACTTGATGTCTTCATGAACACTGTTTGCATTGTTTGTATCATTACTAATATCATCAGAAAGGGTCTTCAGTCGTGAAGCAAGATCCCTAAGTGGGCGTCCAGTCCCATGATCCAGAAGCTAATCCCATACTACCTGGATTACTAAGTATTAGAAGATGAAAACCGAAAAACCGAAAGAAAATTTCGATGGTTAAAAAACTTAGTCACCCTATACAAATTTAGAGGAAGGTTAACGAGGGTAACCACTCATGCTTCCTTACATTTCAATTATTTACCCAGGGGAAATGAAAATATAAAAGTCTAAAGACGAAAGTTACATTAGCTCTCGAAAGAAAAAGCCCTACATTTAATTTGGGAAAAGAATCGGCGACCTAACAGTTACATGCTAACGGAGACGTAGAAATCTTTCCTAACATCACCACGCAGTAGTTCACTTAGCAAAATAGAGTGCCATACCTTATTTATTATAATGCCATAACGCTGAAAACTCCGACACTTTATCTCCCGGAAGTACGCACACTAAAGCTGCCGCAAGATTAATGAGACTCTCCTCAAAACTCGCGTCTTAAATAGGGGTTTCGATGGAACCATTTAGACATTTTAGTGAAAACGCTTTTGGATGGATTAAACGAAATTTATATAAGATATTCTGATAGGTTAAATTAGCTTGATAGCACACCTGTAGATGGATGGATTGAAAAAAAAAATTGCAGTTTAGAAAACTTCAAATAATCATAATAAACAATGGAAGATCAACAGTATGAATGACATCTAAATATAAACATTCTCCCTGATAAGTAATGACCTATTAACTCTAGATTAGGTCAAATTTTCATGTCAGAAGCATCTAGTCCTCAAATGAAAAAGGTACAACGATTTCATCAAGTTCACAGTTTTATCCAGAAATGGATGCACATTCGCCGTATGCACAGTTTCAAATTCACCGGGAGACCTTACTCATGTCACAATTATATATATATTCTTTTCGTTTCAGCCATCTATGGGCTACGATTACGCAACTTCATTGCTTTCTCAAGTTCCTTCGATTTTATCTTTATTATTATTATTATTATTATTATTATTATTATTATTATTATTATTATTATTATTATTATTATTATTATTTAGTATGTCCGACTCGTTTGCTGAATGGTCAGCGTACTGGCCTTCGGTTCAGAGGGTCCCGGGTTCGATTCCCGCCCGGGATGGGGATTTTAACCTTCATTGGTTAATTCCAATGACCCGGGGGCTGGGTGTTTGTGCTGTCCCCAACATCTCTGCAACTCACACACCACACATAACACTATCCTCCACCACAATAACACGCAGTTACCTACACGTGGCAGATGCCGCCCACCCTCATCGGAGGGTCTGCCTTACAAGGGCTGCACTCGGCTAGTAATAGCCACACGAAATTATTATTATTATTATTATTATTATTATTATTATTATTATTATTATTATTATTATTATTATTATTATTATTGTACCAGGGGTACACCTTCCCCGGCTATTTAAACTGTGCGCCTTCTCCACTATGACCATCTCTGACTGTGATTGTGAACTTTTAAAACTTTCTAAAAATTTCTCCTCCGATGGTTAGATGGCTCTGGCGTCTATTTTCTAGTGATCTCTGGTGGGCTATGCACAAGTTAATTTACTTCTTGTTATATCATTAGATTATTCTATTTGGAACTCAAGAGAGGAAAGAAATAAAATTTCGTATTTTTGTTGAAGTTAATTTTTGCTCTAAGTGATCCCCTGTCCAACCATTCATCCCTAGCACTTCCTTAGCTCTGTGTTCCACGATAAAACCCCGGATGAATTATTATTATTATTATTATTATTATTATTATTATTATTATTATTATTATTATTATTATTATTATTAGATGGGCGTTTTACTCACATATTATCTTATCACAAAGACGTAAACACGAGATCTGTCAATTGTGTACACACTTTATTTACAAATACTCATTATACACACACATTAATGAACCGCCATCTTGACAAACAATTGACTGCTACAGTAGCATGTCAACCGATTACCAACACAACAGAATCACAACATGAGTTCAACAGTTGACTACCGACTTTCTCTAGCAAGTCTCGCTAACAACTCTACTACAACTCCCAAGGCTGTCTCTTTATATACATTGCCTGGCCAGGCTTCTAGAAAAGTATGACACAACATGTTTTCTCGTAATTTCTAGAGTCTCCAATAACCCATTTACAATGAATGGAATTTTTTATACAACTTTAATGACAAGATGCGTTGTCCTTGACTATTACCGTGTGTTGCACAGCATTACACTGGATTTATACATCATAGTAAATTATTTACTATTCATTACGCGTTCTTACATTAATTAAACTCATCTATATAAATAAAGTTGTAGGGGGTCCGCTGTCTGTAATTGCTTTTGTTTCGCCAATTTTTCAGATATTTATCCGTTTTAGGTCAACTCAAGACCGAATCGGTGGTTTTTTACTTTTCGTGTCTGTTTGTCTGTTTGTCTGTTCCACCATCACATCGAAACGGCTGGATAGATCTCAACCAAACTTCATTTTTAGAGTATACTCATATCAGGGAAGGTTTCGATATGGGTGTCATTTTAAAATCCTTGAATAGACGGGGGGTTTATAGGAAAACCAGAACAGTTTTCCTCCATTTTCTCTTATACTATTAATTTTCTGTAAACTCCGTGGACCGTATGTGAAATGTCTCTTCATTATGAACAACTTTTGTTATGTTCATAATTTACCTTACTCTTCAAATGATGGAGAAATGTACTATTTTCTGCGAGTATCAAGCTCTGCATTGAGTGACCGACAGACCGACAACGAACCTACAGGTTACCATGGCAAAGTGTCTGACTGCTTGCCAGCAGGGAAGTAACGTATTGCCATTTTCCTCATCATGCTTTTAAATTCGTGGTTGTTCCTTGGGTAGAAGGCAAGAGAGGCGTCAATCGGCCTATCCGAGGGATATTGGCGGAATATCGTTTAAAGTTATAACCGTCCTCGAATAGATTAAGTAATAACACCAGTAGTCATCATCTTATCCGTTTACCTATGAATCACTGCGCCTAAATTTCTCCTCTGTTACCGCTTTCTTATATCCATAACTCACACCAGCATAATTTATTGAGAGGCATTTGATTTTCCAGTACAATCACTTGGCATTTACGTATTTGACGTTATCCGGCTGTCCTCAGTTATAATCCATTTTCTATTAATTTCAACTTTCTTAACTGTATTATTTTCTTCCTTAACTAGCTGATGTACCCGTGCTTCGCTACGGAATTCTACATTGTATACAGAATTCTAGGTTAAGTAGTGTACACGTTGTGAGCAAGATTGTATTAAATTGCATAGCTCTTAACGTTACCCTAGAAACGCGACGGGGAAGTCACCAAATGTCTTTTCTCATATGAAGACTGTGCTAGGGAATTTTCATTGTAATGATAGGCCCGCTTGCCTACCATCAGTCACCACCAGGTTGGGGAGTTTTCATTATAATGGCAGACACTCACTCTCCACCAGTCATTTTACATCCTCAGAAAGACTGTCTTAGTGGTTTTCCCAACTGAAATGAACATAGGTCATTGCAATGACGTCAGTAGGAATGGCGCGATTAAAAGCAATGCTTTCATATGAAATACTCCATCAAATGAAAGACCACACAATTTCTCACTTTTAACCAACAGTACTATGCTGGAATTCCAGAGCTGGAATGACCAAGCCGCAGACAGCTCTGATCCGTGAACATTCTTCGTATTTTTTCGGCGGTGTGGGGGTGGGTGTGGGGTGGGAGAGGAGGCGAATAGTGGAGAGTCCCAGGGCACAAACTATGGCCTTTTACTAATCTGTTTCCTAGGAGTACCTGATGAGTCGGAAAATCTCAATTCACTACACTGGCAAAGGAAGATCTATCTGACTTGGGGGCAATTTTTTCCTCCAAGCCAGAAGAGAAGCCCCCTCTTCACTGCTAATTTGGAATTAAATGAATGTAGAATTTAATAAAAGTAAAGAGGAAGAAGCTCTTCAAAAGAAACGGCTCTTTTCAGTGTTGACATTTTAGTTATTTAGTGAATTGCGTTGCTATAATTTGAAATAGGCTTAAATTGTAATTCTAGACCAGGTCATACTACTACTAATTGAGCCTCTGCCGTACGTGTGCATACAGCTCATTCAAAATAGCGCGTCAGAGTAGGGATCGAATAGCTGGAATACTATGATGAACCAGTGTGTTACGTACCTGCAGTATCAGAAAATGTATGAACCAGAGGAATGGCATGCTAAGAAGAAAGTTTTCCAACTCCCCAGCTATTTCCCGCCAATGTTCAGTCGGGCTGTTATACTCGGTACGCAGTAGTAATCCCATCTATCGGAGATGAGCGGCACCATAAGAAACGAAGAACATCACAACAAACAATGGTCAATGTAAAGTTATTGTTGATCAGTGTTATGCGCTTTCGATATTGTAGGCCTTCTGAAATACCACTCTTATCACAGTCGGTACAGTAAAACTGAATGAAACATAAATGATCGGAAATTGTATTGTCTATAACTTTTGTTAAGTAGTACTTTTCGATAGGACCAATAACATAGGTACCGGTATTTAAAAAGTAAATTTAAGGCTCCTTCCCCTAAACTACCATTTTATCTCAGGCGAATAAAATTATTTACAGCCTAGACTGTAGTTTCTTATTCCCCGACTCTATTTAGCGGTTTTCATTAAATTCTGTTAACCTATTTTCTCGTGGCTCGGCGTTGATTTGGACTTAGTAACAAAAATACAAATTCATTAATATCTGGTGTTAACAGAGCCGGTACGGTACAAAAGTATAAGACATAATTGATTGGACATTTAATTCTATATAAGTTAAGTTATATAGTATTTATCGACACGACCACTAACAATATAAATATTCCATAATTACAATTTAAGTCCTTTCCCTAAACTACCATTTCACTCAGCGTGAATAAAATAATTTATAGCCTAGATTGTAGCGGCTTAACCCCCGACATTACATACCGATTTTCATTAAATTCTCTTCAGCCATTTTCTCGTGATGCGTGTACAGACAGACAGACAGACAGACAGACAGACAGAAATTACGGAAAAGTAAAAAGTACATTTTCTTGTTACTATGGACATGACCGATACGGAAATACCATTCTTTTCAAATTAATAGCAATGTACAGACAAAACTCTTATTTTATTTATATAGATATAGATTACTCCGTATGTACGCGAGTGCTAGAATCTACTGGATATATTTCCACCAAACTTCATCCTTAGAATCCACCTGTCCTTGGGTAAGTTTTAGGGCAAATATTGCTTCTAAATCCCTGAACTGACTGGGGGTTTATGCGAAACCGAAACCGTGATTTCGCACACCCACAAAATATACACAACCAAACTTAATGGTAATCTACCTGCCTTAATGTAAATTAATTTCTAAACCTTTTTTCTCATGTACATCATTTCGATACGAGGATTAATAAGGGAGATATCATTAACGGACCGCTTTTCGATAGAAGTCCCATCGGCCTTAACTCAAGAGCGGGTGCGTGTAAAGCGTATTTCTTACAACTTGAAAACTACTGAAGATATTCGAACCAAACTTTATATTTAGCATCCACCTGTCCAAATGTAGGTTTTAAAGGTCTATAACATTTCACGTTCCCGGAATGGACTGGCTGTTTATAGGGAACTGAAATAGTGATTTTACTCTTCCACAATATATACAGTACAAGACCAACCTGACTGGAAATCGACCAAACATGATGGAATTCAATCTCTAAAACTTTATTTTCATGTGCATTTTTTCGTCGGGACGATTAATAAGGGAGATATCATGAATGGTCAGTTTTGCAGGTTAAGTCCAGCGGACATAGCCCAAAAGGTCTTGTACGTTGAGCAGATTCCTTATCTATCTGTGTAAATAAAATCGTAACGACTGTGTGCCTGTACATTGACTATTTTGGCGAAATTTTCGCACAACTACCCGTTTAAGGGGTAATAATAACCATCTGCATATTATTTGGTTTAGTTTCCTGAAAAGTCCTAATTTTTACCCTCCTCGCCCAAAATTCAGATTGCGGCATAATCTGCCAGACGAAAAAGAAAATTGAAACTTGACAAAATTATACGTTTTAGTCTGTAACGGACGGAAAACTTCCATGATCTTTAAATTTTTCACTTTTTATTCTCGAAGAATGTCGAAATATGGAGGCAATTTTAATGATGGTGCAGACCTTCGGGAAGTTCTATCACATAACGGACTGCACAATCTCCGTTCAATTTGGAATGATGTACAACCTTGTTCTTATGACTTTTTGTCGTATCTGTATCCCTTTTACGTTTGATTTTTATCTATTAATCGATGTTAAGTAAATTTGGACTTTTCACATGCATAATTCATACTTTCAGTCACTTATAGGAAATATAGAATCATCAAACTCTTCACGAAAATTGGCCCACCCAGTAGCCATATGTGAGTCAAATACTATGTATGTAGCTGTCACACAATTATCCGAAAAGTAATGCAATGTGAGATAATCTTACAAAAACTTTACCCTGTTCAACGTTTGTAACTCAGTCTGACCCATGAATAGATCAGATATCATAGGACCAGTCACTTAGGCCACTAAATCCGGCGTCTTATGGTATAATCCTTTGTCGATATGACGTACGTTTAGCAGCAGTTAATCTGTAAATGAAGGTCTGCAATATTTTAAGCATGCATATCCTGTCGATCTATATATATTCACAGATGTCGTCTTGTAGCTATTGTAGGGTGTGTCTGCTATTGTAATCAGTACTCCCCACACTGGCTTTGACTGACAGTAGGAACCGGGTCCTTCTCCAACTCCTGTGTAACTGGCATTAGTAAGGACGGCCTACCATTGTAATGAATAGTTCACTTCTCGATTTGACTTGCAGAAGGCAAGGAAGCATGCAGTTTTGCTTAAAACTCCCCTACCCGATTGTGTTTGGCAGTAGGCAAGGGTGCCCGCCGTTATAAACAAATAAACTCGTCTAAAATGTGACTGGCATCAGACATAGTGGCCTGCTATTTTGATGGAAACGTGGTGTGACTGGCAGTAAGCTGGCTGGCAGTAGGAAAAGGGGCTTGACATTATAATGGTAACTGCACAGCTCAATTTCGACTGATAGTAGGGTAGTTGAATGTCATTATAATAAAAACTCCTCAACTGTAATCTGTCTGGAAGTAGAAGTAGGAAAGGGGGGTTGCCATTGTAACGAAAACTCCCCAAATCGATTGTGACCGCGCAGTAGGCAATGGGGCCTGCAATTATAAAGTGAGCCTGCCGTTATATCACAAATCCGTAACAAACACTTTACATTGGAGACAACGTATGGGGACCTCCCCATGCTGTTTCTAGGATAACGCTAAGAGACATGCAATTTTATAACAATGTTATTTACTGCATGTACAGTATCTACTTAGACATTTGAATACAATGTAGAATACCATAGCGAAGCACGGGTACATTTGCTAGTATTAATATACATACCGCAGAGGTGTCGTCACATAACCTCACATGTTTTTTTACGACCACAATTTATACCAAATAAAATCCGTACATAACTACATAAATAATAATAATAATAATAATAATAATAATAATAATAATAATAATAATAATAATAATAATAATAATAATCGAGCTCGACATTTTCATTATTTACCCATGGGTGAGAGAATTATTTCCTAGTTATACTAGTCCATTACACTTGCATCAACATTAAGTACACGGCACTGTTGTCACTCAACACGGTTAACCAACCGCATTTTCACTTTCCTCCAAGAGACGAAGGCAAAGGGGGCATGGTTCAGTGACGTACAGAAAGATCTGCAGGAGACTGGGATCTCGTTTGAAGATGTCCAGGAGCGTGTCCCACTTAAGAAAAAACTCCAAGAACATCAGAGTTTCCAACCAAAGCCGAAAATGAAAACTGGAAAGGCATGGACGAAAGAGCGAAAGGAGCAACACCGTATACGAATGAAGGAGTACTGGACCAACATTAAAGCTCAAGGGAAACAGTTGAAATGACGTAGTCCTTAGTTGGCCGAAACGGAACAAGAAGAAGAATAACAACAATGTTTTAGGGTAACATAAGTTCTGGTTGTCTGGTGACAGTGGTGATTATTGATGAAGTACACCTGGGCAACCATCAACACTAATCAGAGGGGAAAAGGAAGAAGTTCGACACTTCAGGAAATGGATGTATCGCCAAACGAAAGGGCGGAGCCATGAAAGCGTGAAAATGAAAGACTCCCCTAGGCCTCGTAAACCTATTACAGTCGGGGTAAAAACGAACAAAAGTTTACCAAGGAAGATCAGATAGGAAAAAATGAAACTGAGGACCCTAGCACATATAAGTGGAGGCAATGCCAGGTTCAGCTACGGGACCCGTGGTCGTCAACCCATACTCTCAAGATCAAATTCCCTTGGTCCCCTTTTAGTGACCTTTTGCGACATGCAGGAGATACCGTGGGTGTATTCTACCACACCAACCGACAGGGGAATTTGATTCCCTGGGTGCCTGGTTATAGTTAATTTTAATGTATTCAGTGCAACATCCATAGTGTTGGCATAATATTCTGAAGAATGACGTAAGACATAAGACATGATAGCAGTAGAGCAGGTCTGCTACAAGACTTTTACGATCTGCGCTCGAGCTACGAAATATGCCTGCTGGTGACAGGTGGCTCACGTGGTCACAAAGAAGGATATTACTTCTTTCTCCTGATTCGCTTTGAACTTTCGGAGCCATTTGAGCGTGACGAGAAGGTTTACTGCAACGTTTTGTTCCAGATATCTGCGGCCTATATTATTAGATATATGTGGAACCAAGAAAGGCATCTTATTCGATATCACGACAACCAGCTGAAGGTAGAGGAGGGATTGGATTCATTCTGTTACATGGGAATAAAAAGTATTTCTATCCAAGTATTTTGAACATTTATAAACATTTCTTCTCGCTTTATCACCAACGTACAGTCAATAACAAAATAGGTTACTCACTACCTAGCCGTGTTACCATCCAAGAATTTTCAAGTAGTATTTAATTTCTTAAATATATCTTTCTTTTTATTAAAAATGTACTGTCCATAGATAAAGTACTTTAATATTGTAAACCTTTCTTGTATGTTGGGTATTCAGCCCGAAGGCTGGTTGGATCCTCAACAGGTTCACTATTAGCTGTCATAGATGGCCTACGTGTCACTGAAGAGGCGTACTAGGGAAATGAGGAGTGAGGTAGTTTCCCGTTGCTTTCCTCACCGAGTCAGAAGTTGCTATTGCATATCAGTCTGCCAAGCCCACTGAAATGCCTGCACCAACCGACCCTATGAGCGACATTTTCACACCATTCATAGCAGGGACTGGCTGCAAAAACAAAAAAACAAAAAAAACTAGGGGTCCCCATAATATGAAAAACGAAAAATTAAGCAATTTCCTCAATTGTGCGGAACGTTGAAGATCTAAACAGCCCGGGAAGCTTTCAAATTGTGAGTTTTGGAAAGCTCTATGAATCTTGAAAAACAAATTTCGAAAATTGCCTCCGGCCTAAATGCAGTTCCAGAGAAGAGCCTAAAAATGCTTTTTTCATTACTCGTTTTCTTTTTTATTCAAACCCAGCCAGATTTCTTTCTTTTCGAAATTCGTTCTGTAATGTTTTCCTTGGTTCAATAACCTCAGGAGTTTTTTTTTATTTTTTTGAAAAATGTCCATGGCGAATGTAGTTATAAGGGCTTAAGTGAAACTCTGCTTTGACTCACACTAGCGCTCGTAGTGGTAAAAAGGTAAACTGCTAATCTAATCGACCGGATAACGATGATTAAGAAAAGGATTGAATTAAAAGAACAAATAAAGAATACATTCTCATACTATATATTTTTATTTGCCTAAAATCCATAGTTCATATCCCTAGGATGATTTCAACATTGAGTTGCTTGTCTGAAGGACTAGAACTGTGGATTTCTATCAACATCAGGCAATCCAACAGAAATTCTGGATCTGTTTTCATCGTGCGTTTTTATTTATCGCACCAAAATAACGTAATTGTGATAAATATGCCTAGTATTAATTACTAGCAGTTACCCGCGTCTTCGCTCACGTGGATTTCGTAGTATGTTAAAAGTGATCGTTCCTCGGTACTGTACTAAGACATCTGAAAATCTGAAAATCCCTAAGGTATAAAAACTCACTGAAAATTGAGTTCCATTTACCCCAAAAACTTTTTGCAAACCACGTTTGTGGTATTTCCTTTTGGGACTAAGATGACCATGCGACATAGAACTGTACATGTGAGAAACAGTATTCTCTCAAGTCGAAAAAATATGTTTCTTTATTCTTAAAAGAGATTCCAAATACCTATTTCCACGTCTGAAACATCTTCATTTTTTGAGATGCATAATCGTAAAAATTAATTCAACTCTTTTGTCACTTCATTTCACCCCCATTAAGTGCCTTTTCCGAAAAGAAAAAGAATTGTTACTGTATTCGTAAAGGAAACACCAAATACCAAGTTTCACGTCTGTAACATGCTCAGTTTTGACATAATGTATACTGTAGACATACCGGTATTAAATTTAAAAATTCACTACTTTTCAAATCTTTCCACCCCCTTAAGTGGATTTTCCGAATACGAAAAAACTATTTATTTTTAAAGGTGATTCCAGTTTATACGCTTGTAACATCTTCAGTTTTAGAAATATATGTACCCTCATACAAAGAATTCAACAATTTTTCAAATAATTCAACCCCATCCCTTCAGTGGACTTTCTGAAAACAAAATAATACGTTGTAACCGTACAACAGGGTTACAGATTCCATTCAGTAATGATTATTATTATTATTATTATTATTATTATTATTATTATTATTATTATTATTATTATTATTATTATTATTATTATTATTATTATTTATTAACCTTATTCATTAGATTTTATATTCTGTTTTTCATCACTTAGACTGTAATAATTAGGTATCACGCATATTATATTATTTAATCATAAGTTAAGTGAATTTTGTTTGTGATCATTCTGTATATTAATAAGTGAGATTTGTTGGTTTTAAATAGTTATGCTGTGGCTTGTAACTCTGTCCAGATGAGCTGGCATATTATTTTGCAATCGAGGCTATGTTTAACCGAGAATGCATTGAGCAAGTAGATTTTCCGCTGACACATGCAAGGTAGTCATCGGTAGTCCACGTGGGCAAGCTAATACGACACATGACTGATGACATCAGTTCGTGGACACGTGATTTCGACAGAGTGTCGGTATTCGCCAGCTACCGTATGTTGAGGTGGAAGGGATGACCAGAGAGTAGGGAGAGGAGTGGTCATCACGAGGTTATAAAAGTCGAAGCAACAGTGATGAGAAGAAGGAAGAGTGATTGTCAGTGGTCTAGAAGTGAAGGATGCAGTGCTAAGAGGTGTGTTTGAAGAGGTCTTAGAATCATCGAAGAGGTCTACGAGTGGTGGTTGTATTGTGGTGTACTGTGCGGATAATGAAACATCATCAACTTGTGAGGATGGACTTCACAAGGAGTTTCAATAATATTTTCCAATTTCTTACAATCTATTGAGTGGACGTAACTACATTGGAGCTTACTACACTCGTACGGGGAACGTAGGTCAACTCCAGGTTACATAAGAAGATAACAGCAGACGGCTACCGACTTCAGCTCATTGGGTTTTCAGGAATTTCAAGTTCAACAGCGGTGTGTGCAGACTTCAAGTTCAAGCCAATAGCTTTCTTTGTTTAGATTAAATTTTCTTTTTGATTGTAACAACAAGCCTCACTGATATATACATATTTTGCGTTATAATTAAAGTACGCCAATGCGAGTTCATTGTGACGTAAAGTATAGTCATAAATTCAGTTTCTTTTCATAATAATAAGTTATTCTATTTCTATGTACGATCTTCAATTGTGGAAATGCAACCGTAATCTACCATTGTCCTGATCCATATTCCTGTATATTGCCAGATGTGTGAGTTTATCACCACACGCCTTGAGATAATTGAGATAAGAGGCATGCTTTCCGAATTTTGTTGTTTTGTTATATCAACTGGCGCTCAACAAATGTTATGTATATTGTGTGAAAGAGATGAAGGTGTAAGAGTAGTGGTAGAAATAGTCGCAACGTGTTTCTTTATTTGAAATTTTCTTTAAAATACAAATTTTCATATCTGTAACATCTTCACTTTTTGAGCTATAAGTAGCCTCATAAAAACAATTCAAAGCCTTTTTCACCCCCACGCCCTCAAGTTGATTTCACCCCAAAAATGTGTGTTTCTTTTTTAAGTAGATTCCAAATACCACGTCTGTAACCTTCAGTTTTTGAGATATAGGTATCCCCATAAAAATAATTCAATTATTTCACTACCTTTCACCCTCCCTCCTTAAGCGAATTTTCCAAAAATAAAAAATACGTGTTTCTTTACTTACAAAGGAGCTTCCAAATATCACTATGAGGACTGCAGTCTTCAGTTTTTGAGATGTGTTACCTCATATAAAAGAATTCAACTCTTTTTCCACCCAACTCCTCCTAATTCCCCGTTTGATCCCCCGCCGAAAATGTATGGTTCTTTATTTTTAAAAGAGATTCTAAATACCAATTTTCACATCTATAACATCTTTAGTTCTTGAGATATAAGTACCCTCATACAAAGAATTCAACTACTTTTTCAACTCATTCACCCGCCCCTAATTGTTTTTCCATAAACAAAAGAACACGTGTTTTTTTACTTTGAAAGAAGATTCCAATGTTCTTGTCTGTAACGTCTTCAGTTTTTGAGATATAAGTGTGTTGTTGTTTGAGTCATCAGTCCATAGACTGGTTTGATGCAGCTCTCCATGCCACCCTATCCTGTGCTAACCTTTTCATTTCTACGTAACTATTGCATCCTACATCTGCTCTAATCTGTTTGTCATATTCATACCTTGGTCTACCCCTACCGTTCTTGCCACCTACACTTCCTTCAAAAACCAACTGAACAAGTCCTGGGTGTCTTAAGATGTGTCCTATCATTCTATCTCTTCTTCTCGTCAAATTTAGCCAAATCAATCTCCTCTCACCAATTCGACTCAGTATCTCTTCATTCGTGATTCGATCTATCCATCTCACCTTCAGCATTCTTCTATAACACCACATTTCAAAAGCTTCTATTCTCTTTCTTTCTGAGCTAGTTATCGTCCATGTTTCACTTCCATACAATGCCACGCTCCACACAAAAGTCTTCAAAAACATCTTTCTAATTCCGATATCAATGTTTGAAGTGAGCAAATTTCTTTTCTTAAGAAAGCTCTTCCTTGCTTGTGCTAGTCTGCATTTTAAGTCCTCCTTACTTCTGCCATCGTTGGTTATTTTACTACCCAAGTAACAATATTCATCTACTTCCTTTAAGACTTCGTTTCCTAATCTAATATTTCCTATATCACCTGCCTTCGTTCGACTGCACTCCATTACTTTTGTTTTGGACTTATTTATTTTCATCTTGTACTCCTTACCTAAGACTTCATCCATACCATTCAGCAACTTCTCGAGATCTTCTGCAGTCTCAGATAAAATAACAATATCATCGGCAAATCTCAAGGTTTTGATTTCCTCTCCTTGGACTGTGATTCCCTTTCCAAATTTCTCTTTGATTTCCTTTACTGCCTGTTCTATGTAAACATTGAAAAGGAGAGGGGACAAACTGCAGCCTTGCCTCACTCCTTTCTGGATTGCTGCTTCTTTTTCAAAGCCCTCGATTCTTATCACTGCAGACTGATTTTTATACAGGTTGTAGATAATTCTTCGTTCTCGGTATCTGATCCCTATCATCTTCAGAATCATAAATAGCTTGGTCCAATCAACATTATCGAATGCCTTTTCTAGATCTACGAATGCCATGTACGTGGGCTTGTCCTTCTTGATTCGATCCTCTAAGATCAGACGTAAAGTCAGGATTGCTTCACGTGTTCCTACATTTCTTCTGAAGCCAAATTGATCTTCCCCCAACTCAGCTTCAACTTGTTTTTCCATTCTTCTGTAAATAATACGTGTTAAAATTTTGCAGGCATGAGATACTAAACTAATAGTGCGGTAGTTTTCACACCTGTCAGCACCGGCTTTCTTGGGAATAGGTATAACAACATTCTGCCGAAAATCGGATGGGACTTCTCCTGTCTCATACATCTTGCACACTAAATGAAATAACCTTACCATGCTGGTTTCTCCTAAGGCAGTCAGTAATTCAGAGGGAATATCATCAATTCCAGGTGCCTTGTTCCTATTTAGGTCACTCACAGCTCTGTCAAACTCTGACCTCAAAATTGGGTCTCCCATTTCATCAGCAACAACAGCCTCTTCATGTTCCAGAACGAAATTATCTACATCGTTACCTTGATACAACTGTTGGATATGCTCCTGCCATCTTTCTGCTTTGTCTTCTTTCCCTAGAAGTGGCTTTCCATCTGAGCTCTTAATATTCATGCACCTAGATTTCCTTTCTCCAAAGGTTTCCTTGATTTTCCTGTATGCAGCATCTACCTTTCCCAGGACCATACAGCCTTCGACATCCTTGCACTTCTCCTTCAGCCATTCTTCCTTAGCTACCTTGCACTTTCTATCCACTTGATTCTTTAATCGCCTGTATTCTTTTCTGCCCTCTTCATTTCTAGCATTCTTGTATTTTCGTCGTTCATCAATCAGGTCTAGTATCTCCTGAGTTATCCACTGATTCTTAGTTGATCTTTTCTTCCTTCCTAACATTTCTTCAGCAGCCCTACTGACTTCATTTTTCATGACTCTCCACTCTTCCTCTACTGTGTTTCTTTCGGCCTTTTCATTTAGTCCTTGTGCAACATGTTCCTTGAAACGATCCATCACACTCTTTTCTTTCAACTTGTCTAGATCCCATCTTTTTGCATTCTTTCCTTTCTTCAATTTCTTCAACTTCAGATGGCATTTCATGACCAACAAGTTGTGGTCAGAGTCCACGTCTGCTCCTGGGAAAGTTTTGCAATCCAACACCTGGTTTCTGAATCTCTGCCTAATCATAATGAAGTCTATTTGATACCTTCCAGTGTCTCCAGGTCTCGTCCACGTATACAGCCGTCGTTTGTGGTGTTTGAACCAAGTATTGGCGAGGACTAAATTATGGTCAGTGCAGAATTCAACCAGCCGACTTCCTCTTTCGTTCCTTTGTCCCAATCCAAATTCTCCTACTGTGCTACCTTCTCTTCCTTGGCCTACCACTGCGTTCCAGTCTCCCATCACAATTAGATTCTCGTCACCTTTGACATATTGTATTAAATCTTCTATCTCCTCATATATTCTTTCAATTTCTTCATCATCCGCTGAACTAGTAGGCATATAGACCTGCACTATTGTGGTGGGCATTGGTTTGGTGTCTATCTTGGCGACAATAATTCTTTCACTATGCTGGTCGTAGTAGCTTATCCGCTGCCCTATTTTCTTATTCATTATTAAACCAACTCCTGCATTACCCCTGTTTGATTTCGTGTTGATAATTCGGTAGTCGCCTGACCAAAAATCCTGTTCTTCCTGCCAACGTACTGCACTTATACCAACTACATCTAACTTTAGCCTATCCATCTCCCTTTTCAGATTCTCTAACCTACCACAACGATTCAAACTCCTAACATTCCACGCTCCGACTCGCAGAATGTCAGTATCCATCTTCCTGATGATCGCCCCCTCTCGTGTAGTCCCCACCCGGAGATCCGAATGGGGGACTAGTTTACCTCCGGAATATTTTACCCGGGAGGAAGCCATCATCAGTACATCTTTCATACAGAGAGAGCTGCATGTCCTCGGGAGGTGGTTACGGCTGTAGTTTCCCGTTGCTTTCAGCCGTGTAGCAGTATCAACACAGCTAAGCCATGTTGAGTATTATTACAAGGCCGTATCAGTCAATCATCTAGACTGCCGCCCTTGCAACAACCGAAAGGCTGCTACGAGATATAAGTATCCCCATAAAAAGAATTCAATGCCCTTTTTACCCCTCTCCCCTCAAGTTGATCCCCCCCCACAAAAAGCGTATTTATTTTTAAAGGAGGTTCCAAATACAAATTTTCGCGTCTATAACATCTTCAGTTTTTGAGATATAAGTACCGAGCTCATAGCTGCAGTCGCTCAAGTGCAGCCAGTGTCCAGTATTCGGGAGAGAGTGGGTTCGAACCCCACTGTCGGCAGCCCTGAAGATGGTTTTCCGTGGTTTCCCATTTTCACACGAGGCAAATGCTGGGGCTGTACCTTAATCAAGGCCACGTCCGCTTCCTTCCCACTCCTAGCCCCTACCTGTTCCATCGTCGCCGTAAGACATATCTGAGTCGGTGCGACGTAAAGTAAGTCGCAAAAAATGTGATATAAGTATCACCATAAGGAGAATTCAATTTTTTCACTTCTTTTCACCTCCCCCCCTAAGTGAATTTTCCAAAAACAAAAAAGTGTTCCTTTATTATTAAATGAGCTTCCAAATACCAATTATCATGACTGTAACATCTTGAGTTTTATATATATATATGTTCATAAAATAATTCAACTCCTTTTTCAACCCCCTCCCCAAGTTGATTTTCCGCCAAAAATTCATGTTTATTTATTTTTAAAGGAGATTCCAAATACCAGTTTTTCCGAAAACAAAATAATACATGTTTCTTTACGTTTAAAAGAGATTTAGAATACCGATGTTCACGTTTCTAACATGTTAAGTTTATGAGATGTTCTGTAGGTATTCTCGTTTTAAAAATTACGCCTTTTATAGTTCCCCGTAAGTGGAATTTCCAAAAATAAATTATCTATGTTTCTTTACTTTTATAGGAGATCCCAAATACCAGTTTTCATGTCTGTAACAGTTTATGTTTCTGAGATATACTGTAGATATAGTATTTTTAAAAATTCACCCTCATTAAACGGATTTTCCAAAAACAAAAAGTACGTGTTTCTATACTCATAAAAGAAATTCAACTCTTTTTTCACCTGTTTTCACCTCGTTTGAGGGGATTTCCCGAAAATGCAAAAATACGTGTTTATTTTTAAAGGATATTATAAATACCAATTTTTACGTTTGCAAACTTTTAAGTTTTTGAGGTATAGATATTCTCAATTAAACAATTCTTCCCCCTTTTCACCCTCTTAGCGACGGAATATTCAAAAATCCTCGGTTAGTGCTCACCTAAACTCTAATATAAATGTATCCCCAAAATTCCATTTCTTTTTGTCCAGTAGTTTTGGCTGAGCGATGATCAATCAATCAGTCAGTCAGTCAATCAGGACATATAGATTTTTACGTTATATTTGACATAATCAAGAAGACCGGACAGTTTTCTATAAGACCACACAAATATTTTCTTAGATTTATATCTCTGGATTATCGGAAAATAGACAACAACCAAGCATTATAGAGCAAGGTCGGTGAGGGGACGTTGTTGAGTACTCCAAGCATGACTTTCCTTTTTGGCAAGGGGAAGTATGAGAAGGTAGTCAGCTGATGTAAAAATGCCACTGCTCGCCATATATAACCCCTGCCTAAAGAATCAGCGATTATTGTCGTTTCAAACTCACATAAAGAATTAGGATATTTGGATGGGGTAGTACTGTGTAGCCTACCTAGCAAATGTGGAAGTCATTGATTAATTCGTCCAGTCATTGATTCATTGATTGATTCGTTGATTATGTTTCAAAGGACAAAAGCATTTTGATAATCATCTGCAGTGTGGAAGATTTTTTTTTTTTGCTAGTGGCTTTACGTCGCACTGACACAGATAGGTCTTATGGCGACGATGGAATATGAAAGACCTAGGAGTTGGAAGGAAGCGGCCGTGGCCTTAATTAAGGTACAGCTCCAGCATTTGCCTGGTGTGAAAATGGGAAACCACGGAAAACCATTTTCAGGGCTGCCTACAGTTGGGTTCGAACCCACTATCTCCCGGATGCAAGCTCACAGTCGCGCGCTCTTAACCGCACGGCCAACTCGCCCGGTGAAGAATGTTTTAAAACATGCATTATTTGTCAAACACTGTCCTACATAGGCCTGCATGTCACATGGTCCTACCAAGATCTGAATAGGAATGGAGAATGAATAGGAACAGACAAAAGCTCTTCAATATGCTGATGGTTAAGGGATTGATCAGACGGTTAGATATCGGGCTTTCAGCGCTGCATGCCGGTTTCAATTCTCGGTTGGTGCATGTGGAATTTGTGCCGGACAAAGTGGAGATGCGATCTCCGTTCAGTCCTGTCAATTCAATTGTGGCAGTATTCCATAATGAACCATTTATCATCACCCAGAAGGAGTGAGACAGGGTGCCAGTCACTGAGTGATGCCATTTTAACAGCAACTGTCATAACTAGGAGGAAGATCGGACCTGTATAAATCTGGCAGCTGGTGTTGTGTTATTCTCGATGTATAGCTGGAACGGGTAAATGGTGTTCTGGGTGTTTAATTAATACAGGATAAATCTCATCCATCAACCTGACTGCCGGCCTGATTGGCTCAGTTGATTAGTCGTTGTCTTTCTGAGCTCGAGTTTGACGTTTTTCCAGGTCGATGGCCTTTAAATAATGTTTTAAATGTAATAAATCCGTGCCGTTGGTTTCCAGCACGTTAAAGAACTACTGCGCGACAAAATAATATTATTGTTACATTCCACCTGACTATTGTTTGAGATTTCCTAACTCAACAAACTGTGCACAATTATGTATTGAAAGAATTCATTAGATCTTTTTTCAACGGTCAGTGACCTGTTCAATCATGCCTTCTTCACGAACATACAGGAAGTTCCAGTGACTCTGTCAGACAAAAATCCATGTCCTACTGCATAGTAAAAGTCCCTAGATGAAAAATAACGGATATGGAAACATAAAGTGGTATTAACCGAGTAAAGTGTATGACAAGATTGTTTCAACAATAACTTAACAAGACTTAAAATTTAAAATGTTACAGGGCATAGACTGAAATGTGATCGCATAAACATAAGGGAGTATAAACAATAGTTGTGCTTTACGGAAATTTTCATCTCAGAATCTGAAGGGTACACTATTGTCCTAGGGTAGGAAACTGACCTTAAAGGAGATGATCTAGATCTACATCTGGTCAACGGCATAGGATCAGGCAGGCCACGGGAAAATACTTGATCATATTCCCAAGAAAGCGTTTCATGAATGCACTGTCATACGAATATAATTTTGCGAACCGTCCCGGCTACTAACCGGCGCTGTTCTTATTCCGGATCAGGCAGAGTGAAATCAGTGTCCCAAGAACTCTATTGCAGTAGATAGCCACTGTCAAAGCTGAGAGAGAGCCTGTTACCACCTGCAGGCAGTGGATACGCGTTGAATTTCTTCTTACAGCTAGGTGAGTATCACTGCGCCTGCGCCAAGCAAATCCCGCCCCCGACCTGAGATGTATCCTGCTACGTTCTCTCGTCATGTTACCACAATGAAATGTGGTAACGATTGCTTATAACATTGGTGCTGAGCATTTCTGTCCGTTCTCTCCGCTGCATTGTTATAATTTGTGTTTATTATTGTTTTCTATTATAATACGACGTGACTTTTCTTGTTAAAATATGAATTTATATTTAATTTGTCCTAGGTAATGATACCATATAGTACTGTACAGCTTATTAAACGTTAAAAAGTGTGCTGTCGTTTTCACCTCGAAAATAAGTGAGTTGGTGGGCCCAGAACGCTCATGTATAATAGAAAGCTTAATGAACACGCCAATTTCGTTTAACAACCTTTGAAGAAAAGAAAAATATAATTGTAAAAGTTAGACCCACGCCTTCTCTTAAAAATGTTGTCAAGGAATCGAAAAGAACGGTACGATATTTTCATGACTCGTGGCACAGAGATCTGCACTGGTTATGTGGTTACGCGAAAGTTATTAAACTGTATTGTTGGCCATGTGTTCTGTTTTCCTTAGAAAATAATGCTTGGAATAAAGACGGCATGGTGACTTTTATATAGTTTCAGTGTTTTAAAGAGACACCATCAGGTGTCTCAACCACACATCAACGCTGTTGCCGATATGATTCAGTTTGGAAGGTCCAGAATAGAGTACAGCTTGCAGAAAGAAAATTGACGAGCATAATGAGCTAGTAAAAATATCAAATATATTATCAGTACCCTAATAGGTACTGTGTGTTTTCTTTCAAAGCACCCTTCATGTGTCATCGAGAAACTTAAGAATCTGATAACAGAGGTACCTACAGGGAGGTACTAGCGTTAATTGCTAAGAAAGATGACATACACCGGCACCACTTAGAACCATCTACAGCTTTCTCAGAACTTTCAAATGACATGTAAAATGATATTATTAAAGCCATAGCTACTTTTATGACCAGCGAAATTAAAGACGAGGTTAAGAAAGCAAACTTTACTTGCTTTATTTTGGATGAAAATACAGACGTTTCTAACAGAGCACAACTCTCGCCTGTGTTTAGATACGTTGTCTCGAAGGCGAAATTCAAGGGATAATTTTGAGATTCAGTGATTTAAGCGATGACCGTTCTGCTGTTTCTCTCTCTAAACATCTCTTTGGAGTCTTACAAGAATTTCAGTGTGGTGAAAAGTTAGTTTCAGAGACATTTGATGGCGCAACAGTGATCGCAGTACAACACAGCGGGTTGCAGAAGCTAGTCACGGACAAATATGATAAATATGTTCACTGCTATGGTCATATGCTGAACTTGGTATTACAGTAATCTGTTAAGCATATCAAATAATGCAAAGTATTTTTTCAGACCTTGCCCGGGTTAACAGAATTTTTTCGTCATCCCTTAAATGGGCAGCGGCCATACAGAGACGACTACCAACAGCAGCGCCTACCCGATGGATATATGCTGCTAGGCTGGTTGAAGTTGTGTCCTCTCTCCATACAGATCTGCTTAAATTATTCAGAGAAATGAAAGATGACGCAGATGAATGGGACGGTGGGACTAGATTTCAAGCTAAGTGTTACTATGTTACCCTGCAAGACTTTGATTTCTATTTCCTGTTAAATACATGTGCTGAAGTGCTCCCTCAATCTGATGTTTTGTATCAGATGCTTAAAAGAAAATGTGGGATATGTGGGATATTGCCTTCCGGTCCAAAGAGATCTAGTAGTTTAAAGCGTTTTGCAGACGACCAGAAATAACTTTGAAAGTATGTGTTCAAAGTTGCAAGACATTGAAGGGAGACAAGATTACCCTCTAAACCGAAAGAGAATTGATTTTAGAGGAACGAAGAACATATCGTACCTCCGATTGGATTTAGAAATAATTGACATCATGTCCGTGCAACTATCAGACGTATTTTCTGATATTAACAACCTGAATTTCCTTCAGTTAATTGATATTACCTAATTTAACAATTTCGCGAAAAAGTTCCCGAACAGTGCCTATCAGTCGTTAGTGAAGACCTATCGATGAAATTTCGGCTGAACTTTCTCTCGTCTATACGAAATCAGACCTTGCGAAAAATAGTGCATATGATCTTACCAATACTTGCACACCAGTGGTATTAATGGAGCATATCCAGAAGCAATGAAATTGATTGACCTCATTCTCACCGAGCAATTAACCCTTCCGTTGAAAGAAACTTCTCAGCCTGGAAAAGTATTCACACCTTCCAAAGAAATTCACAAGTACTAAGACTGCACTTTCTTTGATTGCGATTTAGAAGAAATTTCTAAGTAAATTAATGAAGAAGCCTAATTTCTACGATGCTGTCTTGGACATTTTAGATACCACTACATGCCGTTGTATCGACTTCCAGTATGCATAGTGTTACGAATAAAACTCCATCTGTTCCATTACTCTAATTTATTTCCGTACGACTTAATAAATGCACACACACATATATGTACACGCACAATTCTAACCAGCTGTGAATGGCCACACTATTACTATCTATTTACAAATCTCTCTTTTGTACACACACCAGGGAGTCCCGGTCGGTTGGAATTACCTACGGACGGCTATAATCCTTGCGGGCCCCGTAAGAGGTAGCGTGCCTGCCTCTTACCCGGAGGCCCAGGGTTCGATTCCCGGCCATGTCAGGGATTTTACCTGGAACTTAGAGCTGGTTCGAGGTCAAGTCAGCCTACGTGATTAGAATTGAGGAGCTATCTGATGGTGAGATAGCGGCCCAGGTCTAGAAAGCCAAGAATAACGGCCGAGAGGATTCGTCGTGCTGACCACACGATACCTCGTAATCTGTAGGCCTTCGTGTTGAGCAGCGGTCGCTTGGTAGGCCAAGGCCCTTCAAGCGCTGTAGTGCCATACGGTTTGTTGGGGTTTGGCTATAATCCTTGCTTTCAATATCCCAAGTCCAGTCACCTCATACAACAGCTGTGTGTAGACCGCTGCATCTGAACAGAGGGCTACGGGCAATTCGACACACGACGACTGTTCGTTGGTTCGACTCCACAGACAGTCCAGTAATTCACACAGTCACATGCAGTGAACAACTAAACAGCTCAACAGTATTCAACAGCAGGACGATACTCACAACAGCGAACATTAACAGAGGTTCATTGACCTTCACACTCCGACAGCGGCTTCCCTCGCTGACTCACGCAGAAATACCGAGCACACAGTATAGTCTTCCGTTCCGTCGTCTCCAGTCCACGCACTAACTGGTCTCTCCAACATCACAACAACAGCTCCTGGTCCAGACCTCTGTGGGACACTAGCGACAGCCAACACGCCTGTCGCCCTCAGCCCAGCCACCGAACCCTAACGCACTGATTCTCTCACTGACTTCACCACGGAGTCCAACAGTGATCCTGAGTCCAGCGCTGACTCCGAGTCCAACACTGACTTAACGTCCGCGGCTAGCCTCTCTTTTTATACTTCGCGTGATTTGAGCCAGAAATGTCACGATGTCACTAGAGGCAGAACATTCCCGTTGAATCTCCAAGAAACTCACAGGTAAGCCGGCCGCCGAGAACAATACACGGAAAGGCCGGCCCCACCCCACAAGCTGGCTGGGAGATCCCAGGTCGTCTGAGTCACCAGCCCCTTCCTGTAAGTACCGAATTGGGCCACCACGGCGCTGGCACGTAACATTAGGAAATACTGAGGTAGCCTAAGCCTTAAAGCTCAGTTAGAAATGATTTTTAACCCTTATGCTTACGAGCGCATGAATAGCGCAAAATCCGTTACGAGAAGCGGCAAAATTAGGCCTAAAATCCCACACAGTGCACCGGCGAAAGTGTCGAACATTCTTATATTTGGTGATAGCCAGGCGAGGGGAATTGCGGAGAAAATGAACAATGAAGATATTGCAACATCAGCCGTCATCTATCCTGGGGCCCCAATGAAGAAGGTATTGGAAAACACCGAACAGGCAGCAAGAAATCTCGGAAGTCGTGATGCAGTAGTGATCATCGGCGGGACGAACGACGTAGCTCACAACGACGCTAAGAATGTCATTTCTCAACTTAAATGTACACTAGGTAAGCTGACTCACACTAACATTTTTGTAGTGAACGTGCCCCACAGGCATGATTTGATTAGAGACTCGTGTGTGAACATTGAAGTGGACAAAGTTAATACAGATATGGTTAAAATTTGTAAACATTTTCGTAATACACAGGTAATTGATAGCAGCAGTTTCGAGAGACACTGTTACACAAAGCATGGCCTTCACCTAAACAATTCAGGTAAACGAAAGATAGCAAATATTGTTCTAGATTTTATTAATCTTAAGATATGTACTGTAAAAAAGGCAACTCCCTTGAGTTATAATACTGACCAGGAAAACTAGTAGAAAGAGCCAGCTGTACTTCAAGCTGGCTCAGCCAACTAGAAAATGAAACTCAGGAAAATAAGGAATTTCAAGTCACCCAATTGCAACAATCAAGTTTTAGCGAGGAAGGGGGTCTGAGATTACTCTTGATAAACTGTCAGAGTGTAGTAAATAAACAATTAAAATTCGGTACATTAATGGAATCTTATGAGACTGATGTGGTGATAGGATTGGAATCGTGGTTGAGAGAAGGGATGGGTAATAGAGAAGTATTTCCAGAAGGGTACACAGTCTATCGTAAAGACCGAGGAGATAAAAAGGGAGGAGGGGTGTTTATTCTGGTGAAGGAAACTTATTGTTCACATGAATGGTTTACCGATGAAAGGGATGAAATATTAGGGATAAAATTAGTTTGTGATAATATGAAGGAGTTGGGAATTATAGGAACATACAGGCCTGGAAGAGAGGAAAGAGACATGGAAATATTTGAGAAAATAATAGATTATACTCATAAAAACAATAATAATGATATGGTAATAATTGGGGAGATCTAAACTTGCCTGAAGTTGAATGGAATGGAGCTGCAAGTGAAGCCCATGAGCGGAAACTGGCAAATAAGTTAATTTGGGAGGGAGGATTTACACAGGTAATACAAGAACCAACTCGTCTCAATAACTTACTAGATGTGTTCTTGGTTAAACCATGGGAAATTGTTGATAAAATTGAGATAATTGAAGGAATAGGTGACCATAAGGCTGTAATAATGGATGTAGGACTGATACCAAAAAGGCTTAATAAGAGGGTCACACAAGATAATAAATTGTACAGAAAACTAAAGTTGATGAATTTGGGACTTTTTTCTTAAATCACAATTCAGTTGCTGGATAAGCGAAGGGAGTAATGTGGATACACTTTGGGCTAAATTTAAAGGTATCATTTGGGAAGGAGAGAAGAGATTTGTACCTGTTAAGAAGGGTAAAATGACCTCAGACCCTTTTTATAATACAAGGGAAATACGAAAATTAAAAAGAAAATGTAGAATAGTAAACAGGAAAATCAAAGAGAGTAGGGAGAGTAGAGAAACTAGAAAACAGCTAATGAGGGAACTGAATAGAGTGAAAAGGGAAGCAAAAGAGAATTATATGAATGGCATACTTCAAGAGGGTAATGACCACAAAAGGGAAATGGAAAAAGCTGTGTTCTTATATCAGGAATCAAAACGGAAAAGGAATCCAAATTCCTACAGTGGTGGGAGAAGGGGGTGAACACTATTTAACAGATACTGAGAAAGCAAACCTTTTTAGTAGGGAATTCAGAGATTCAGTAGAAGATTGTCAGCAGTTGGAAACAGTAACAGAAGATAGAAAGGGAGAGACACAAAGGGAAACAAGAAGCTTCTCATTCACAAATGAAGATATTTTCAGAGAAATCCAACTGCTTCAGCAAGGAAAAGCAGCAGGAAGTGATCAAATTACTGGGGAGGTGTTAAAGACAATGGGGTGGTACATAGTGCCTTATTTAAAATTTCTCTTTGACTATGCCATAAATAATAGTGTAATACAAAAGGAATGGAAGGAATCTATACTAATACCAATTTATAAAGGAAAGGGTGATAAAAGGAAACCAGAGAACTACAGACCAATCAGCCTGACCAGTATAGTTTGTAAAATACTGGAGAGTTTAATATCAAACTACATCAGAGGGATATGTGATGATAAAAATTGATTCATGAGGAGCCAGTATGGATTTAAAAAGAAATTTTCTTGTGAGGCACAACTGGTGGGATTTCAGCAGGAAATATCAGATCAATTGGATTCAGGAGGCCGGTTCGATTGCATACCCATAGATCTTTCCAAAGCCTTTGATAGAGTGGAACATGGAATATTATTAAAGAAACTGGAGGGAATAGCATTGGACGTAAGGGTTACACGTTGGATAAAAACATTTCTAAATTCAAGGGTTCAGAAAGTCAAAGTAGGAAATAATGTATCGCAGGAAGAGAAAGTGTGTAAGGGAATTGCACAGGGTAGTATAATCGGTCCGTTACTTTTCTTAATATACGTAAATGATTTAGGGAATAATATAACATCAAAAATAAGATTGTATGCAGATGACACAATTGTTTATAGGAAAATAAATAACATTGAGGACTGTTCAGAATTACAAAGGGACCTTGAGAGTATCCAGCAATGGGTTGAAGAGAATAACATGAAGGTTAATGGAGGCAAATCAACTGTTACAACATTTACAAACAGGAGTTTTAAAAATGAATTTGAATATACTTTGGATGAGGTAGTTATCCCAAAACATGGCAAGTGCAAATACTTTGGTGTGAGATTTGAAAGTAATTTGCACTGGAAGGGTCATGTGGATGACATTGTTGGGAAAGCATACAGATCATTACATGTCATAATGAGGCTACTTAAAGGATGCAACAAAGAATTAAAAGAGAAAAGTTACTTAAGTATGGTTCGTCCATTATTGGAATATGCAAATAAAAGAAATAGATAGTGTGCAGAGGAAAGCAGCAAGATTTGTAACAGGGGATTTCAGGAGAAAGAGTAGTGTATCAGAAATGTTAAAGGAACTTGGGTGGGAAACTTTAAGTAAGAGAAGGGAGAAAACTAGACTTATAGGATTATATAGAGCCTATACAGGAGAAGAAGCATGGGGAGATATCCGTGAGAGGCTTCAGTTGAAAAATAATTATATCGGCAGGACTGACCACAAATATAAAATTAGAAGGACTTTTAGCAGAAGCGATTGGGGTAAATTTTCATTCATTGGGAAGGGTGTGAAGGAGTGGAACAGTTTACCAGGGGTAGTGTTTGAGCCTTTTCCAAAATCTGTACAGATATTCAAGAAGAGAATAAACAGGAACAGAGAAAATAAATGAAATGTTAGAGGGCATTCGACCAGTGCAGGTTAATGTAAATAAAAAAATGTGTGTGAATAAATTAATTTCATCCCCTTGTCTAAGGAGTTTGGACAGCCAAAGTAGGGGACTGCCTGTAGGGGTGAAGTACAGTGGGGACTTCGAGGGTACTGGGACCGCTACGGTAGCTATGAAGGGCCTTCAGGAGCCCTGAAAAGTGGTGCCAAAAGGGGCTCTGGTTAAGACGCAACTGGTCGTTATGCTACTTAGGTTCCAGAATGGGTAAAAAGAAAAAAATAAGTAAATAAATGCAATGTAAATTTTAACCTTATACCAGTTGTATAGTATCATTTGAAGTAATTCCACATACTGTATATCACTTGTAAGTAGTACAGGAGATAGTATAAGTAGAATTTTGTAAACAGTATGAATTTATTAAGGATGAGCTGTATGTTTAATAGAAAAAATTGTTAGCGTAAATTGTATAATATTGTATTATAGGAAAATTTTCTTCTTGTTAATTTAATATTTAGTGCTTGACAATAATGTATTTTTGTGTACCATTTGCCACCGAGGTAGACACCTCATTTGCAAATAAAGAGATTTTGATTTGATTTTTGATTTGATTGATATGTTTTGCAAGATGTGAACCATTATATTAATGCAAGATAGAGACTGCTAGTTTCTATGATGATGATGCTCAATATATTATGTGCGTTTCATTATTTTCAAGTTATTTTATGCAAAAGCAATATATATAATCAAGCCTTCCACAGTTATGAAATGATATGTGTACTACCACGGCCGACTGGATCCCTCGCTGCGCTCCTTGCATCGGCACGACAATCGCTTGTGAAGCCCATCATAAAGCTGTAATTGGAAAGTTTCAACATAATGCCGCTGGAGCGCTGGCCACCTAAGTCACTGACAGGAAGCTGTATACTGCAAATTACAGCATTTTCAGTTTCATTTATATTGTTTTTCTGTCATTAGTGTTGGTAATGTGTTCATATTGAGGTGTATGTTGGCTTGTTATTGAGAGTTGATAGTTATGCACTAATTAGTTTATTTCTTTATTGTGTAGTGTGGTGATTTGATTTTTTTAAAGTTGTGTTTACAAATCTTGGAATATATGATATTATTGTGCGCCTTTTTGTACTTCGAACAGAAATTTTCTGCGAACAAGAATAAATGTAATGAGAGGCTCAAAGTGATTTCTCGCCGTTACTTCTTCTTAAACAAGAATTCTAATTTATGCACTAATTCGCTTTCTTTAATTGTGTAGTGTCGTGATTTTGTTTTCTTTAACTGTGTTTGGAAATATTCGAACATGTATTGCTGTGTGCCTTTTTGTACTTCGAACAGGAAAAAGAGCAAAGGGACACTATCATTTCACGAATTCCCTGTAGGCAGGACAAAACTAAGGAGTGGCTCGAAGCAATTTCTCCCGATAACTTTGTCCCTAACACTAATTCTGCTTCTTCTCTTGTCTCTAGTCTTCATTTCAAAGAACATGATTACTCATTTGTAGGTAAAAGTAGAAGAGTACCAAAGAAAAGTTATCTTCCATCAGTATTCCCTAACCATCCCAGTTATAAGGTGAGTAGTGCCAAGAGTCCTATAAGAAAAATTACTAGAACCTTCACCCAAGAAACGCAAAATATTTGAAGCAGCTTTCAAAATCCTGTTGCAAGCTGTTTAACAGCCCATAACGAAAGTACAGGCAATTTTTCTAATGTCATTTTCACTGTAGAAGAACTAGCATAAAGCATATGCCTGAAACAGAAATGACACTACAAGCACAAGGATAACTGAAACACCTAAGTTTGTATTATAGCTCCCTACAACCACCCTTGAATTAGCACTGTCGTCTTTCCGTTTATATTTTAGGGTATGTATTACTCCTAAATTTTCTTTCGTTGAATAATACTTTAGACGGAGTCATGTCTGCCACATGACAGCAACACAACACATTTTTATCCAAGATAATCTGAACTTTAACAATGAAACACTGACAAGCAGGAACCTTTACTGTTATGGCACTAATGCGAACGTATGAAGCTATGTGTTACCTGTGCAATGAACAGTTTATCAATATTTAGTGCAAGGTATGAATGAAATTTAATCTGAAAATATATATATTGGAATTAAAATTTAAACATGGTTGAGTCAAAATATTTATGTTATCCATTCACCGAATATTTAAGTAGGAAAGAATAAGACATTTTTTTGCTAGTTGTTTTACGTCGCACCGACACAGATAGGTCTTATGGCGACAATGGGACAGGGAAAGGCTAGGAGTGGGAGGGAAGCGGCCGTGGCCTTAATTAAGGTACAGCCCCAGCATTTGCCTGGTGTGAAAATGGGAAACCACGGAAAACCATCTTCAAGGCTGCCGACAGTGGGGTTCGAACCCACTATCTCCCGAATACTGAATACCGGTCGCAGAATAAGACTTTTATATTTTGTCCACGTCCCCTTCCTGACAGCAGCACTTAAAGAATTTTAAAAACCCTAATTGAACAATGACTCTTTAATATCAAGATGAACAACAGAAGACAAAAGTATTTTAGTAAGTTCTGCTATGTAGCTAAATGCTATGGATAATAAAAGTATTTTCTATTATTCCTCGCAGTTAAGGAACGTCAGTTGGACTACACCATCTCTCCGCAGTTTCATTTCACGACGTTATTTTGGAAAATATCACGGAAAATACCATTTAGGATCAATCATTTTTATTAGTCAATGTAACATACTCCTTCATTCCAATAAATTAAGATAAATCGGCAATCGAAGTCAACATCAGAACGTCAGCCAGACTATTCCATCATTTTACGGCATTATTTTGGTAAATATGAACAGAAGTAACCTTTAGGACTTATCATTTCAATAGTATTAAGGTCAATATGTCCGACTCGTTGGCTGAATGGTCAGCGTACTGGCCTTCGATTCAGAGCGTCCCGGGTTCGATTCCCGGCCGGGTCGGGGATTTTAACAATTGATTAATTCCAATGGCCCTGGGGCTGGGTGTTTGTGCTGTCCCCAACATCCCTGCAACTCACACACCACATAACACTATCCTCCACCACAATAACACGCAGTTACCTACACGTGGCAGATACCGCCCACCCTCGTCGGAGGGTCTGCCTTACAAGGGCTGCACCCGGCTAGAAATAGCCATACGAAATTATTATTTTAAGTTCAATATCTTTTCCATAGAGAAGTATGCGTTTCTGGCCCGAAAACTTAGGCCGCCGGCGCCACGTGTTGAGCTATGAAACTACTCCGATTACAGTGCGTGGGCCTGATTGTCAAGGCCGGTAAGGAGCTAGCTAGAGCGACGCATCAAGTCGGCCGTGATACTACTAATAAAAAAGCTGGGGTGCGAGCGACAATATACTCTCAAGAAGAAGTGTGGTAAACGTCACGCGTCGCCACTGATTTGCAATGACAATAAACAAAGCCCAAGTGCAGACATTAAAGAAAATAGGAATCTGTCTTCCCAAACCAGTGTTCACACACGGGCAAGTACACTGCCTGACAAAAAATTCAGTTTCAATTCTCTGTGACAGCTAGAACGTCCATCAGAGTGCATTAGTGTTGTTCGTGTTTAGTGTTGTTACCAGACCTTCTAGGGTAAATAAGGGTCGTGAACAGCGTCAGATGTTGAGTGATCACTGTGAGACAGCGTTATCAACGCCTGACAGAGCTTGAAAGTGGCCTCACCGTAGGTCTCCAATCGGCCGGCTGGTCGAATCGTGCAATATTCACATTTTTGGAGCGTTTGGATGCGACAATGGCCCAATATTGGGCTGCATGGGAACGTAAGAGCAGGCATACTCGTCGTTAAGTTTCCGGTCGATCACGTCTGACCACCACAAGGCAGGATCGCCGCATTGTGCACCAAGCACAGCAGCTCCTTCACATCTGTGCATGCCATCCGAGAACAAATGATGGACTCCTTGCAAATTTCTGTGTCATCGCGCACAGACTAGCAGCATCCGGACTAGGGAATGACTGTCCCATGCGTAAACTGCCGTTAACACCACAACATAAACGGCTGCATTGGGAATGGTGCCGTGACCGGGAAGCAGGGAATGTTGATGAATGACGTCGCATTGTGTTCAGTGATGAATCAACGTTTTGCACTACCCCCGATGACCATCATCTGCGAGTATCTTGGCAATCTTGGGAGAGATCCCATTCTTCCAATGTTTTGGAGAAGCACAGCAGTCATGACGTGGGGAACCGTTGGGTATGACTTCACGTCACGCCTGGTAGTGATTGACGGAACTCTGACGGCACAACGGTACGTCACGGACATCCTGTGTCTGCATGTGTTACCTCCCATGCGGCAGTATCGAGGTGCCATTTTAACTGGACAATACTCGTCCATACACGGTACGTGTCTCTATGAACTGCCTGGGTGATGTTGAGGTACTCCCGTGGCCAGCAAGGTCCCCAGATCTATCACAGATGGAACTTGTGTGGAACCAGCTCAGACGTCAACTCCGTTCCAGTGCGAATATCCAGGATATCAAGGACCAGTTACAACAGTTGTGTGACAGCTTGCCTCAGGAGCGGATACAACGGCTTTAATATGACACCCTTCCCAACCGAATCAGTGCATTCATCCAGGCCAGAGGGGATGAAACGTCAGGCTAATAAGTGGGCTCGAACTGCTAAGTTCTTTGTAAATTTAACTTGATTTTGTAATCACTGAAATAACATCACATACCCTCTCAACACGAGAAGTTTCATTTTGTGTACTTCTCCCCTACTGCATGTTTCAATTATTATTTCAGTAAATGTACAGTATATTTAGCATTTATCCGCTTAAGAATCCAGGGGATGCCAAAGTTGTTAAAAAACATGTTATAAGTTGAAAATACTGACATTGTATATACTAAAATCATTTTTATAAAAATCTTACTGTGAGATTCTGCTTCATAATACAATAGGTATGCATTTCCTTCCATGGCTTGGTTGCAATTTATTATAATCATAAGCATAATCGTAAGCATAAGCAGTTTCTGGAGCTACAGGCCACTGGTGTTATTATAATTTACACGACAACACACCGTGACCCCTCCCTTATCAGATCAGCTAATTCGGTCTAGCAATGCAGCTCAGCTGTTTTATTCACGCGACATCCGTCACGTTCTTTCTTGTGAAAATAGGGCTAATATAAACATACCACACATTCCTCTACATGCAATACCGATACCACTCAATATAAAGCTAACGTAATTCTGGTGTTCTGTCTGAAATACAGCAACCATAGACTGAGGACCGCATACGCCCACACAAAGGCAATATAAAACCTACCAGAATTACTCTTTGATCACTAAACAGCTGGAGATAGGGCTGTTGTGAACGAGGAGTAGAGAACCTCTTTGATCTCCAGGCGAACTGTCGGTGATGGTGAAATCCTTTGTTTTCAGTCCTCTGTAAGCGGCTGTTATGTTATCCCAACAAGGAAACAAATGAATAATGCATTGTAAATTTACACCCCAGGATTCGCTGAGAGTGAAAATCATTTATGATGCTTTTTCTTTCATGAGGTTTAGCTGTGATCAAACAAACTACTGTGCCTCACATATCCTTTTCTTTGGAACTTTGGGGACTAGATAAGAGGAACGCGTAGGTGCGAGAATAAAACTAGAACATAATTTATAGGAACTAGCAACATCTTTCAAATGAGGAAGTTTGTAACTGAGTTGTAATTGCAGTGCAACGACATACTGCTCTTCTTACGACAGCTGACCTTACACATATGACGAAGCCTTAACAAACAGGAAGATTTCATTAATTGGTTTATGTAATTTACACCTATTACGAATGGTAGTAGGATTTAACGTTCGTTATTCCAACACACGACAACACCTTAGAAAGGGTAGTAATTGTGTGAAGAGATAGCATTGGAAAGATCTAGTGAGCACAAGTAGGCTAACTGCAAGCCTGTATACGACAGGAGGAAGTGGTTCTAGGATAAATGTCTTCCTACTTCAAGAGAATATTGCCAAGAATGAATACCACCAAGTACTAACACTCAATTCTTGAGGTATAAGTACGTAATCAGAACCATAAAGGATAAGACTTATGCCTAAGATATCAATTTAATTCACAAAATTATCTTCAAAGGATTGTAGCTAAGAGAATTAATACTGAGCTATCAGCAGCGTGGTTTGGGCCACCTATTTGTCAGCTTGTATTCGTGAGATAGTGGAATCGAGGCTCACTGTCGTCAACCCTGAAGGTGGTTTTCCGTGGTTTCGTTTACATCCCTCCACCTCCTAGCCCATTCCTATCACATCGTCGCCATAGACCTATCTGTGTCTGTGCAACGTAAGCAAATTGTAAAGAAAAGAGAGAGAGACAGAATGAATACCACAACGCAGCTACCCTGAATGTATACTACCCGCGAAACATTCAGTGATACTTCGAATTCTTAGTGCGCAATCGATACAACTCGGTTACCTTCCCGATAAGAACTACAGGGACTCCGTGAAGCCGACGCCATTTCCAGAGTTTGGGCATGCATACAAACTAGAGATACACATTATTTCCGAAAAGTAACCAGGGCAGTATGAATGTCACAATTTCTACTCGAATACGAGCTACATGATGGCGGAAAGAGCGAAATGGGAGGAGAATATATTGATAAAACATACTATCGATTCACTTCAGTTTTCAGTCCCATTCGCTTGGCAGTAATGCCGGAATCGATTGTGGCTTCTCACCCTTCTAAAACGAAGTACCACTCAAAGTTTCATGGATGGTATGGACTCAAAACTGCAAAGAATTATAATTGCAGGCTCGAACTCCATCGACGTGAACAAGGCATGGAGAATGAATACTGTTAGATAGCTACACTCTTCAGCTAGTCACGGCCTGATAGAGAAGTCACGAGTGTATCCCTCTCTACACAGGACACGGTTTATGGGAGAACTAGAGGTACAAATAATTTTCGAAAAGTTATCTGGGCAATATGATTACGAGCTAGATAGAAACATTTTCTCAGAATAGTTCATGCATTCCCCTCTCCCGAGATCTTGAAACAGGTTGAAAACAATAAACACAATAAATGATCGGCAAGATTAAAAAGAGACAAAAATACTAGTAACTTGATAAATGGTGGTAATTTTCTTTTATTGTGAACACCTATTAAATTTTGTAACGAACTGGCACTGAAATCCACAAGGATCTGGGGAATGTGAGCAATGTCTCATTCTAAATTCCGACTTTTATTTTATAGCATTCATTCTCCGCCCTGATTGTGTGGGGTGAGCCACCTAAACGACAACACCCTCTTTCTGGCTGAAAGATGCGGGTGGATTGAGGAGGTGTGATGGAGAACAGAGGTGCATGCAGGATGTGAAAAATGAAGGAGATGGAGGGAGATTTGCCTCTTGGCTAAGGATCTTTTTGTAATTTTTATAACAAAATATATCATGTGATTTTCCATATAGGGAATACAAATGAATACAGAGATTTGTTAGTTCCGGAAGCTAACCTAATTTAACAATTTTCTGGTAGCCTGCATTTAAACAAGTGGATTATCTTGATTTGCACATGAACGACACACGGAATAAAAGTTAATGGAGTGCGGCTTCTCACTGAATATTTGGAACTTTGGCACTTTTGATTCAAGCATTAGGAGATGTTCCCCAAGCGTGTCTTGAATCCTTTGTTTTAACCCTCACATACCGAGATTGAAATGTGTATGGTTTGCACCACCGTTGGCACTAAGAGCTGTAGAAAAGTGGTACCACTGCCACGCTCGCTGAGGTAGGCTGAAAAGTAGTAGAAAAATAGACATTCATCCTGTACACTTCCCATGGTGCGAACAAAACACGTTAAGGCTACTTATTCGGTAGATGGTCTTGAAGCAGGGAGCATGTCAAAATCCATAAATGAAACATGTTTCATACTGAAAAAAAACGCTGCTACTTTTAAACAAGGTAAAGGAAGTCAAGGTCAACACATCAGTGTCTTGGTATGTGTTGTGCAGATCTGCATTATGCACAAAACGTTATGTGGAATCCTTGACTCGCCTGCTTCCTTTTTGTGACTAGCTGAGAGAAAACAAAGGGAGCATGCGCTGCCAGGTTTTGCACTGTTCCGAGTGATGTTATGCGCGACCATACTTAACAGATTCCGTGTACACACGTCATCTTTGCAGTGAAATGTCTGCAGCGATTGGCTTGGAATATGAGATGATTGACTGTGCAAAGGAAACGGTAAAAGTGACCTTAATAACGGCAAGTCGATCTATTTTAGTAAATGGAAGCATTTGGATGGAAAAAAAAGCGTGCAATATTCCGTAAATCATTTAGTTACATCGTAAGATTGCGACCAGTGTCGTGTGCCTTACATAAGCTCAAGCAGTCAGCTGATAGAAAGACAAGCTGGACGGCCGGGGGCGAACATGAAAGAGGGGAGCGTAGCCACATGTGGTATGACTGGTGAGTTGGAAACGAAGATACTGGCCTAATGACCGAAGAACGCCGCAGGAGTATTTAGATATGATATTAATGTTCGCAGAAGTACAACACAATGCTAGAAAAACTGTAGGAAAGTAATACGACTGCCACTTACCACTTACTTTCAGTATGAAACATGTTTTGTTTATGCATTTTGACATGTTCCCTGCTTCAAGACCATCTACCAAATAGTAACCTCAACGTGTTTTGTTTGCACTATGGGAAGTGTACTGGATGAAGGTCTAATTTTCTACTCCTTTTCAGCCTGCAGTGTATATAGAACGATATCCATAATAAACATGTTGTTAAGGACGTGTTTAGCAGCCGTACAGAGAATTGTCGACGCGGGGAACGTAATGCCCACTCCTGCACGTGTTGGACCTGGACGTACTCTTCATGTAGAAGAGGATCCCAGGTTGTCCTATTTAACTTTGTTACGTACAAGGGAAGAGTTGCAATGCCACTAGCATCTGCAGCATGTGGCATTCTGTGAATGGGCCCTTTGAGGTTGCGGACTATTCTGTATGCTGCATATCGCGTATGTAATTGCATATTTTGAATAGTTTCTCTTAATATTGCATATTTTGTGGGGTTTTACTTTTGTTAGGACATGTTTAAAAGTATTTTGCATCATGAGTTCAGATATTACCTTTTGATGGACAATACTGAAAAATATGGCAAGTGCACAGGCGGTGAAAATCCAAACAGCATGAAATCAGGAATGTAGAATACGGAAAATTTGGCACACTATTTGTCGTGGTAACTTATTTAATTGATTAAAGGTACAAAACTGCAAGTTAATATCCGCGCGAGAAAAGCCTTCGCAAATGTGCCATGCTGGTCCATTAATAACCGGTGTAATCGCCGGACTGTTTAATAGAGGCATACTAACGTGCATGCACTGTGTAGTACAGGTGCCGGAAATCAGCTTGTGGGATGGAGTGCCATGCCTGTTGCACTTGGTCAGTCAATACAGGAGGGTTAATGCCGCCGGTTGTCCATAGCGCTGGATTTGTCGTCCAATGATGCCCCATACGTACTCGATTGGGGAGATATCGGGGGATAGAGCAGGCCAAGGCAACATTTTGACACTGTGGAGTACCTTGGGTTATAACAGCAGCATGGGGGCGTACATTATCCTGTCGGAAAATACCCCCGGGAATGCTAATCATGAATAGCAGCACAACAGGTCGAATCACCAGACGGACGTACACATCTGCGGTCGGGGTGCGTGGGATAACCACGAGAGTGGTCCTGCTGTCATAGGAAATTGCTCCTCAGACCAGAACTCCCGGTGTAGGTCCAGTGTGTCGACGCCGCAGACAGGTGGAATGCAGGCACTCACCTGCCCTCCTTCTAACCAACACACGGCCATCATTGACACCAAGGAAGAGCCGGCTTTCATCGAAAACAACAACGGACCTCCATTCCACCCTCCAATGGGCTCTCGCTTGACACGACTGAAGTCGCAGATAGCGGTGGCTTGGGGCAAGTTGGAATGCACGCCACAGGGCGTCTGGCTCGGATCTGTCCTTCAAGTAACCGATTTCGAATAGTTCGTTGCGCCAATGTGGTGCCAACTGCCGCTCCAATTGCTGCTGAAGATGCCGTCCGCTGCGCCACAACCATACACCGAATACGGCGGTCCTTACTCTCGGTGGTACCACTGGGACGTCCGGAGCCTGGTCTTCTTGTGAGCCTACCTTCTCGTAACTACTGCTGCCAGCACGCATGCACCGTGCAGACATTCCCGCCAAGTCGTTTTGCAATAGCGCGGAAGGAAACTCCACCTCCAAGTAGCCCTATAATACGGCCTCGTTCAACCGCAGTGAGCTGTTGATAATGGCCTTTTTGTTGTCGTAAAGGCATTCTTGACCCACTCACAGTCACTCAGTCCAATCTCATAGGTACTAACGCTCTCGCACAGTACAGCCCGTATTTAAAGCAAACCTGATGTGCAACGTCATGGGGCCGCTACTAGCGCCACTCTAAAGTGATTTGCGGGAAATTTGAATCAATGTCATATTTCAGATGTATAAACGCGCCTACCAACGTTCGTCAATTTTGCACAACCACCGGGTAAATTAGCCGTGCGTTTAGGGGCACACAGCTGTGAGCTTGCATCCGGGAGATACTGAGTTCGAACCCCAGTGTCGCCAGCCCTGAAGATGGTTTTCCGTGGTTTCCCATATTCACACCAGGCAAATGCTGGGGCGTTACCTTAATTAAGGCCACGGCCACTTCCTTCTCATTTCTACGCCTTTCCTACCCCATCGTCGCCATAAGACCTATCTATGTCGGTGCGACGTAAAACAAATAACAAAAAAAAAATCCGCCAGTGTATTTGAGATAAGTATTCGAAACCTATGCATGATTAATACCATGTACCAGAAGTTGAGCAGTGCTGGTTTTCGACAAGTAGGCTGTTTGACAGTTGGGAAGCGCATTTAAAATTAGCAGTACCAGCACAACATCCGGCCACGGCTTTGCCTAGGCAAGTAGCCTACTGATTCCCGGAATTTCATTAACAAGAGAGCTGTACTTTCCCCACTTCCCTTATACAATTTCCTTTCATGAGCAATATTAATTCTCCTCGGTCCTGTTTTGATTGCGTTGGAATAGGCTATGATCCTTAGTAATTTAAAGGGCTTCGTTGTTGCGACTTAATTTATAATGCCTAAGGAGAAGGTGAAGTATTACATGCGTATGTACGCAAGTTTTAACTGGCGGAACTAACCGCAACTAAGAGGTATAAGGTTGAACATTTTCAAAGGACGAAACTCAATAAACTGAAAGAAGTGAAACAAAAACACCAGCCTCTTGTAACAATAGCCAACACGAAGTGAATTCAGTGAAGACTTGCGTAAACATGCCGTAGGCTGAACTAAACAATAATAACTTATTTCAGTTTCTGGAAGAGTATACAAAACAAACCAATAATTAGGAAGAAATACCGTCCTGGGCTTCGTTAAATGGCGCGGATCCTTATGCGGATAGATAGGCACTGATTCCGTTAACTTGGACCGGGCGAGTTGGCCGTGCGCGTAGAGGCGCGCGGCTGTGAGCTTGCATCCGGGAGATAGTAGGTTCGAATCCCACTATCGGCAGCCCTGAAGATGGTTTTCCGTGGTTTCCCATTTTCACACCAGGCAAATGCTGGGGCTGTACCTTAATTAAGGCCACGGCCGCTTCCTTCCAACTCCTAGGCCTTTCCTATCCCATCGTCGCCATAAGACCTATCTGTGTCGGTGCGACGTAAAGCACCTAGCAAAAAAAAAAGCGTTAAGTTGGAGTATGCTCCAAGTATTGCGTGTAATGGAGAGAGAATA
This sequence comes from Anabrus simplex, assembly GCF_040414725.1. Taxonomy (NCBI): domain Eukaryota; kingdom Metazoa; phylum Arthropoda; class Insecta; order Orthoptera; family Tettigoniidae; genus Anabrus; species Anabrus simplex. The sequence goes on along the minus strand of NC_090265.1, from coordinate 1,038,970,895 downwards.
TTTTTAGAGGACAAATCATTTTAAATTAAAATAGGCGCAAGTTTTTGTTTTGAGCACCTGCTATCATCAAGTGTAGTCAAGACTCGTGAACTCGTGCAAGCATTTCAATATGGTACGGTATGTCATTTTGACAATATTTAAAGAGTAAGTTTTTGTGATATATATACTGATCATTGTCATTGGATTTCAATGAATGTTTCAACATGTTTAGTGCATAGTCTGTCATTTTAAACTGCATAATTATCCGAAGCCGGGTACTCGGTCAACCCACGGACTTTGTGCAGTAAGTTTTTCTGATGAGGCATGTTTTTCGAGGACAGGGTAGAAATTTCAATTCAATTTTCACAATACATACGTGTGGTCGAATGAAAATGCCCATACTTTAAGAAGATCCTGTCATAAGATAAAGTTTTCCCCCGTATGTCTGGACACGGAAATAGGAGGCGGAGGAATTATCTTACGACCTGTGTTACTACCAAAAAACTGAGTGGTACCCTTTACATTCAGTCTCCGGAAGACAAATTCCCAAGCTAGTGGAGGTTTCTCTTCAGATGAGACGAACCTGAGGTTCCAGTATGATGGAGCAATCGTGCTCAACACCACTACGGTGTGACGTCACCTGAATTAAACCCTTCCTCAGCGATGAATTACGCGTTCAGGTCCCATCGCCTGGCCGGCAAAAAGTTCCAATCTAAGTCCCTTGCGTTCTTTTTCTGGGGACAGGTTAAATCTAAGGAGTACACAGAGAAGTGGAAACTGTACTAGAGCTGTGCACGACATGAGTGAAAACCGCAAGGTGTTATTACGAGACCAAGAGAATTTTCTACGAACATGCCGATCGTGTGTGTTAACGGTTAATGGTGGGCATTTCGAAACTTATTGCAAATAAAAGTGCGAAGTTTTCCATGGACGCTCTGTTTGCGCTTGCTTAATGAGACGACAGTAAACATTCACCACCCTAATTTTTGGCATAATATTGATAATAGATTTGTGTCAAGTAATGTAAATCATTAATTTCTCCAACAATAAGCGCACAATGATTAAGTAACTTGGTGCAACATTCGCTATCAACAGTTCTTGTAATATTAGATATGGTACTTGAAAAATTCTTTTTTTTATTTTAACCCACAGAATGCAATTCAGGGCACAACCTAAAACATTGCGAACTGCATTTTAATTTTATTTGTGATATAATTACTATTCAATCTTCATTTATCTAAAAGATACTTGCACCTAACAAGAGAAAAGTTATGTGCATACTTGATGGGCAGCAATCTACTTGTAATTTAATTTATGTCAGGAACATTAAAGTAACCTACAACATGAAAGAAGAATCATGGTAATATGTTGAAATTTCGCTGTTATCATGATTTGAATTTGTTCATACATACTTTATTGTAATTACTAACTTGTGAAAAATTAAATTTATAATTCCACCTTTACAATACTGTAATTGTGTTTATTGAAAAGACTACATAAGACTATATTCGTTATACATGTTTCGTTCTCTTATGGGACATCTTCAGTCACACATACAAACATTGAAAATAAGGTGTAGGATATGCATATAATTTCATTCGCGAGCCACTCATGTTGTTTTATAATTGGGCAATTCTATGCATATAACAACATTTTAATATGTGTTTTAACTGGATTTCATATTATGTTCATGCTGCAACATTTTAACAATCAAGATTGACAAGACGCCAGCACGCCGCGTCACAAGATTTAAAGACTTTCCAGTTACTTATTTCAACGTGTCCTGGCCTTATTTTCAATGTTTGTATGTGTGACTGAAGATGCCCCATAAAAGGACGAAACATGTATCACGAATATAGTCTAATGTAGTATTTGCAATAAAAACAATTATAGTATTGTAAAGATGGAATTATAAATTTAAATTGCACAAGTTGATAGTTTGACAATACGGGCTCTAATATGAAATTTATAACGTGCAATTGTAATTAAAAAACAAACGAAAACGCACGTGTTTCATACAAAAAGTAGCATCGAAATATATGAATGAAACAAACACAGACGAAAATCATCGTGTCATGTACGAGGGTTACGGTAGCATTTTCGTGAAGAAGGGCAAGTAATTGTAACATCGAAATGAAATGCATGCAAAAGGGGCGTGGCAGTCTTTAAATGCGCAACGCCTTAATTAAAAAACCATTACTTCAATACTACTCATCAGATTGTTATACGTAAAAGAGGCATTGATTTAAACCTAACCGGGCGAGTTGGCCGTGCGTTTAGGGGCGTGGAGCTGTGAGTTCGCATCCGGGAGATAGTGGGTTCGATTCCCACTGTCAGCAGCACTGAAGATGATTTTACGTCGTTTACCATTTTCACACCAGTAATTAAGGCCACGGCCACTTCCTTCCCATTCCTAGGCCTTTCCTGTCCCATCGTCGCCATAAGACCTATCTGTGTCGGTGCGACGTAAAGCAAATAGCAAAAAAAGTTTTAAACCTGCACTCCGGCATTAGTTCATTGAAAGAACGTAAAAAAATAGCTTCATTTCATTGTTTTGTAAACATTTTGAGGGAAAGCTGTGGAACAGTTACTATAGCCTGTAATGGACACGAACATTTCAGTTCGTCCGTTCTAAATCCGAGTCACACTTTAAGCCTAGGTGAGGAGCCGAGAAGTAGTAAGGGGAATATGGCACTAGGCGATGCTTACACGTGACGCGAGTGCTAAGCCAGCTAGACCGTTGCCTAGTATAACTAGTGCACCGTAGTCTACGGCTAGACACACCACAACTGGCTGGCGCGTGTGTGCCTTGTGCCAGTAGCAGCGAGGTTACAATTTGCAATGCAGAACAACCACCAGCTGAAAAATATTAAAGCTACAGACACGGAACATACAGTAGCGGATTTGATTCCTCTAGCCAGTATCTCTAGGTTTTTGTTTTCTGTTTTTTTACGATCTTACGTTTTTTACGTTCCACCGACCATGTGATAGGAGTGGGGAGGAAGCAACCGTGGCCTTATCAGGTACAGCCCCAGCATTTGCCTGGTGTGAAAATGGGAAACCACGGGAAACCATATTTAGGGCTGCCGGCAGTGGGTTCGAACCCACTATCCCCCGAATGCAAGCTTACATCTGTGTGACCCTAACCGCACGGCCAACTCATTCGGTATCTAAAAGGTTTCATTGTGGTGGTAGATGTATTTTCCACTCTGTATTCAAATGGATTAGGTTCATCGTTTCTGTGAACCTCTAAGTTTTTCCCGTCTTAACGATTCGTTTTTTAAATGGTACGCCCTTTTTTCTAGAGGTTCAAATTCCCCATCATCATCCATCCATCAATTAATGTTACTTATGGAGAACACATGATATCACTCTTTCTTTTCTTAAAGCAATAATCATTTGGGTATCGTCTTGAACATCCTTGTACGTACTTATTGTTAGTGCATCTGATAATTTCTATGGCCGTAGTGTCAGGACTGGTATGTGGCAGCTGGAGACGGGATTGGGAAGGAGTTGGCTACAGTTACTATCTGCGCACTTTTTAGCGATAGATTTACACCCTGGTGCTAAAGCGGTCGACCTCGGCAATCTTCGAGATTCGTACTGGCAATCTTTGAAAAACAAACTATGAATCGCTGTGCGACATCTAGCGTACACTTTACGTACTAGTACTGTTGTCATTTACACAGCAAAGCCAAACTATAGAATTCACTCTAGGAATAAGATTCGCATCGAGAAATGTTATATAATGTTATATAATGTGTGTGTGACACAGTTGTTGGCTTAAAATAACAAAGGTTCAGAAAATTCATATCGATCGATCATATTATCGATTCAATTCAGATTTCATTTCCATTCAGTTGGCAGTGCTAACGGAACCGGAAGTGCTCCCTCCTTACTCCTCACACCCGTACACAAATCTATCGCTAAAAAGTGCGCAGATAGTACCTCTATAGACGCTTTTGGCAGCTGAATTATTAAATAAATGACATTTTACCAAACGTTAATTAGGCACTTTTTAAACGTTCCTTGTTAGATGCAAACCGAAATGTCAATCAAAATGAAATATTTCTCGAATGCAAACGAATATATTTTATTTCAGTACAAAAATAAAACATGATATTCGTAAAACCGTAAGTATTAAAACTTCATGACTGATACATCTCAAGTTGTTCATATTTTTCACATTTCCCTCAGCTGACAAATGGAAAGAGACAAATCGTTAATTGAGTATGTACTACGCAAAATATCCTGTCATGTAAGATAATGTGAAGATAGGAACAAAGAAGTCACAAATTATTATTTCACGATAAAGTGACATTTCGTCATTATCTCTTTACTGAAATATTTAGTTATTGATCCTATCGTGACAATCCACATCGTTTCAAGACTCCATGACCTGTCAGAAGATAAGATCCGAAATATTAACAAAGTAGTGAGGAAATGGCCTTTGGTCATGACAAAGATAAACCAGTATATTAGAATGAATTGTGTCATAGATCATTGAACGTTGGATCAAAATTAACTACGCGGACAAACTCAATATGACGCATAAACAGAGCAGACAACACGTTTATGGATTATTGTATTCCTCATGTCGCCATTTAACATAATGTTCTTGGAAGAATATGCACGCACGAGTACAGTCTTACAGCATGCATTTGCTTTCTACGTCATGGCTCACACCGGCTGAGTGGCTTAATCGGTAGAGCGTTGGCTTTATGAGCCCAAGATCGTGGGTTTCATCCCGACTCAGTCCAAATGTGCTCAAATGTCCCAGCCCCGTGTTGGTAGATTTACCAGCGCGCAAAAAAAATCATATAAAACAAAATTCTCTGAAAATCGTTAAAGGTACATGAAACTAGTAACATGTATTATCTGTGATTTCTAAATAGTCTACATGTGACGATTTCCAGATATATTCAAAGTTAATTTCTAAAATTAATTTGGAAATACAAAATGATCACCCATTAACTCTGAATAGCCAACCCTGAAAGTCACATTCAACATTCAGGTTGAGTGGAAACAGGGGATGGAAGTGAAGTTCGAATTCTATGTAATGCCATTTCTAGGCACTTGTTATAAGTACTTTACCTCACGAATCCTTGGTATACCGAGCTATAGCTGCAGTCGCTTAAGTGCGTCCAGTATCCAGTATTCGGGAGATAGTGGGTCCGAACCCCACTGTCGGCAGCCCTGAAGATGGTTTTCCGTGGTTTTCCATTTTCACACCAGTCAAGGGCTACGGCGGCTTCCTTCCCAGTCCTAGCCCTTTCCTGTACCATCGTTTCCAAAAGACCTATCTGTGTCGGTGCGACGTAAAGCCAATAGCAAAAAAAATCCTTAGTAAATTAATGTGATGTTAAATTTCCCAGTTAGCTTGTGAGCAATTTAGTGACTTTTATTTGCGTTCATTTAACTAGATGTATTTTTTCACCGTTGGTTCATTTCGGCGTGTTTTTATTGGCTTTACGTCGCATCGACACAGTTAGGTCTTATGGCGACGATGGGACAGGAAAGGGCTAGGACTGGGAAGGAAGCGGCCGTAGCCTTAATTAAGGTACAGCCCCAGCATTTGCCTGGTGTGTAAATGGGAAACCACGGAATACCCCTCTTCAGGGCCGCCGAGAGTAGGGTTCGAACACACTATCTACCCAATACTGGATACTGGCCGCACTTAAGCGACCGCAGCTATCGAGCTCGGTCGGGGTAAAATATGAGTGGTCTCGCTGTAATTCAAGTGGAAGTGGTTATTTCAAAGAAACGAGTGAACAAATTTGATCGATTTCTTAATAGGTATTTTACATTCACTGGGAGTTGGATTTCCCAAATACGAAGCTGCTTTAGCGCTACTTTCAAGCCAGAAATCCACCATCCTTCCATACCCTAATTCACGAAGACTGAATGCACTTGCATATATCATAACGCTGTCTGGTTTAAGGGCATTTAGGTAAATAATCATCAACACCTTGCAAAATGTGAAAGTACCCCATAAGACATTAAATTGCCTGCATGTTATCATAAAGAACTCACTTACTAAGACACGACTGTACAGAACAATAATTTAAATGCAGTTGATGATGACTAATGGAATTAGTTCTTCGTACTGCAACATTTCTTCTAAAGGATGGTCGGGAATATTTTCTAATTTAAATAACATGAATTTTAAAAATACGTTTCCTAATTACTTTTATTATTAAGTATAATCACAGTAAAACACGGAGGAATTGTATATTTTGTTTTAAAATACTATTATTATTATTACACCTAAACTATCAGGTGCCGATTAGTGAAAATCTATCAGACCACGACTTTAGCAAGTCACTCGTGTATATCGTAACAAGTAGAAATCAAACTACGATGAGATCAGTTTGGTTTACGACAAAATGGAGGAACACACGAAGCAATACTGATACTACGCACGTTATAATAAAAACAAAACAAATAAGTTTATAGTTTGACGTAAAAGTTGGTACGTACCCATGGTAAGGGGGCGTCGGTTTGATGTGTAATCCGAATCTCAGGAGTGTGACTTTTCATTTCAAGAACATGAATTCGTGAGGAATCGAAACGTAGCTGTCCAGGAAAGACTTCAGAGATAATATCACTTAACTATGATATATTCTGAAATAAATGTAAGCGCATCCACACATACAGAATATGTAGGCTATAAGTAATAAAGATAAAGTTGATTGATCGAGGTGATTGGAAATAAGTAATTAAGGAACCGTTACCTACAATTTGAACGAAAATATAATCACAGCAATAACACTTCTTTGTATAAAGGGAAGGACCAATTCAGGAAGAACTTATTGCTCGTTCATTTACTGTGTATATAAAACAGAAAGAATATTTTCAAAAAGGCATTATTGTTCAAGATGAGGAAGTTAAAAATCTAAGGTATGTCCCTAAAATTCTCGTTTTATTCGAATCTACAGATAATCTGAAAAAAATTAAATAGAATACGCATAATCTCAAAGAAACCTATTAGAAACGAAAAGAAACAAATACTGTAAGTGGAGACGTAAATATAGAAGAGAAGTAAGGAAATATACCTGACTGGGTCAGATGTAGAGTATATTTAGGATTACAATTGTATATTTATAAATAAATTTATATTGCCATTAGGGCAATAAAATGATATGTGATAAGAAGGCCAAGGAAGGCATAAAATGTAGACTACACAAGGGAAACTTTTCTGAAGCTATTTGAGACAGACAGCATATGCATTAGACGTTTCTGAAGTTCGTTCGTTGTGTAACACTGTATGAAAGTAAGACATCCACAATTACTACAGTAGATCAAACAAGAGGACTATGAGTTTAAAACGTTCGAGATGGGATGGCTGAATCAAATCAGAAATGAAGAGAAATTGAAGCGAGTTAGTGAGACGAGAACAATTTGACGGGGTTTCACCACAAGAAGAAGAGGTAGATCCTGAAGAACATAATTATTTCAAGACAACTACTGTACTACTACGTCAGTTTTCATTCCACCCCTGAAGGAGATGGCGAGCCTCCTAGACGGTAACGCCGTCTCTCAGACCAGGGAGATTTGATTCGGTAAAGGAGACGTTCGTGGCCGTAACCTCTGCTAGAAAATATCCCGGCAGTTTTCTTAGTGCAGGAGAACGGAAAACCACGGGGAAACATTATCAGAACAGCCGACGGTGGGAGTAGTGTGTTTTGGGTGTTTCGGTCACCGCCTCCAACTCACGCCCCTGGATTGGCTGCGGGCGTGTGACGTCACAGCGCGGGCGATTTGAAATATTAGCTGCTGGCTACGTGTGCAAGCTTAACCTTACAGGCTTGGATTCATTTTCAGGGTAACATTACAGGGGCGCTAACCTTACAGACCCAAGTTCGATGCTCAGTGTGCAAGCTAAACCTAACAGCCAACGTTATCACTGACTCAAGGATCGACACCAGGGCTAAACACATAAGAATAAAAGCTTAATCTTACAGCCTCGGATTCGACCCCAGCTTTACTCGGATGTTAACCTCAAAGGCCCAAGTTTGACGCCCGGGCTAACCGTGCATGCTTAACCTTACAGGTTTGGATTCGTTCTGAGGCATAATCTAACTACTATCCTAGTCAATATGGAGGTTACACATTGTTCTTATGAGACAAGGTACAGAGCAACGTCTGGGACTTGGAGCTGAGTTAGGATATCTGAACTAGATGATAGCTGCATTACTCTTTTGGAAATGATCCCAGGTTAACCTAAGAGGTACGACAAGATGACGGCTATACATTGTTCTTTTGGGACATGGTACAGGAAAATCTCAGGGTCTCAGAGCTGAGCTAGGACTTGTGAACAAGAAGAACTCTAGGGAGCTGGCGCAAGGGCTAATGCATATGCATTACTCTTGTTGGGCTAACTCTGGAAAGGTACGTGAGGAGTTTATAGCTTGTAACTTAGGACCTATTAGTCTTATCGGACTAACTTCTAGGAGCTGAGCTAGTAGGCAAGATTTCCCTCGAGGGGAAAATGTTTTCTTTAATAACCGATATTCTTGTCTGTTGCACTGGCCCTACAGTGGATTGCTAATTTATTTTCCATTGTCTAGTAAACCGAGACATTGGTATTCATAACGCTAATTTAATTTTGAACACTAAATTCAACATGAAGAAAAACTTTTAAAAGCCGGAAGTAATGGCGTGTAATCCGCAGCTAAAAGACGCCAAATTCAAAGTCAGTAACATTCTTCTGAAGGAAGTGGAAACTTTTACATATCTGGAGAGCAAATATGTAGGCGTGTATTAATCAAATACTTTATATTTCCATTACTTCTGTGTGTACTAGGCTTGCGAAGGTAGCGGCCATAGCCTTAATTACGATTCAGCCGATACACAGAAAACCATATTCAGAGCTGCCGACGTAAGGATTCGAACCCGCTATCGCCCGAATGCAACCTCATAGCTGGAAAGCATGTTTTCCTTTTTTTTACAAGTTGCTTTACGTCGCACCGCCTCAGATAGGTCTTATGGCGACGATGGGATAGGAAAGGGCTAGGAGTGTAAAGGAAGCGACCTCCCCCGTCGCAAGTGAAATCTATATAAATAAAATTGTTTCTGTTTGTCTGTTTGTCTGTCTGTTTGTCTGTTCCACCATCACGTCGAAACGGCTGGATAGATCTCAACCAAACTTCATATTTAGAGTATACTGACCCCGGGGAAGGTTTCGATATGCATATCATTTTAAAATCTTTGAAAAGACGGGGGTTTTATAGGAAAAACGGTTTTCCTCCATTTTCTCTTATACTATTATAGGCAAAATATCGAATTTGTCGTATAAGGACGAGACAAAGCTCAATTTAATCCTCTTGACGCAAAGAACAAAACTCGGTCGGGCCCGAAAACCATGTTTTAAGGCCCTAAAACCAACCGTTACGGAGATATTGGCACCACACTACCCCTGCTCTAGGAATCGGATAAAGAAATGAACTGCCGTAACCATGGCAACGTCAGCTCCAGGATTCTAGAGCAGTGAGATTATGCATGTACGTTTGGGCATAGCTGTCAACCAAAATAGGTACAAATAAGACTTAATATCTGGGAAAAAAATATACTGTTGTGTAAGGCACTCATAGGACTCCTTTGGGCGGGGATAAATAAAATTGTTTCTGTTTGTCTGTCTGTTTGTCTGTTCCACCATCACGTCGAAACGGCTGGATAGATCTCAACCAAACTTCATATTTAGGGTATACTCATCCCGGAGAAGGTTTTGATATGCATATCATTTTAAAATCCTTGAATAGACAGGGGGTTTATAGGAAAACCAGAATGGTTTTTCCACCATCACGTCGAAACGGCTGGATAGATCTCAACCAAACTTCATATTTAGAGGATACTCATCGCGGGGAAGTTTTCCATATGCATATCATTTTAAAATATTTGAATATATGGGGGGTTTATAGGAAAATCAGAATGGTTTTTCCACCATCACGTCGAAACGGCTGGATGGATCTCAACCAAACATTGTATTTAGAGTATACTAATCCCGGGGAAGGTTTAGATATGCATATCATTTTAAAATCCTTGAATAGACGGGGGGTTTATAGGAAAACCAGAGTGGTTTTCCCACCATCACGTCGAAACGGCTGGATAGATCTCAGCCAAACTTCATATTTAGAGTATACTCATCCCAGGAAAGGTTCCGATATGCATATAATTTTAAAATCTTTGAATAGACGGGGTGTTTATAGGAAAACCACAGTGGTTTTTCTCTATTTTCTCTTATACTATTGATTTTCTGTAAACTTCGTTTACCGTACGTGAAACGTCTCTTCATTATAAACAACTTTCGTTATGTTCATAATTTACCTTACTCTTCACATGACGGAGAAATTTACAATTTTCTGCTGGTATCATGCTCTGCATTTAGTGACCGACAGACCGACAACGAACCTACAGGTTACCATGGCAACGTCTCTGACTGCATGCCAGTAGGGAAGTAACGTATTGCCATTTTCCTCATCATGCTTTTAAATTCGTGGTTGTTCCTTGGGTAGATGGCAAGAGAGGCATCAATCGGCTCATCTGCGGGATATTGGCGGAATATCGTTGGAGGTTATAACCGCCCTCGAATAGATTAAGTAATAACACCATTAGTCATCTTCATATTTGTTTACCTAAGAATCACTGAACCTAAATTTCTCCTCTGTTAGCGCTTTATTATATCCATAACTCACGGCATTTATTTATTTGTCGTTATCCGGCTGTCCTCAGTTATAATCCATTTTCTATTAGTTTCAACATTCTTAACTGTATTATTTTCTTCCTTAATTACGCCGTATGTACGTGAATGCTAGAAACTACTGGATGCATTTCCACCAAGATTCGTATTTAGAATACACCTGTCCTTGATAGGTTTCAGGGCAAATATTGTTTCTAAATCCCTGAACTAACTGGGGGTTTATACGAAACCGAAACAGTGATTTTGCACTTCCAAAAAATATACACAACAAAAGTTTATGGAAGTCTACCTACCTTGGTAGAAATTAATGTCTAAACCTTTTTTTCTCATGTGCATCATTTCGATACGAGGATCAATAAGGGAGATATCATTAAAGGACCGTTTTTCTGTACAAGTCCCATCGGACTTAACTCACGAGCGGGTGCGTGTAAAGCGTATTCCTTACAACTTGAAAACTACTGAAGACATTCGAAACAAAATTTATATTTAGCATCCACCTGTCCAAAGGTAGGTTTTAAACGTAAATAACATTTCATGTTCCGGAATGGACTGGCGGTTTATAAGGAACCGAAATGGTGATTTTACTCTTCCACAATATATACAGAACAAGACCAACCTGACTGGAAATCGACCAAACCTGATGGAATTCCACCTCTAAACCTTTTTTTTCATGTGCATTTTTTCGTCAGGAGGATTAATAAGGGAGATATCATGAATGGTCACTTTTGCAGGTTACGTCCAGCGGACATAGCCCAAAAGGTGTTTTACATGGAGCAGATTCCTTATCTATATAAATCAAATCGTAACGACTGTGTACCTCTACACTGACTATTTTGGCGAAATTTTCGTACAGCTTTCCGTTTAAGGGGTAATAATAACAATCTCCATAATTTTTGATTTCCTGAAAGTCCTAATTTTTACCCGCCTCGCCCAAAATCCACATTGTGGCATAATCTGCCAGAAGAATAAGAAGATAATTGAAATTTGACAAAATTATACGTTTTAGCCTGTAACGAATGAAAAATCCTATATCATTAAATTTTTCATTTTTTATCCCCGAAGAATATCGAAATATGCAGGCAATTTTAATGATGGTGCAGACCTTCGGAAATTCCTATCACGTAACGGATTGCACAATCTCCGTTCAATTTGGAATGATCTACAACCTTGGTCTTATGACTTTATGCCGTATCTGTATCCCTTTTACGTTTGATTTTTCTCTATTAATCGATGTTAAGTCAATTTGGAATTTTCACATGCATTATTCATACTTTCAATTACTTATATGAAATACAGAATCATCAAACTCTTCACGAAAATTGGCCCACTCAGTAGCCATATGTGAGCCAAATGCTACGTATGTAGCTGTCACATTATTATCCGAAAAGTAATGTAATGTGAGATGATCTTACAAAACCTTTACCCTGTTCCACGTTTCTAAATCTGACCCAAGAATAGATGACATATCATTGGACCAGCCATTTAGGCCACTAAATCCGGCGTGTCTTATGGTATAATCCTTTGTCGATATGACGTACGTTTAGTAGCAGTTAATCTGTAAATGAAGGTCTTCAATATTGTAAACACGCATATACTTTCGTATGTCGATCTATATATATTCACTGATGTCAATTTAGCGATCGAGAAAGGGTCGGTCTGCTATTGTAATCAGTACTCCCCACACCGACTTTGACTGGCAGTAGGAAAGGGTTCCTTCTCCAACTCCTGTGTAACTGTCATTAGTAAGGAAGGCCTACAATTGTAATGAATAGTTCCCTTCTCGATTTGACTTGCAGAAGGTAAGTGAGCATGCAGTTTTGTTTAAAACTCCCCTACCCGATTGTGTTTGGCAGTAGGCAAGGGTGCCCGCCATTATAAAGAAATGTACTCATCTAAAATGTGACTGGCATTAGGCATAGTGGCCTGCTATTTTGATGGAAACTCACCAACTTGGTGTGACTGGCAGTACGCTGGCTGGCAGTAGGAAAAGGGGCCTGTCATTATAATGATAACTGCACAACTCAATTTCGAGTGATAGTAGGGTAATTGCCTGCCATTATAATAAAAACTGTAATCTGTCTGGAGGTAGGAAAGGGGGGCTGCCATTTTAACGAAAACTCCCCAAATCGATTCTGTCCGCATAGTAGGCAATGGGGCCTGCAATTATAATGTAAACTTCCCAACCTGATTGTGAATGCCAGTAGGCAAGTGAGCCTGCCGTTATATCACAAATCCGTAACAAACACTTTACATTGGAAACGTACGGGGACCTCCCCATGCTCTTTCTCGGATAACGCTAAGAGACATGCAATTTTAAAACTATCTTATTTACTGCATGTACACTATTTACTTCGATATTCGAATACAATGTAGAATACCGTAGCGAAGCACGGGTACATTCGCTAGTATGTTAATAAATAAACACCGTCATAAAATTCCTTTCCAGCTCGATAGCTGCAGTCGCTGAAGTGCGGCCAGTATCCAGTATTCGGAAGATAGCGGGTTCGAACCCCGCTGTCGACAGCCCTGAAGATAGTTTTCCGTGGTTTCCCATTTTCACACCAGGCAAATGCTCTTGCTGTACCTTAATTAAGGCCACAGCAAAATAAAATTACTGCGGATAGACATACCACAACTGATATGAAGTGCAGAACTGCCCAAGCAAAGGTGACATTCATCAAAGAAACGATCATTGCAACCACCCAAGTATAAACCAAACCAAACCCCATGGCACTACAGCCCTTGAAGGGCCTTGGCCTACCAAGCGACCGCTGCTCAGCCCGAGGCCTGCAGATTACGAGGTGTCGTGTGGTCAGCACGACGAATCCCCTCGGTCGTTATTCTTGGCTTTCTAGACCGGGTCCGCTATCTCACCGTCAGATAGCTCCTCAATTCTAATCACGTAGGCTGAGTGAACCTCGAACCAGCCCTCAGATCCAGGTAAAAATCCCTGACCTGGCCGGGAATCGAACCCGGGGCCTCCGGGTAAGAGGCAAGCACGCTACCCCTACATCACGGGGCCGGCAACCACCCAAATATGTGATATGTATATTATGTGTGGAGTGTTGCTCTTTCTTGCTTGGAAACATGGACCGTTGGTAAAAAAAAAAAATATTAAAATAGATTGCTGTCCATTGATCAAATCACTGATGATATGAATGCAAAACGGATAAGAAGAAGAAGAATCACTGCTGAGCAATCTTCAGATTGAGGAAATCCCTTACTTGGCCAAAATCTTTGCCGTTAACTGTACTAATTGCGTAGTATATTTCCAAATATCCCGTCAACACACCACGTAGAAATCGGTGTAATGTTCACGTTATCAAAGAACATAGTGATTGGTGACACAGGACGTTATCTTCCCTTCTTCGATCAATAACCTGGCACTGGGGAATGTGATATTCTTAAACTGCACCATTAGGCCTAGAGGAGACATTTGACGATCATCATTATTTCTCTTCCCTTTCATCTTTTCGAGCTCTGTAGTAGACATTTCTTTTCGAGGGAAATTTATTCTAAATACATCCTTGGAAGCACACGTTGCTTCTTTCTTCCCTTTTGGCAAAGGAAAGGGCGCGCCACACGTTATCTGAAGAGCTGGGAATAAGAATGTGTTACGAAGAGATAGCAACTTAAAGAACTTAAAATAAATGTCTATTTTCCTTCGCTAGTTATAATCTAATTCACCATCACCAGATTAGTCCGAAATAATATTTTGTTTCCAAACTGAACGTCTCGTTTTCTGCAGTCTAGTAAGAGTAAAATGAGTGGGGAGACACGCAGGGTTGTGGGAGAGGGGTATGTGGGGGCGGGGGGGGGGGAGAGCAGGGAACAGAAATCCTAAAGTAAACATACAAGTTACTGCAGTGGTTGGATTTTAGTGAGAGGAAAATATTTCAGGATAGGAGAAATTTAATCAAAGCCAACCAACCAGCCAGCCAGCTCTGTTCAAATATTAGAACACACTAGACCGCAGTCTGAGTTCTAACGAGTAACTAGCTGGCGGCCACCTGAGGCCTTCTTGCAGACACATGTTCTTAAAATTTACTTCCTACACACGCGAAAGACATCTGAAGATCGGGTATGGAAACCTGTAATCGTATGCCGGAAATCGATATTTTATTCTCGCATTAGATTTACTGACACAGCCAACGATCCTCAGGGTGAGATTAAAATAATCCACTAGCTTTCCTTACAGTTATCATGAGTTTAAAGTACTAGTATTTTCTTGTATCAATATCCTGAATAACCTATAGTAGTAATAAGTAAGGTCAAGGCATAGACAACAATAATAATAATATATAATTTCATGGGGCTATTTCTAGCCGAGTACAGCCCTTGTAAGGCAGACCCTCCGATGAGGGTGGGCGGCATCTGCCATGTGTAGGTAACTGCGTGTTATTGTGGTGGAGGATAGTGTTAAGTGTGGTGTGTGAGTTGCAGGAATGTTGGGGACAGCACAAATACCCAGCCCCCTGGCCATTGGAATTAACCAATTAAGGTTAAAATTCCCGACCCGACCGGGAATCGACCCCGGGACCCTCTGAACCGCAGGCCAGTACGCTAACCATTCAGCCAACGAGTCGGACATAGACAACAATAATATTTGCTCTTTGACCTAATCGCAAAATAAATCTATCAGTATCAAAAACAGCTTGTCAACAGAAGCAACAGATATATTGAAACCTCAAATTAAACAATATGATGAAATTGATGTGCGAAATGAAGTCCGTCTCGTGGTGTAGGGGTAATGAACCTGCCTCTTGTTCGGAGGCCCAGGCTTCGATTCCCTGCCAGTCTAATGATTTTAATTCTGGACTGAGTGCTGGAACAAGGCTCACTGAGCCTTATGAGACTATCCGAGGAACTGTCTAATTCGAGAGGTACAACAATATAGTAACCCAACCTCCTTGTTGTAAGTGCAATAAATAAACAAGTCAATCTGTTTGTGAAGGCAATGTGTTGGCGATGCAATCAAAGCCACTGTCCTCGTCGTCATAATATCATTACTTGACAAATAGCATACCGAAAATTTTGCATCAAATCTTCCAAGTTGCTTTGTCCTCCTACGTTCCCTCTCTTCAGATATTTTCCTTGGATTAAATTAATCAAGAATATGTCACGGTACAAGATGTATCCTACGAAAATGAAATGGCGTATGGCTTTTAGTGCCGGGAGTGTCCGAGGACAAGTTCGGCTCGCCAGGTGCAGGTCTTTTGATTTGACACCCGGAGGTGACCTGCGCGTCGTGATGAAGATGAAATGATGATGAAGACGACACGTACACCCAGCCCCCGTGCCAGAGAAATTAACCAATTATGGTTAAAATTCCCGACCCTGCCGGGATTCGAATCCGGGACCCATGTGACCAAAGGCCAGCAAGCTAACCATTTAGCCATAGAGCCGGAATCCTCTGAATTTAGCCCTCAGTCACCGCACAATCCTTCGGATTTCTTTCAGGACACTATAGTGTTTCTCACTTCAACCCATCTAATCTTTAACATTCTTTTCTAAACCTGCATTTCATACATCTTCAGTCGTTTACGATCTTGATTGGTAACTATCCAAAATTTGCATTGGTGCAAGAGAACGCTCCATTTAAACCATTCTGCAAAAATATTTCCGATTTTAAAGTCTGTGTGTCTGCTATTCAAAAGATGTGTTTTACTGTTAAATAATCGCTTGTCTGTCGCTATTCTCGGCTTTACACTTGGTACCGTGAGATAGTGATTTGATCCATTATGCCATCGCATTATTTGCTCAAGATATTTCCTCTTAATTAATAACTTAGTTCTATCTCATAGTGATGTTAAATTGTTATTCTCTTTCTCGAATTTCGCAAAGACGATTGAATATTTTACACATCGAATATAATGAATATGATGTTCGTTGACTCAACACCTTTTGTGATTGATTTACTTACTGGGAAAGTAAGGACTAGTAGTTCCGTTCTAAGCTTAACTCCTTCAATTAATTGACAAGATAATCTAGGTAAGAATCAAATATCACTAGTTTGAACCATCGTTAAATCAGTACAGTTTTTTTATTTTTTTCAAGAATGGAATTGGAATTGCATATGGCTTTTAGTGCCGAGAGTGCCCGAGGACATGTTAGGCACGCCAGGTTCAGGTCTTTTGATTTGACTCCCGTAGGCGACCTGCACGTCGTGATGAGGATGTAATAATGATGAAGACACATACACTCAGCCTCCGTGCAAGCGAAATTAACCAATGATGGTGAAGATTCCCGACCCTGCGGGGAATCGAACCCGGGACCCCTGGGACCAAAGACCAGCACGCTAACCAGTTATCCATGGAGCCGTACATTTTCGAGAAGAAATGAATTTACAAATATGGTGGTTTTTAGTGATAAACATAACGGATATCGTAGTTATAGACAGAGGACATATACTTGCATTAACAATAAACTGATAAAAGGTATTTCTTCAAAGACTCTCAACGTTAAAAGTAGTCTGATTCATACAGTGATAGCTGAAAAGTTTTAGACGAGTAGATCGAATTATTAAAGTGTTGTATTGTGAACAGGAACGATGAGTTGTATTAAGCACTATGCTGGACGACGTTCTGGAGAGTTACTTCTGTTTGCTAGTTGCTTTACGTCGCACCCATACAAATAGGTCTCATGGCGACGATGGGACAGGGAAGGTCTAGGAGTGCGAAGAAAGCGGCCGTGGCCTTAATTAAGGTACAGTCCCAGCATTTGCCTGGTGTGAAAATGGAAACCACGGAAAACCATCTTCAGGGTTGCCGACAGTGGGGTTCGAACCTACTATCTCCCGAACACTGGATACTGGCCGCACTTAAGCGACTGCAGCTATCGAGCTCGGTTACTTCTGTTTAGATCTGTTACCTCAATTATGCACAGTACAAGGGTTTGAAGATTCTAAAGGGATAATACAGAACTGAAGACGGATATTAGTAAAATATTTCACAAAATGCAAGTTTGAATCTATAAGCGTTACTCGTCTGTATTTCATTTCATGACATTTTGTTCATAAGTGACACAAATAAGAAATACACAAATTATACGTACTTCAATCAGTCGTAACCAAACTGCTAGCATAGTTCCTTCGAAAGCGCTGAAGAAAAGGCTAGGTAAACAACAACAACAAATAGGGAATCTTCCGTGTGGTCGACAGTCCTAAATGCATATCAGTAGTGATTGATTGATTGATTGATTGATTGATTGATTGATTGATTGATTGATTGATTGATTGATTGATTGATTGATTGATTGATTGATTGATTGATTGATTGATTGATTGATTGATTGATTGATTGATTGAAGGTGCAAGATCTTTGCACTAATCTGAGAGTTTAAAAAAGGCGATCTACAAAACTGACATTTGTTAAATATTTTAATAACGAATATATACAGGAAGGTACTTACAATACGCACGATTCACGATTCGCTTAGCAATAAACATCTTCCTCGTAAGAACTTGACAAGAATCTGCCGCACAGGGAGAGCAGAGTTATTTTCTTCCATTGCATCAGGTAATCATCCCGTGACGAGCATTTTTGGAGAGATATTTGTATCAGATATCGATAGACAGATCCAAAAGGGACTTCTTCACATGAATATCGTATCACTTATTGAATTTACACTAGGTAATAGCATTTAAATATGTAGGCTATATAACGTGTATTAATCAAATCAAATATATATACATAAAATAACTTGTCCTGACTGACTGACTGATTCATCATCGCCGAGCCAAAACGACTGGACATAAAGAAATGAAATTTTGGGAATATATTCATATTAAGATGTAGGTGCTCGCTAAGAGAGGATGTTTGGATATTCAGTCGCCAAGGGGGTGAAAGTTTAAAATGAGTGTATCTATATCTCAAAACTTTAAAAGTTTACAGATGTAAAAATTGGTATTTAGAATCTTCTTTAAAAATAAGGAAACACGTATTTTTTTTATTTTTAGAAAATCCGATACGAGGGATGAAAAAGGGTGAAAAAAGGGGTAGAATGCCTTTAATCAGGATACCAGGATCTCAGAAACTGAACACATTACAGACCTAAAAATTGGTACTTTTGATCTTTTAAAAATAAAGAAACACGTGTTTTTGTTTTTGGAAAATCCAATTAATGGTAGGGTGAAAAGGGGGTGATTTTTTAAAATGAGTGCATCTATACCTCAAAACTTTTAAAGTTTACAGATGTAAAAATTGGTATTTAAAATATTCATTAAAAATAAAGAAGCACGTAATTTTTTTGTTTTCGGAAAATCACAATTGGAGGGGTGAAAAGGGGTGAAGAAGGGGTTGAATGCCTTTAATGAGGATACTTATATCTCAGAAACTGAATATATTACAGACCTGAGTTGGTGTTCGGGATCTCCTTTAAAAATAAAGATACGCGTATTTTTTGTTTTTCGAATTTCCAATTAAGGGGGTGAATTTTTAAAATGAGTGTATCTATGTCTCAAAAATTTTAAAGCTTATAGATGTAAAAATTGGTATTTAGAATCTCCTTTAAAAATAAAGAAATAAGTATTTTATTTTATTTTTGTTTTCGGAAAATCCTAATAGGAAGGGTCGAAAAGGGTGAAAAATGGGTTGAATGCCTTTAATGAGGCTACTTATATTTCAGAACCTGAAGATATTACACACCTGAAAAATTGGTATTTGGTATCTACTTTAAATATAAAGAAACAGGTATTTTTTCGTTTTTGGATAATCCAAATAATGGGGGGGGGGGTGAAAAGGGGGGTGAATTTTTAAAAAGAGTGTGTCTAACATCTTAAAACTTTAAAAGTTTACAGATATAACAATTCGTATTTAGAATCTCTTTTAAAAATAAAGGAACACGTACTTTTTTTGTCTTCTGTAAATCCCAATAGGAGGGGTGTAAAAGGGTGAATAATGGGTTGAATGCCTTTAATGAGGATACATATATCTCAGAAAATGAAGATATTACAGAACTAAAAATTTGTATATGGGATCTCTGGGATCTCTTTTAAAAATAAAGAAACACGTTTTTTTTTTTTTTTTTTTTTTTTTTTTTTTTTTTTTTTTTTTTTTTTGTTTTTTTTTTTTTTTTTTTTTTTGTAAATCCAATTAATGGCGGTTAAACAAGAGTGACAAATTGGGGTGAATTTTTTGAGAGACTATATCTTCAGAATATCTGAGAAACGTAAAATGTTACAGACGTAAAAAAAAGTGGGTATTTGGAATCTCCTGTAAGTGTAAAGAAACATAGGTGATTTGTTTTTGGAAACTCCACTTAAGGGGAACTAAAAAGGGTGATATTTTAAAATGAGAATTTCTACAGTATATCTAAAAAACTTAACATGTCACAGGAGTGAAAAATATTTCCATTACTTCTGTGTGTACTTGGATTGCGAATGTAGCAGCCATGGCCTTAATCGAGATACAACCAGTACACGGAAAACCATCTTCAGAGCTGCCGACGTAAGGATTCGAATCGCCCGAATGCAACCTCATAGCTGGAAAGAATATTTTTTTACAAGTTGCATTACGTCGCGCCGGCTCAGATAGGTCTTATGGCGACGATGGGACAGGAAAGGGCTAGGCGTGGGAAGGAAGTGGCCGTGGCCTGCATTAAGGTACAGCAACAGCATTTGACTGGTGTGAAAATGGGAAACCATGGAAAACCATCTTCAGGGCTGTCAACAGTGGGTTTCGAACCAGCTATCTCCCGAATACTGAATACTAGCCGCACTTAAGCGACTGAAGCTATCGAGCTCTGTGGAAAGGAATTTTATGACAGTGTTTTTTTATTAACATATTTCACTTCCGAAGGGGGAGGCGTGTGTCGATTTGGCCACTGAGGGGTACCTCGACCGTAAAGGTGTGCAAATCCCTGCTATAGTTGGTAATTTCGGTTTTAGTAGATAAATAATTTGTGTATTGACTGTAACCGCGTTTCAGTACACAAAACTTTGTGTGTGGAAGAGATACAAGAGATACACGAATATTTTACTCGTCTGTATTTTCGGAACATTAACAGTTATCATCATCTCGCTCTAGTACTGACTTGAACATTTTTACGTTCGAAAGATTACACATTCAAATGTGCTACATGCCTACCACAATCACGATATCAGCAGCATAGATATTCTTTTCCCACCCAAAGCTGTATCTTCTCTCTGCTGAGAACGTGGTCTTGCAAATACGAGTCTAATCGCACATGTGAGTGCATAATTACTAAAACATCACGTCCCATACTCTTCCCCAAGGCTCTCAATTACCCGGCTGCTGCTCGAGTCATGAACCAGTGTGGAGAACAACGTTGTAGCCATGGAATAATAAAACTGTAACTCCTCGAGTCTCTGAGAGTAAAAATATCCTTAGGTATTTTATGCGCCTCTTATCCTCCTTATTCTAAAGGATGTGTCAGTAAGCACACTTCAGCTCCTACTAGGGTGCAGGTCAAGGACATTATTTTGTCTTTATTTGTAGAAGCAACGCAGAAACCTCGGGAAACAGATAGTGATTCGAGCAGGACAATTATTATTATTATTATTATTATTATTATTATTATTATTATTATTGTTATTATTATTATTATTATTATTATTTTTGCTAGGGGCTTTACGTCGCACCGACACAGATAGGTCTTATGGCGACGATGGGATGGGAAAGGCCTAGGAGTTGGAAGGAAGCGGCCGTGGCCTTAATTAAGGCACAGCCCCAGCATTTGCCTGGTGTGAAAATGGGAAACCACGGAAAACCATCTTCAGGGCTGCCGATAGTGGGATTCGAACCTACTATCTCCCGGATGCAAGCTCACAGCCGCGCGCCTCTACGCGCACGGCCAACTTGCCCGGTATATTATTATTATTATTATTATTATTATTATTATTATTATTATTATTATTATTATTATTATTATTATTATTATTATTACACTTTTATTTACCCTCTGAAGTCACACTCGCAACACCTTTTGCTCTTTGCTTCTGTGTTACCTAGTGGAATGCTCCCGAACTAAAACTCTTAAGATCACTTTTGAGTTCAGAGTTAGCAATCTTCCCCTAAAGTGTCGGGTGACACCAACTGGTCAGGTGGTCAGCCAGAGTAAAGTGGTGTGAATCAATCAGTAAGAATCACTCTGCTTGTGACCTTCAACGGGTGACTGCCGGTCGTGATAAACAGCCGTACTGCGCCATTGATGGTGGGCTAAGAAGGTAGGACATACTGAAAATGACTGGTTAAAAAGTAACCTAAAGATATAATACCACCTGGTTAAGTAAAATATTTTAATCGTAAATTACATTATACGCATGGATACGGCAACAGCTGACATACAGAATTCACATCCCTGGACCCTTCTTTATGCCGATGATGTGGTACTTGCACAAGAAACCCGTCCTGAACTCCAGCATCAGGTTCAAACGTTGAAGGACAGACTGGCTGAAAATGGACTGCACCTCAATATCCAGAAGACAGAATACCTGGAATGTGGCCCCCAAACCAGAGGTACCATAAGTATCAGTGAAGAAGACCTGCAGAAGATCATGCAATTTAAGTATCTCAAACTGTGACACCACTCCTGATACTCGGATGAGGGTAAATGCAGCTTGGCTCAAGTGGAGACATGTCACTGGAGTCCTCTGTGATAAAAAGGTACCTCAATATCTAAAGGCAAAAGTTTATAAGAGTGTGGTACGGCCAGCAGCGATCTATGGGACTGAATGTCGCCCCATGACGAAACAACAGGAGCAAATGTTGACAACCATGGAGATGAAGATGCTTCGATGGTCCATGGGGCTGACCCGATGTGACCACATAAGGAACACGGACGTCTGACAAAGGTTTGGTGTCGCGCCCATCGTAGACAAAGTAAGGGAAGTCCGTCTCCGCTGGTACGGCCACGTCATGAGAAAACAGGACGATTCAGTTGCCAAAACAGCGCTCCATATCAACCCAGAGGGAACAAGACCACGAGGAAGACCGGCAAAGAGATGGACTGACAACATCAGGGCAGACATGCACAGTGTTGGCTTAACACCAGAAGATGTCAACGACAGACAGAAATGGAGGAGATGTAGCAAAGCAGCAGACCCTGCAAGTCGGGATTAATGCTAAGAAAGAGAGAGACATTATACGCAAGTAAAGTATGAGTATGAGAATAGCTCGTGTGTTACCGGGAGTGGTGCGCAGAGTCGACCTCGGTGGAGCATGGCGTGCGAATGTGTCGGCTGATCCTCGAGAAACATTTAAATTGTTCAAATTGAACTATCTCATAAATGTCATACCAGTCCAAACGGACCTGAATTGTATAAGTGAGTTTGTGCAAAATTTTCTGCTTCATAATCAAACCGTCGCGACATAAGTGTGAAAAGTGAAAGAAGACATACTGAACAATCCCAAATATCAACCGCTCCCAAATGGTAAAAGTTGCAGGGCTTTTAGAGGGCACAAAAGAGCCGACGCCGCAAAGGCTAAACAGATGTAGTGTTGTACTTAAACCCAATCCCGTGACGTAAAAACGTTGTCTTATTGAACGACAACCCATTGTCGCAGGGAAATGACGGCATGTATAACCAATTATATTATTCAAATTGCTTTACCTGGCTCTGTCCGGCTGCATAGCTAAAGGGTTAGCGTGCTGACTTTTGATCACAGGGGTCCGGTTCAGGCAGGGCCACGAATTTTAAGCATAATTGGTTAATTCCGCTAGCACGGGGGCTGGGCGTATGTGTCGTCTTCATGATCACTTCATCTTTATCACGACACGCAGGTCGCCTACGGGAGTCAAATCAAAATACCTGCACCTGGCGAGCCGAACTTGTCCTCGAACACTCCAGGCACTAAAAGCCGTACGCCATATCATTTATATGGCCCTATCTTAGGTATGGTTTAGCGTGTGAACTAGGTTGTTAATGTGGCGTTGACAGGTGTATCTAACCAGCTGCTAGTATTTTAGTTTCCAATAACAGCATGACAAATTTTACATTATGACGGACTTCAAGCTGAGCATCACTACGGTCCTCATCAGAGGGTCGGGTTGAATGGCCCAGACAGTCATGTCCCAGTTGGCTGGTTCGATCCCGGTTCAGCCTTGTGGTATTTGAAGGCGCTCAAATAGTCCATCCTTATATTGGGAGATTTAACGACACTTAAACTCCCACGGGATGAAATTCCAGCGTCTCGGCGACTTCGAAAACCGTAAATGTATTTAGTGGGACGTAAATCAATTACTTGATCAAAGGGCATTTGCCGTAAGTCATTTCCCAATAGAAAGAATCGTTCAAGATTGCGTACTATTATTTTGAGAATAGAGATAGCTTCGCTGCCCAGCTCTGTAGTAGCCTACTCTGTTATGTGTTATATTTGCCTTACTATCGGCCAATTCTAAATTGAGTAACGTTGGAAGTTTAATTCTCCTTTCGTTTCTTTACTCACCTTTAAATCCGTATCAACGAACACAGCCTGTCTCACTTTTCGAAATGACAGACCCCCCCCGGTAGCTCATCGAGCAGAGGAACCTGGCGTAGCCCATATCTGAGAAGTCCATATTGCGCTTTGCAGTTTTCAGTCCAGTCACTTGTTTACAGTTTCAGCTAATGGAGTGGGCGGAGCGGCACGTAAACTTCAATTAGAAGTGCTTGGTAATTACTGAGAGTGAATGGCAATTTCCGGCCACTCTCCCCTCACAGCGCCCGACACTGCACGGAAAATTCCTACAAACCATTGCCAATAGCCAACTGAATATGTAATCGTAACATGGTGGATATAATCGTGAATTTTATCACATCTAATTTAACTGGTCGATATTACAGAAATACACTTGTTTAAATATGGCAAACCATTACGAATAACAAGAATCTTTTCTTCCTCTTCCACCTGACCTTTTTCCAATCAGCTGGGGTGACAACTTGTGTGAACTGAGCGCTGGAAGCTTTTCCCTGACGTCAACCTTACGTGGAGGGATGCATTCACCATTGAGTGTTTCTGTGGAAGTATGTTGTTCGAAGTGATGTTTATAAATAAAGGTTCGTATTAATATAAATACAAATAACCAGCTAGAGGAATTAACTAGACGCGATTAAAATACATGACTCGTCCGGGAATCGAACCCCGGGTCCTTAGAACCGAAAGCCACTACGCTGATCATTCCTTCAAGGAGTCATAAATTACGAAAAACAATAATATTCCTCATAAATCATAAAATTAACAGCAAGTAATATTCCTCAAAAGGAAAACAAATGTAAGGAAATATTGCATGTTTAGTATCCAAAACACAAGTAAACCCTACATGTCGTTGATTTACGGCTAATTCAACAATACTTTTGGGACAAAACTGAAACACCTCGGCTTATCGAAGACCGTTAAAAATTAGAACGAAGGTTAAAACAAATAACATTGTTAACAAACAATTCTTCTTTGTCTTTATCTTCACTGAACAGGGTTCTCGTAGATTTTTGTGGTGGGTTCCTCATACGTGAAGCTGGAGTTAACAAATGAATGTTTCAAAGAACTATTTTGGAAATCTCTTCAAGAAAATGATGGGATTTCGGAAAAGAAGAAGTCGATAACGGTTACTACCAGGATTGTATTTGTACACAGAGAGAACATAATCTTACTTGTTTTGCGACAGATTAAAACGGGCTGCTAATTTACAAAATAACTACAGTGTTACTGTTTCCACAGCTGTTATATTGGTTACATTACGCATGGTAATAGCTTGACTGTAAATGGGTTTGATTATTTCTAATGGTATGAAAATGAAAATTCACAGCCTGTTTCCAGTCATTCGACGGGGTCAGGAATGGAATGAATGAAGCCCCCATCTAGCGATGAGGATAGGAATTGTGCCGGCTGCCGAAGCCTGTCGAACGCCTCTAGGGCAATGGTTAACGACTGACAGAAGAAATGAAATTATATTGGAGAGTGTTGCTGGAATGGAAGATGACAGAGAAAACCGGAGCACCCGGAGAAAAACCTGTCCCGCCTCCACTTTGTCCAGCACAAACCTCACATGGAGTGACCGGGATTTGAACCATGGAACCCAGCGGTGAGAGGCCGGCGCGCTGCCGCCTGGACTACGGAGGCTCCCTAATGGTATAATACACTATAATATTTTGTAGCTGTGGCTTTCATAATTTTTGGTATAAGCAGCTGTTTTTACTAGGGATGACATAAAAAGGTTAGTGAACTGTAGAAGTATTGTAAAGAAAGGAATAGAATTAAGTAATTTAATAGATATATATTTACCAGATATGGAAATAGGAGTTGAATCATGGCTGAAAAATGATATAATGGATGCAGAAATTATCTCAAGGAACTGGAGTGTGTATCGTAGAGATAGGATAGGAATGGTGGGAGGGGGAGTATTCATTCTGGTGAAAGAAGAATTTGTAAGCTACGAAAAATTTAAAGATGAGAAACATGAAATTCTAGGTGTAAGGCTCATTTCTAGAGATAATAGGCAACTTGATATATTTGGGAAAAGGTAGCGCTGACACGGATTCAGAATTATTTGATAAGATTATCAGCTATGTGGGAAACGGCATGGTAAGGAATGTGATTGTAGCAAGAGATCTGAATTTACCAGATGTCAATTGGGAAGGAAATCCGAACGACAGGAAACATGACCAATAAATTGCTAATAAGTTAATATGGGAAGGACAGCTGATTCAGAAAGTGATGGAACCAACCAGAGGGAAAACTATCCTGGATGTGGTGCTGGTAAAACCAGATGAGCTCTATAGAGAAACTGAAGTAAGAGATGGTATTAGTGATCATGAAGCTGTTTGTGTCGTAGTTAAAAATAAATGTGATAGAAAGGAAGATCTTAAATGTAGGACTATTAGGCAGTACCATATGGCTGATAAAGCAGGCACGAGGCGGTTTCTAAAAATTAACTATGATCGTTGGAAAACGGTAAATAAAAATTTATGTAAACAGACTCTGGGATGGGTTTAAAGCAATTGTTGAGGAATAAGAAAATAGGTTTGTACCTTTAAGGGAGGTAAGGAATGGTAAAGACCCACCTTATTATAATAGAGAAATAAAGACACTAAGAAGGAGGTGCAGATTGGAAAGAAATAGAGTTAGAACTGGCTGTGGAAGTAAGGAGAAATTGAAGGAACTTACTAGAAAATTGAATCTACCGAAGAAGGCAGCTAAGGATAACATGATGGCAAGCATAATTGGCAGTCATACAAATACAGGTTCCAAGAAGGACAGGAATAATTAATGAATAAGGGGAGTGTGTATGTGAGGATCTTCAAAAGGCAGAAGTATTCAGTCAGCAGTATGTAAAGATTATTGGTTACAAGGATAATGTCGAGATAGAGGAGGAGACTAAGCCTAAAGAAGTATTAAAATTTACATGTGATAACAATGACATTTACAATAAGATACAAAAGTTGAAAACTACAAAAGCGGCTAGAATTGATAAGATTTCTGGGGATATACTAAAGATAATGGGTTGGGATATAGTACCATACCTGAAGTACTTATTTGATTATTGTTTGGTCGGAGGAGCTATACCAGATGAATGGAGAGTTGCTATAGTAGCCCCTGTGTATAAAGGAAAGGGTGATAGACATAAAGCTGAAAATTACAGGCCAGTAAGTTTGACATGCATTGTATGTAAGCTTTGGGAAGGCATTCTTTCTTATGATATTAGACATGTTTGCGAAATTAATAACTGGTTCGAGAGAAGGCAGTTCGGTTTTATGAAAGGCTATTCCACTGAAGCTCAACTTGTAGGATTCCAGCAAGATATCGCAGATATCTTGGATTCAGGAGGTCAAATGGACTGTATCGCGATTTATCTGTCTAAAGCATGTGATAGGGTGGATCATGGGAGACTACTGGCGAAAATGAGTGCAATTGTACTGGACAAAAGAGTGACTGAATGGGTTGCTATATTTCTAGAAAATAGATCACAGAGAATTAGAGTAGGTGAAGCTTTATCTGACCTTGTAATAATTAGGAGGAGAATTCCCCAAGGCAGTATTATTGGACCTTTATGTTTTCTTATATATATAAATGACATGAGTAAAGGAGTGGAATCAGAGGTAAGGCTTCTTGTGGATAATGTTATTCTGTATAGAGTAATAAATAAGTTAGAAGATTGTGAGCAACTACAACGTGACCTCGATAATGTTGTGAGATGGACAGCAGGCAATGGTATGTTCATAAACGGGGTTAAAAGTCAGGTTGTGAGTTTCACAAATAGGAAGAGTCCTCTCAGTTTTAATTACTGCGTTCATGAGGTGAAAGTTCCTTTTGGGGATCATTGTAAGTATCTAGGTGTCAATATAAGGAAAGATCTTCATTGGGGTAATCCCATAAATGGGATTGTAAATAAAGGGTACAGATCTCTGAATATGTTTATGAGGGTGTTTAAGGGTTGTAGTAAGGATGTATAGGAGAGGGCATATAAGTCTCTGGTAAGACCCCAACTAGAGTATGGTTCCAGTGTATGGGACCCTCACCAGGATTACCTGATTCAAGAACTTGAAAAAATCGAAAGAAAAGCAGCTCGATTTGTTCTGTGTGATTTTCGACAAAATAGTAGCTTTACAAAAATGTTGCAAAGTTTGGGCTGGGAAGGATTAGGAGAAAGAAGAAAAGCTGCTCGACTAAGTGGTATGTTCCGAGCTGTCAGCAGAGAGATGGTGCGGAATGACATTAGTAGACGAATAAGTTTGAGTGGCGTTTATAAAAGTAGGAAAGATCGCAATATGAAAATAAATTCATTTATAGGAAGGGGAGTTAGGGATTGGAATAACTTACCAAGGGAGATGTTTAATAAATTTCCAATTTCTTTGAAATCATTTAGAAAAAGGCTAGGAAAACAACAGATAGGGAATCTGCCACCTGGGCGACTGCCCTAAATGCAGATCAGTATTGATTGGTTTGTTGGTCCATGGTTATTGGTGTATATGTTGTTAGTCAAACTTTTCTTCATCTCCGAAGCACACCATATTTGGTCAAGGCTTCCACAGGCTACGAAACTTGTCCATAATTGAAAATACACAATTACATTTAAATAAGCACTTAATCATCTTAGTGGAAAGGCTTATTTTTAAGTTTGAATGCAACAGTCTGTTACAACCGTAGACTGATTTTATATTGAATTTTCTGTATTTAAAAAATGATAATATATTACCACTAAAGTGTTCAAAACGAGTTTTGCATATGCCGGTTTAGTTAATTTTTAATTTGTTATATGCGTGTAGCCTATGCACATTTTAAAATTATATATACATAAAGAAAACAACATACTCTCAACTATCTAAAAGCAACAGAAGCGTAACAAATCATGAAGTTGGTAATATGGAATTTCGAACACAAAATTAACGTTCAATGTGTGGCAGATCAATACCGCGTATAACCACCTCGGGCCCTGAGGCATTATTGAAGACGTGGCATACTCAAAATCAAAAAATCCAAGTTGTTTTGGGGCAGATTATTCCACTCTTCGACAGCAGCTTCAGTCACTACCGGAATGATAACAGGAGGATTATGACGGTGGGAAATTGTTCTCTTCAATTCAAATGATACGTGTTCAGAACATTTCATGTCCATAAAATATTCCGGCCACATGGTTCGCTGTATGCTATAGGTCTCAAGGAACTGATTGACCAGTTTGGCTCGATGGACACCAGCATTATAATCCACTAGTGTAAATCCCTCGCCCACATTGGCAGCACATTCTATAACTACAGGTTGGAGGGTATTACCTCTGTATATCGGACCAGTCATGTTACCCTGGATAGGAATTAGAGGAGTAAGTCGCCGAATCATGATCCCATCCAAAAACATGGTGGAACCTCTTTCCTCCTGACGGTGCTCCGTGATGAAGGGCTCTTTCTATCTCTCACCGTTCGACTCCAGTGCTTCTATTGCAAGGGTGCAAGCTCATGGTGACCTCATCAGAAAAGAGCATTCGCTTCCACTGTTCTTGATTCTATGGCTGTAAGTTGTTGCCCAAATCACACGAGCTATCCTATGGTGTGGTTTAAGAGGAGCTGTTAGCACAGGCGTCCTTGATGTCAGTCCTCCGTTATGCAGCCGATTTTGCACTGTCCGATCTCACACATTCATTCCGGCGGCCCTCCGAAAATCCTGGCGGAATGAAATAACAGTAGCAGTGGGCCTACAACGTGCTGAAAGCAAGAAGTACCGAACTCCCTGTGAGTTTTGCATGAGCGTCCTTTCCGTTGTTGATCAGTAACCGTTTATCTCTCCCTGACTTCTTTTTCCAAACTCTGGAGACATCACTCTGACTCACTCCAACACAAGCGACGAAACCCATTTGTTGCCATTTCGTCAGTAGCAAAATTGCGTCTTCACATCCACGTGCTATCTATACCATAGACCTTATAAGCAATATTGTGAAACTGAACAGCACGTCAAAAGCCTCCTTCCGCATAAATATCGAATCTGATCTGGGTTTAACGTCAGACACTGTGTCTCAGACATTGGCCTACGGTGCATACTTTAACATGCTTGGGGTATAGAGACATACAGTACATTGCGAGAAATCGTTATATGAAAAACATTTTTAGCGCTGTAAATGAGTAAAATCCAAGCTCGTTTACTTCGTAACATAGTGAATATCTGCGGCCCATGTATGCGATAAGTGAGCAGCACTTGAATTGTCACTGGGACGCTCAATATTAAACACAGAGACAGACCTATTTGTAAACTTGTCCGTAAGTTCCTGGTTACATTATTAGATTAGTGGAGTGGAAAATAAAATTCCCACTATGACTCACTGTCATAGCGTTTCTTTTTTCTTACTCCATGTACAACACGTATGCATATTCAGTAGCTTCTTGTTAACGACACTGTGTTTACGCCATCTTGTTTTTACACAGTTGTTCAGAACACAATCGTGCACATTGCTTAATTACTACACGCACCACAATGCTATAATATGAGATGACATCAGAAAAATTAAACAAAGCGAATTAAATGAAGAATTAAATAAAGAACGGTATAATCAGATTTATAAACCTTCCACTGTAGCAGAGAGTTATTCAAGAAACTGAGCAAGGCGATAATGAGAGGCTAAGTTATTTTCATTCCCATCCGTAGCTGTTGGCTAACAGTCTAGCGTTTAATCCACCCATCAGCCAGAAAAATAAAATTCGAAGTTATATTTTTACCTCGTCTTTGAAATATGTTATTATTTTGGAAGCATATCACGAAGAAGGTATTACAAATAATAATAATAATAATAATAATAATAATAATAATAATAATAATAATTGTTCCGAGGTATCTGTGGAACAGCAGAGGTGAAAGAAGGTACGGGTTGGAATGGGTCTAACTACAAGGCCAAAAGATTAACCTAAAATTTCAATAAAGGTTATATTTTCAAAAATATCAAAACTTAACAAGATTTAGAGGCAATTTAACATTTTTCACTAGGTGAAATAACAATGGAAAAATCCGGTACAAGAATAATTTTACAAATGAAAGAACAAGTTCAATATTCGTTACAAGCCCTGGGCTCCAAGCCCCACTTTACATTCCTTGAGCTACCAGCCCAACCTTGCCAAGGAAATCATTTGATTTAAGGGCAGAAAACCCCATCATACCCAGGAGCACTTGCTCCTAATTACCATGTTAAGCCTCCTAGAGGCCCCCATCAAAATACAACAAAGCGCAGACCCGCTCTCGATTTTACAAGTCTATCAAAGGCCACAACAAACTTTACTTCTAACTGCCCTCAAGGCACACTTACAAAGAAACAGGGGCATCATGTACCCAACCTACAGGGCCTTCGCATGAAGGAAAACAACAGGTTAAGTAACTGGCCCAAATACAGTAAGGGCTGGAGGCGTTTACATGCACTCTTAAAGACACCTTTAAAACCTAAGTGGCGCTAGGCCGATTACTCAGGGACTATCGCAAGCTAGGGAGGTGACTCGTATGAGAAAACTTTAACACATTAAGGAAGAGTAGAAACGGTCACGAAAACGTAGCCACCTCAATTTCAAAATGAAGGGGAGCTAGAGAGGGTAAAGCACTCTCTATCCCCAAATTACAGTTCAAGTTATGTGAAGTTTTTACAAGGATTAAAAATGCTTACATATTTAAAGATATAGGTTACATATTAAAGGTGTCGAACCTTCCCCGCGAATTAAACTACTGAGCTGGCAAGAAATAAAGATGTTAAAAGGCCATTACCTTGTTGAAGAGCTGCTGCCTGAAGAACGAGGCGCTTCCCGCCCCCTGCTACATATTCACACACTGAGAAAGATGTTATACGAATGGCCCGGAGACAAGAAAATCAGCAGTTTTTGTACCATCGTGGAATGTTCGAGACTTTTCATGAATGATAACAACCCGCCCTCAAACTTTTATTGGCTACAGTACACAGTTACACACAAAATTGAAGAAGAAAGCCCCTATTGGCCGAAAATTAATTACAGAAATTCCTGATTGGTTACATTCAAGACAGGCGAAAAGAAAGGATTAATATTGCCAACCCACAAATGACAGAACACAATTTAGTAAAGACAAAACTTATGAATACAAAATTTCTCCAAGAAAGTTCATTCCTCCACACCAGAACGCATTATCATAGTTTTTGGTGGAGACATCTGTTAGAGAATGTTCACACTTCTTGATCAATGAAAAACAAAAGCAAATCAGAAACACACAGTGGCATCTTCTGATAAACAGTACAGTAGAGTTAGTTCAGTTGTTAAAGTTCAGGGTTTCTCCAGTAGAGAGGTACTTTAAGGCGGAAAATTCAAATGTGCGGCGTAGAGGTGTACCAACCGGTACAATAATAATAATAATAATAATAATAATAATAATAATAATAATAATAATAATAATAATACCTGGAAAAATCAGGAATCAAAGTGGCCGACATCGCTAACCGAACCTGCTACAGAACGAAAATCAACAAGCGGGAAGTAGAGTCAGAGAGAAACCACAAGAAGAAGACGGGAGCTAAGTGGACAGAAGAACGAAGAACCACGATGAGAGAAAAACTGAAGGCTGCCTGGCAAAGAAGGAAATGCACAACTTCTAAGTGAGCTTTGCGTGATCAGTTTTCTGGTCTTTTCCGCATCTAATAATAATAATAATAATAATAATAATAATAATAATAATAATAATAATAATAATAAAACAACCGCGTTAATTCAACAAACATTGACAGACACAACCTCTAAAGTGAAATTCATGGGTAAAATATCTGAACCTTTTGAAAATAGAACAGGCGTTAGACAAGATGATGGGCTGTCCCCACTCCTGTTTAGCCTAATACTAGACAAAGTCAGTAAAACTTGCGAGAAAGAAGTACCTGGAATCCATATGGGAACAAAAGCTAAACTGATCAACAGAAAATGCCTTGCTTTCGCCAACGAACTCCTGAGGAAGCCAGACATGCCATCGAAAGCTCCATAAGATTGCTGTCAAAACTGGCCTCCACATCTCTTACAAAAAACACAGTACATGGACTCCAAGAACACAAAGCAGGTGTTACTCGTGGCCCAATATGGCAGCCACTCGTGACCCAATATGGCAGCGTGACACAAGTAAAACAGTTTAAGTACTTAGGTGAAGTTATCGAGAGCACTGGCAACGAAAGAGAAGCCAACAATTACGTAAAGCCTACACAATCACCTGGAACGTTTATAACAAGAGATGACTTTCCAACAAGGCCAAACTCCGACACTAAAACCCTGCTGTACTCCCAGAGGCACTCTAGACAATTGAAACATCATCATTAAACATGAACATTAGAGACATTGAGAAAATGGAACGACAGATACTGAGGAAAATATTCGGACCCAAGTTTGAAGATGGCATTTGGATGCGAAAAAGCGCGGATGAACTCTATTCATTGACTGAGCGATTCACATCACTTGCACACAAAAGACGTATGATATTCTACAGGCATTTAGCACGAATGGATGACTCATGATTGACCAAGAAAATCTTTTTCGTTATCAATGGAACACGATAAACCAAAGTGCGCTGACTAGTAGACACTCAAAAAGATCTCGCAGAAGTCGATATTGACCCACTAGAAACCACAAAGACTTCATTTAGACAAAAGATCAACACCCACAAGTATGCGCCCAAGAAACCGACGGCAAGAAATTTGAAAATCAAAAACGCGTGAATACAAGAAAGACGACAGGCCCACAGTGAAAGGATGAGGATGTTTTGGAAAGATAATAAGAACAAGATCAAGAATACCAATACTAAATAATGGTTCTTTGTGCCCCTTAGAGGACCAAACGCATGTATATATATCTATATAAATAAAATTGTAGGGGGTCCGCTGTCTGTAATTTCTTTTGTTTTGCCAATTTTTCAGATATTTATCCGTTTTAGGTCAACTCAAGACCGAATCGGTGGTTTTTACGTTTCGTGTCTGTTTGTTTGTCTGTTTGTCTGTTTGTCTGTTTGTCTGTTTGTCTGTCTGTTTGTTTGTCTGTTCCACCATCACGTCGAAACGGCTGGATAGATCTCAACCAAACTTCATATTTAGAGTATACTCATCCCGGGGAAGGTTTCGATATGCATATTGTTTTAAAATCTTTGAATACACGGGGGGTTTATAGGAAAACCAGAATGGTTTCTTCACCATCACGTCGAAACGGCTGGATAGATCACAACCAAACTTCATATTTAGAGTACACTCATCCCGCGGAAGGATTCGATATGCATATCATTTTAAAATGTTTGAATAGACGGGGGGTTTATAGGAAAACCTGAATGGTTTTTCCACCATCACTTCGAAACGGCTGGATAGATCTCAACTAAACTTCATATTTAGAGTATACTCCTCCCGGGGAAGGTTTCTGTATGCATATTATTTTAAAATATTTGAATAGACGGGGTTTTACAGGAAAAACAGAATAGTTTTCCTCCATTTTCTCTTATACTATTGATTTTCTGTAAACTTAGTTTACCGTACGTGAAACGTCTTTTCATTATAAACAACTTTCGTTATGTTCATAATTTACCTTACTCTTCACATGACGGAGAAATTTACAATTTTCCGCTGGTATCATGCTCTGCATTGAGTGACCGACAGAACGACAACGAACCTACTGGTTACCATGGCAACGTCTCTGACTGCATGCCAGCAGGGAAGTAACGTATTGCCATTTTCCTCATCATGCTTTTAAATTCGTGGTTGTTCCTCGGGTAGAAGGCAAGAGAGGCGTCAATCGGCCTATCTGCGGGATATTGGCGGAATATCGTTGGATGTTATAACCGCCCTCGAATAGATTAGGTAATAACACCATTAGTCATCTTCTTATTATTTGTTTACCTAGGAATCACTGGATCTAAATTTCTCCTCTGTTACCGCTTTATTATATCCATAACACACACTAGCATAATTTATTGAGGGGATTTGATTTTCCAATACGTTAACTTGGCATTAACATATTTGTCGTTATCCGGCTGTCCTCAGTTATAATCCATTTTCTATTACTTTCAACTTTCTTAACTGTATTATTTTCTTCCTTAATTACGCCGTATGTACGCGAATGCTACAAACTACTGGATGTATTTCCACCAAGACTCATATTTAGAATACACCTGTCCTTGATAGGTTTTAGGGAAAATATTGTTTCAAAATCCCTGAACTGACTGGGGGTTTATACGAAACCGAAAAAGTAATTTTGCACTTCCACAAAATATACACAACCAACGTTAATTTAAATCTACCTGTCTTGGTAGAAATTAATTTATAAACTTTTTTTCTCATGTGCATCATTTCGATACCAGGATTAATAAGGGAGATATCATTAACGGACCGTTTTTCTGTACAAGTCCCATCGGACAACTCACGAGCGGGTGCGTGTAAAGCGTATTCCTTACAACTTGAAAACTACTGAATACATTCGAACCAAAATTTATATTTAGCATCCACCTGTCCAAAGGTAGGTTTTAAACGTAAATAACATTTCATGTTCCGGAATGGACTGGCGGTTTATAGGGAACCGAAATGGTGATTTTACTCTTCCACAATATATACAGAACAAGACCAACCTAACTGGAAATCGACCAAACGTGATGGAATTCCACCTCTAAACCTTTTTCTTCATGTGCATTTTTCATAAATGGTCACTTTTGCAGGTTAAGTCCAGCGGACATAGCCCAAAAAGTGTTTTACATGGAGCAGATTTCTTATCTATATAAATCAAATCGTAACGACTGTGTGCCTCTACACTGACTATTTTGGCGAAATTTTCGTACAGCATTCCGTTATAAGGGGTAATAATGATCATCTCCGTAATTTTTGGTTTAGTTTCCTGAAAGTCCTAATTTTTATCCGCCTCGCCCAAAATCCAGATTGCGGCATAATCTGCCAGAAGAAAAAGAAGATAATTGAAATTTGACAAAATTATACCTTTTCGCCTGTAACGAACGGAATACATCCCAGATCATTACATTTTTCACTTTTTATCCCCGAAGAATATCGAAATATGCAGGCAATTTTAATGATGGTGCAGACCTTCGGAAATTCCTATCACATAACGGATTGCACAATCTCCGTTCAATTTGGAATGATCTACAACCTTGGTCTTTTGACTTTTGCCGTATCTGTATCCCATTTACGTTTGATTTTTCTCTATTAATCGATGTTAAGTCAATTTGGAATTTTCACATGCATAATTCATACTTTCAGTTACATATATGAAATACAGAATCATCATACTCTTCACGAAAATCGACCCACCCAGTAGGCATATGTGAGCCAAATGCTATGTATGTAGCTGTCACATAATTATCCGAAAGGTAATGTAATGTGAGATAATCTTACCAAACCTTTACCCTGTTCCACGTTTCTAACTCAATCTGACCCAAGAATAGATGACATATCATATGACCAGCCATTTAGGCCACTAAATCCGGCGTGTCTTATGGTATAATCCTTTGTCGATATGACGTACGTTTAGTAGCAGTTAATCTGTAAATGAAGGTCTTCAATATTGTAAACACGCATATACTTTCGTATGTCGATCTATATATATTCACTGATGTCGAATTTTAGCTATCGAGAAAGGGTGGGTCTGATATTGTAATCAGTACTCCCCACACCGACTTTGACTGGCAGTAGGAAAGGGTTCCTTCTCCAACTCCTGTGTAAGGAAGGCCTACAATTGTAATGAATAGTTCCCTTCTCGATTTGACTTGCAGAAGGCAAGTGAGCATGTAGTTTTGTTTATAACTCCCCTACCCGATTGTGTTTGGCAGTAGGCAAGGGTGCCCGCCATTATAAAGAAATGTCCTCATCTAAAATGTGACTTTCATTAGGCATAGTGGCCCGCTATTTTGATGGAAACTCACCAACTTGGTGTGACTGGCAGTAAGGTAGCTGGAAGTAGGAAAATGGACCTGGCATTATAATGATAACTGCACAACTCAACTTCGAGTGATAGTAGGGTAATTGCCTGCCATTATAATAAAAACTCCTCAACTGTAATCTGTCTGGAAGTAGGAAAGGGGGCTGCCATTTTAACGATACTCCCCAAATCGATTCTGTCCGCGTAGTAGGCAATGGGGCCTGCAATTGTAATGTAAACTTCCCAACTCGATTGTGAATGGCAGTAGACAAGTGAGCCTGCCGTTATATCACAAATACATAACAAACTTTTTACATTGGAAACAACGTACGGGGACCTCCCCATGCTCTTTCTCGGATAACGCTAAGAGACATGCAATTTTAAAACAATCTTATTTACTGCATGTACACTATTTACGTCGATATTGAAATACAATGTAGAATACCGTAGCGAAGCACGGGTACATTCGCTAGTATATATATATATATATATATACCAGGTGGCTCGCGAGCGCCGTACTTCCGACTTATAAATGTCCCGCATGCACAAATAATGAATGGGATATCTACTAAGTGATTTTCACAGGGGCACTACTGCCAACAGGCAGGTTACGTCAGAATATGAAGAGATAACATCCGGAGGGTCGCTCGCAGCATGTTCCTAGGCTCTAACCGTCCAATGCAACCCCTTGGATTAGTAAATTTCGTTTACGACCGCATAGTACTAGGCTGTATGTACTAGTATACAGCAGCACTATATTTGCTGTCTGCATATGGGCAATGGCTATTGTGTCCAGCAATGACGAATACACAGACATTATTTTAATCTGTGGAGAATCTGGTGAGAATGCAGCCGAAGCTCCAAACAGACCTCTGCCTTCTACACAAGTATTTCGAGGAATAGCATTAGTCTTTGTTTGATACAAACAACTCTTTTATAGAGTCGACAAAAGGAGAGGAGAATCTTAAGGAAAATCTTAGGACCACAGGAAAATGCTGATAGGGAGTGGAGGCATAGAAAAAATGATGACCTCTACAAATAAACCGAAAAAATCACTGTCACCATGCGAAAGCGAAGGCTAAAATTCTATGGGCATCTAGAAAGAATGGATGAGAAACGGCTAAGAAAATATTCAAGTCCATCACTGGACTGAAAGCTTCGACGAAGTGGGTAGAAGAGGTAAAAAGAGATGCATTAGAAAGTGGACTTACATTGAATATGGTTCACAACAGAAAAGAATATAGAAGCCGAGTAGACAGCATCAAAACATTCCAGGATAAACCACCAAAATGTAGACCCAAACTGGTCATATCTGAGAAAGAAAGGAAAATCAGAAGTGAAAGGATGAAAAGGTTCTAGGAGAAGAAGAAGAAGAAGAAGAAGAAGAAGCCTTAAGTTCAATGCGGTCCGTAGGCGGCCAACTTCGGAAACAATAAGAAAGAGTCGAATATCTACACCACGTGTATACATTAATAAGTAATTACATTTTCTTTTCTACACCTTTGGCGTATTTACGAATACTCCGTGTTATGGAACGTGTGTAGTAAAATGACTGCTATTTGTTTCACAACATCCATAATACAGCATGTTGTAGCACTCTTTCGAAAACAAGTGATTAGGCATCCCATTCATCAGTATTGCATGTGGGACAATTGCAAATAGAAAGTACGGCGCCCGCGAGGCGCCTGGTATATATCTATATATATTTTATACCAGAATATAAAGTAGTCTATGTGACGATATCCTCCGGAGTATATATAATAACAAATAGTTCACCATCAACTTCACGGATTACACCCACGACAGACGGCAGGGTGACGGGCTGGAATAAGGATCTTACCATGTAAATGATATTCGATCGGTGTCTTTTAACCCAGTCTCGGGTTTTTTCTTCGGCTATCGTATATTTACAAGTACGTTTTCTTAATAATTCCACCGAGCCCTACGAAATACTGTGGCCGTAAGTAGGTCACAGCTGACTGTGTATGTGTTAGTGTACGGCCCGAGTTCACTTGTCGGCGAGGGAGCGCGAGCGGCCTTGACTCGGTGACAGAGAACTGGTTTCTGACGTGAATAGGGTGGCAGTACGGCCGATAAAAAAATAAAAATAAAAGTGGACGAGAGATAAAAAGCAACTAGCGCGTGTCACCTGTAATTACATGGAACAAAATGAATGAAATATTTATAATATCTGTGGTGGCGTAACATGTATAACTATGGAATTCTCATGGATCATATTATAATAAACTGGATTAGTAATTGCACATATAGATTATATAAATTAAAAACTAAAATTTTTGAATTAATTTCCACGACATTTGGCTAAAATGGTTATAAAAACGATATAATCATACCGCAGAAGAATTCAGTACTTAAGCTGACTTCACTTCCGTTCGTGAGCGCCGGACACGATATTTAAGTCAAGTCATACGAGTACATGCACACACATGCTGACGTGTTTCTGAACTATTATTTTCAGTTGCTTCGGAGACCTTGCCAGCGGATTTTCAACGCAGAACACCTTGGAATACTATCATCAGGGATAGTGGCTTCGTTCCTGTGCTCTACGCTTCCTATGATTATGTCAATCTACGACTTGGAATAGTGCTGTGATCAGACGTCGAATGTGCAGATATTAATTCCTAATGTGCGTGTTATTTCCAGCATACAATTACGTGTGTGTTTAGAATTTATTGTAACACACTTTGTGTAAGTTTCAGCAATTTCACGAGTGAACGTGGAGGAGGACCCCTACGTAATCATCTCCAGGAAAAGATGGAATTTCGTGCTATGGACTACTAGTGTTCCACCATGAAGTTTTAAATCATCGACCACCGTCAGCGGCGGCGGGATGCAGAGTCTCTCACCCTAGAATGGCAGAGTGAGGATCCAGACTTCCTGATGTGAAGACATCTCCTAAGTTAAGTCGATTACGTCTTATTTATATCTGTTCTATGTAGCTTTATTCTATTCTTTCTTTCTTCTTAGATTTGTCCTTCATTATCTAGGCATTTTTTTGGTTGTCTCTTCTGACAGAATATGTCGTAAAATTAGCACACTTAACTGATTAATGACCACGTGGGAATGAGTTTGACAGCGAGGGTTCTGATAGAGTTATCCATGTGTTATCGAAACCATCCTTGCTTATGGTGTGAATTTCGTTACGAATGTGAGCTAATCTATGTCTGGCGAGTTCAATGAGGTAATATTTTTATAATAGTTTCGACATTTTCATGGAAATAGGACTTCTACTTGTACCTCACATTTGAGATAACTTGTCATCGGGATGTTAATTCTGAATTACATGTATGAATTTAATTAGAGTACGTGCATTGTAGCATGTGATAATTAATTGGATTAGTTAATCATCGAGACGCATTTAAGGAGGATATGATGTATTTTAGGACAATGATAGGGCCTTATGTTTCGCGACTACACATGTGTGATATTGGGATACGACAAGTTAGAGTCATCATTGTGATGCACTGTATGTGTAAATCAGGTGGAATAGTTGCGTATGATATGAATCTTCGTGAAACTGAGTTTTCACATGTTAATGTTGTAATACTGTTGTGCCTGATGCTGATCAGGATGTAATGAAAATATGGAATCGTCGAGACGTTATGCAGTTAAGTTAAGATGGTAGTGTCTTCAGATGATAACATAAAGTCCATGTTACTCGATGTACGCCCAAATTCGTGATAATATCCCAATCGTGTTTAGGAAATGCAATAATTTCGAGTTAAGGTATGGGTTGATGTTCATGAAGACCTTAGGTCTGGAGAACAGATCTTCAATTAAATATTTTAATAATATTCGGTTCATAACCAGGCATGCTCACTCTTCAAAGTAGTATTTCGCACTCATGTGGTAACTCGATCATGTTGGAACATAATGGAATTTGTTAACATTAGTGTGATAAGATTGATCGGCACTCGACGACGTGTAAATATTGTAGATATTTTCTTCTTGATAATTTCAGTAGTTAGTAGTAGATGTAGTGATTTTCTAGTTGTAAGATAATTATTTTCTATGTGTTTTGATGTGCTGATATGTGACACTTTGACAGTATTGATGGATTGTGGATGGGATTTCCACACTGATGATATTTCTTCATTTATTAATTTTCGCAAGCTCCTAAGGCGTGTTATTTTGTTCAGTTAATAACCAAATGATCATAAGTTCTGTATTAGTTCTCACGAAAAGAGATGTGAGACGACATGAACAGATATATCCGACGTCTCGGATTAACTTTAAAAAAATAAAGGCAAATTCAACTTTTCATACTTTTATGTCAACCAAAATTTTGATAAAACGAATTTCAATCTTATATTGCCATGAAAGTAAAACTAATGAATCTTGGATATTTCTTTTTATACACGTTATTAAAATTAATGCATTTTTCCAGATTGTTCGAGGAATGTTTGGTTAAGACCTCACTTTTTAATAACAAATTTCAATTCGACTTTAAATTACTAATTTAATAACATTAAATCGAAGAAAGGAATACACTAATGTAAAATACTCCGTTAGAATGGTAGGGAAAACAACTTACGTGTACCATCCCATTTGTTTGCATTTGATTTTGTTACATCAAGTCACAGTAAATTACGTAAAGTAGTGATCATATCCATTATCACAGACTGCAGGATGGCTAATATTTCATTTTATTCAATGAAAGTGTCATATTTGTTCTACATTTTGAACATGCTTATTTTTCGAACCCTATGTTAATCCTGCCACATTAATTTATTTGTATAAGCCTACAGCCATCGAACTGAGCACCCCTGGGGTGTCTCGTGTTCGCTGACTGACTCGTCGGGGACACATAAGTGGCGCCCAACGTGGGGCACGATTAATGGCTTAAGTCATTGTGAGCTCGATTATTGGCTCATCCACGTGGCTTACATTGACTTAATCAGATTATTAATTATTTGAGGTTCAGCAGGTTCATTCTATATTTTATGCCATCGCAGTTAGATAGAATTCTAACAGAGTGCGCGGAATTTTCGTAATATTTTACTTATGATGATGTGTTTAACATGCAAAATGAGGATTAGGAATTTTTCATATGAAACTTGAATTTGCCTTATCACAATCAACATGTCTGGGGGGAAGTCTCTGCATTTCGGCATTTGCTGATGCAGGTCACTTTATGAATCGTAGAATGGATCTTGAGGAGATTAGGAAGTTATTAGAGACCCTGACAGTAGAGAGTAGGAGAGCACAGGACGAGAATAAAGAGGAACTTAGAAAAATACAGGAAGGGAGTAGGAAAGCACAGGAAGAGAATAGGAAAATACAGGAAGAAAGTAATGAGCAAATAAGTCAAAAAATGAACATTATGGGTGCTGCGATACAGGAAGAGGCGAAAAATGGTCGCGACGAACTTTACGCGAAAATGGAGGAAACAAGCTGCAGGATTGACAATATCGTGTTAGAGTGCATGG
Source organism: Anabrus simplex (assembly GCF_040414725.1). Classification (NCBI taxonomy): domain Eukaryota; kingdom Metazoa; phylum Arthropoda; class Insecta; order Orthoptera; family Tettigoniidae; genus Anabrus; species Anabrus simplex. Next base: position 1,038,928,468 of record NC_090265.1, on the reverse strand, counting down.
AATATCAGAAACAAAACCTGGAACAGGTTGTTACCTTGACAAGCCAGATTAAGGTTATTACCGGGAAGGTTACAGCTCTTCAGAGTGGCGTAGCCCTGGTGAAAAATAACATTGTGAGGAGGGAAATGGACGTTATAAAAGTAGAGATTTCCACGGCACAAGAAGAGATGTCGGGACAAATGAAAAATCTTAGAGGAGAGGTCACGGAAGACTTAAAGAAAATGAAAGAGAAGGTCGACGATGATCTCCGATCCGCAAAAGGACAGTATCTCAGTCAACCAAATGGAGATACAAGGTATTTCACTCCAGTTCTACGATATCAAGGGTATGATTGACAAGGACAAGTCGGAAATACTCGAACAAATTATTAATCTGGCCGTAAAATCCTGGAAACAGAAAATGGAGGAAAATATGGACGCTCTCCAAAAATTAGAAAAAGAAATAGGATTCCTAAAGTTACAGGACAGGAGCACCAGGATCTTGGTGACGTCACTAATGGGTAGACAAAGTAATGTCGAAGAGGTCGTACAGGCTAAAGCTAGTGTAACAGATGGGACGTCACCAATAGCTGAATCGTCTCAGAATGTTACCAATGTTGAACACCCCACTTTTAATCTAAGTAATACACAGGCACAAAACGTATCTCAAATCATTAATTTTATCAGAACGAATCAGGACAGGTCCAGGAAATTCAACAACTTAAATGGAGTCACACCTAAAAATTTCATCCGGGACCTCGATTAATATATTCGCGAAAATAAGATCTCCACCGAAAAACACCTTCGGACGGCGGAGAAATTTTTAGATGGAGACGTGCTCAACTGGTACCACGCTTTCCGTTATACATTTGAAGACTATGAAGGCTTCGAGCGCCTGTTCTTACAGAAATACTGGGGTGCAGATTTGCAACAATCCCTACGACTGGACTTATATTCTCGAAAATATTCGATATCTGGACAGACACAATACGCTAATTACTTTTGTAATCAGGTACGACGGATGAAAGACCGCGACACTTCTCCGTCTGAAGCAGAGTTGGTCCAAGCAATAACGAAACAATTTCCTGTGGAAGTGCAACGTTTACTCATTGCTGCCAATGTCCAGACAGCACTGCAGGCTGAAGCTATCCTGAGACAGCTTAACCATATCATGAATGTCTTGATGGTACAGAAAAATCAAAGGAGCAATACTTACCAGGTTAACGTAATAGACACTCCGAAAAATCGAAATTCGATTTCGATGCCTGAAAAGGGAAGGCAGGACGAGCCCATGGAGTACCAAAACTATCCAAGTGCGTACGATCGTCGGTGGGAAGAGAGAAGAATGAGACCCAGAGAAGACAGGACGGAAGATCCGAAGAACGTCCGAAGAAGGGGAAATTACAGGACACAGGACAGACCCCGGAACTACAGGCGGAATAGGCCATATGAAAGACCCAGGTATTATTCAGACCGTAACTACCAGAATTTCAGAGACGACATGGAGAACCGTCATCGGGAAAGTATGCGGTACATTGAAGAACTAAGGAAGGAAACTGAAAAGGGTTCAAAATGGAAGGACGCCATCCATAACAAAGACACCAATCCAAATGTGACGCGAGCCGAGAGCTTAGAGTTCCAGCGACATAGAAATCAACAGCTGGGGACTAGGGAGCTAAATCCTTCCGCGCCACAATATGCACCGGAGGGCCAAGATAAAAAAAAGTCAATTTAAGACCGACTTTTACACTCTCCTTTAACGACCTATCCTATATGAAAGAATGGACAGTTGCTCAAATAGATTCGTGGTTCGTGAAACCGGAAGACCTTATCGAGGAAGAACAACCATGTCAACCTAATAAGTCTAAGGGGCTGCCAATTATAGTTACACGATTACACGGCCTTAGGGTGTACCCTCTCGTGGACACATGCGCGTCCATTAGTATTATTTCTAAAGCTCTGTGCTAGGAACTGAAAAATAAATGTGCCATATCCACCATACCAGTCTGAAATGTTAAAGTGAAAGGGATAATTCCTGGTAAGACCACCACATGCAAAGAACAGGTGTTCATTGATCTCCAGTTAGGTAACACCATATTTTCACATGTCTTTGTCGTAATGAATAAGGCCAACTTTAATCTCATATTAGGAGCTGACTTTATGAAAGAGCACAACGCCGTAATCAACATGCCTAAAAATGAAATTTATTTTTGTAACGCAAACGCAGTGGAACGAATGTCACTATTGTCTGACCATCCTAATGTACTGGAAGCCAGGGAGATAGAGGCTGATCAAGAGGAGGATCTGAGATGCAGGAACGAGGAACGAATATGTCCATTCGAGGTGATTCAAGAAGAAAACATCGACATAGAAGAAGGGATTTTCACTTCACTGGAGAAAATATCCGAGGATGAAACGAAGGAGGATTTCTGTAGCCTTGTAAGGAGGAAGGTTAGCGAAGCTAAATGTTCAAGGGGAAATCAGGAAAAATTACTCCGGTTATTAATGAAATACGAGAGTGTTTTCGATAACAAGCCGGGGAAAATCCCGAATTTCAAGTACACACTTTTAGTGAATTACTGGACACCGTATAAACGTAAACCTTATCCAATAGCCGAGAAGCATTTCGCTGAAGTGAAGAAAATTATTCAGGAAATGGAAGCTAATGGAATTATTCGCCGTGGTTCGTAAACCGAACGGGTCCTTGAGATTGTGCCTCGACGCTCGTTTATTAAATTGCCGCATTATCCCTGAATACAACCAAGTTGAAAGACCTTTGAAAGACCTGATTCGACGATTCAAGGGTAACTCGTATCTGACAGGAGTTGACATAGTTTCTTCATACCATCACATAGTGTTAGATGAGAAGTCACAACTGTTGACTGGATTCTTATTTCACCAGCAAACCCATGTCTTCGTCAGACTCCCATTCGGTATTAAAACATCAGGAACTGCTTTACTACGGGCCTTAGACAGGAACCTCACAGTCGAAGTGAAGGAAAATACAGTGAGGTACATGGATGACATCATTCTTCCAAGTAAGAACGTCAAAGAACACCTGGAACAGTTAGAGAAATTGCTGGCTAACTTGAGGGACACTGGTTTCAAAATTAACCAGGAAAAGTCTAACTTCTGTCAACCTGAGATCTTATTTTTAGGACATGTTGTGAACGGTGCAGGGATAAGACCCAATCCTGCGAAAATTCAGGCCATTAAAAATTTTCCGCGGCCGCAACGGATCAAACATGTAAGACAATTCCTAGGCTTATGTGGATTTTTCTCGGATCATTGTCCAAACTATACAGATACGGTAGCGCCACTACAAAAACTGTTACACAAAAATTACAGGTGGTGTTGGAACCAGGAATGTGAAGAAACCTTTAGGAAAATAAAGTCTTTACTGAATGAAAGCATAAAGTTAGGCTACCCAGAGTTTGATTCTAAATTTATAATCCAGACTGATGCATCCACAGTGGGAATAGGAGCTGTTCTTTTTCAAGAAGATGCTATCGATCCTAGGAATAAAGTGTATTTGGCTTTTTATAGTAGAAAATTACGGAACCATGAACTGCACTATAACACTACTGAGCTAGGAATGCTTTCCATAGTTTGTGCTCTGCAACACTGGCAGAAGATTATTTACGGGTATCCTGTGGTATTAAGAACCGACCACAAGGCTTTAACATTTATGTTAAAAACCACAATTGCAAATGAACGTGTTTCACGGTGGTCTCTCTTTGTCCAACAATTCGACATTGAATTCGAACACTGTCGCGGACGAGATAATGTCATTGCTGACGTATTGAGCAGAAATCCGGAGGAAAATAAAGCTTCTGTACAGTATGTTGACCTAGTAAATGAGGATCAAGAAATACTCAAAAGATTAGGATATCTCCGACAAGCGCAGAGACGAGACACCTTTACCCGGAAATGAATTGATTACTTTGAAAGGAAGCTGGTAGTTGGCGATCCAGACTATGAAGCTACCCATAAGTTATAATTCCACTATCTGATGTACAATAAAATATTACATAAGCATGTGGGCGTGGACCACACAAAATTAAGGATTGTGGTTCCTACTAAATCACAGAAGGGAATTATTTGGTTAACTCACCGAACTACAGGTCATGCTGGGACAGACAAGGTGGTGGCTACTGTGCAGGAAACATTCACATGGGCAAAGATGAGAGAGATGGTACGAGTAACAATCGGGACCTGTGACACATGTCAACGTGTTAAACCGAACAATCATCTGCTAAAGCAATATCCCATTCCATTAATACCTGAACAGCCCAGGAAGGTATTCGCAATCGAGCTATTCGGACCACTTCCCAGATCTACCCATGGAAAGAGACATGTAGTAGTGACCATAGATGTCTTTTCTAAATTCTTATCACTTTTTGCCATACAGAAGAGTAATATCAAGTCGATTCTCAGACGCATTACCCGTAACGTGATACCTATGATGGGAAAACCAGAGTTCTTACTATCGGACCATGGTTCTCAGTTTACATCTATTGAATTCCAACAAGCCATGAGATAGCTTGGAATTAAACATGTATTAAATTCAATCAGAAATCAAGCCGGTAATCCAGACGAGCGGGTCATGCCCGAAATCGCTAAGTTCTGCAGGACTTATTCCGGCCAATGTCATTGAAACTGGATAAAAGTATTGCCTATTCTTATGGACTGTCACAACAATACTATCCACTGTCCCCTTCTCCGGGGTCGCTCAGTCGGCGGAGCGAGAGTCCCAAAAGGGTGGACTGTTCGCAGGGCCGATTTGCTTTTACGGGACCGACCTTCAGAAAATTTCTATTTACAGGGCCATTGGTGACTGGATAGGAGACATAATGTGAAATAAAAATCAGAACAAAATAACTACTTCATTTATTAAAATATAAAAACAAAACTCAGTCTGGACAAAGCAACAAAAGAAAAAAAATTGTTTTAACATCTCTTCAACATAATTCAACTGCTTGATCTTCTCATTTACAAATAACTATAAGTCCTTGACATGCTTTGTCGCTTCACGGGATTCAGTAATATCTCCAAAGAACTCCAACCGAAGCAATTCTCTGTAACATTGATTGATATGCAATTAGTGATACCGTCGTACTAACATGAACGAAACAATGCCACATTGAACATGAAAATAACTATTTCTCAATACTGCTTTAATCTTCACAAATTCTCATTAAATAATTTTTACTTTAACACATCTGTGACAAATTTTCTATTTAAATTGTATTGGCATACTTGGAGAAAATTCTCTTGAGAGATTACTTCGACATTTCTGAAAAATCCTTCCTAACTCATTTTTTCCACACCACTGAGAATTTCTTTCCAACTTATTCTCGAGGAATTCTATTCAAATTATGTTTGTGAAATGTTTTACAATTTGAGAAATTTTATACAATTTGAGAAATTCCTTTGAGAAATTCTTTGAAAAATCCTTTGAAAAATTCTTTGAAAATTCTTTGAGAAATTCTTTGGCGCATTTCTCCCCTCTCGCAGACTTCGCTCGATTAAATTCCTTTATAAATTATATCAACAATTTCTATCTGACTAGTATTCTATGGATAGATAAAGCATCACGTAACACCACGCGTAATCAACAACAACGTTGACCAATAAATCACATAAAATATAAAAAATAAGCATTCCTGGAAAGACATGAATAATATTTACGAATGACTCAATCACACCAGTTGTTTATAGGCAAATTTATCATACAGCTGAACTTGTCATATTTTATTATTATCATCATTTATTATTATATTCTCCTCTCAAATTTTATTGAAGACCCTTATAGCATGAATCGATCATAATAAGAATTCACTAAGACTGCTGTTACAAGACGACATAGGATGACTAAGTTAATCTCGAAGAAATAATTATCACCACCATCATCAGAAGGATGCGTCTGTGAGCCCCAGGAAAGGCTAATAATAAGCAAGTCGTACGTTATACAATATAGGTTGTTGAGCGAAGGAATGAACTATTATTAGTCCCTAAATATTATCAAATCACTATAAATCACTATCATTCACCATAATTCACCATAATCATTATGACTGATATGCACCCTAATGGTCCCATATAGTCAATTTCATCGTAAAATCTACCATCATAACGCCGTACATTTTTATTCTCAACAACCAGTCAAATACCCGACTTTCAATATTATTATAAGGAATTATTTTTATTCCTCCTATTATGGCTCCTAGAAACGTCTTCTCGATGAGTTGCTCCTAGTACACATCAATGCCCATCCCTTCTGATATCAATTATATCACATAAACTAATAGTTCATTAAGACTTCGATTTACTGGTATCTACACTTATATTTAATTTTATCCTCCTCGTCGTGATTATTATAACCATATTTTAATATTATTATTATTCTTATTTTTAGGTCTTAATCTCCCATAATTCCTTTTGAGGATCGTAATTGTACATGACCTCATGTAACTCATTGACAACTGGGATTACTTATCTTCGAATCAAAAACACAAACATTGTTCTAAGGAAATGCAAAGATTGAAAATGTAGAAACCATAAATTAAAGAATATATGAATACTCCACCATCACCATTTAAATACAACATTTCCAAAAGAAACTACACTGCTCTAAGCAAGAATACAATCTACTATTCATCTACCGAAAGAGAAGAAATTTTACAATGATACTTAAGGTTGCTATGGAAATCCTTGGCGTCGGGATGCAACTATGGGCGTCAGCGTCCTCTTCTTGCTCTACGGAGGCTCATAGATGTACAAGGTCATCGCGGTGGCGTGCACACTTTGGCTTAACCCATGATGACTACGGCTATGAACAGCAGCATTGTATCACTTCCACAACGTTCCAGAAAATTCCAGGATTTTACTCGCGTTCGTTGCATGCTGTCGGTTCCTCTTCACAATGGTAGCTGAAACTAAACCTTTGTATAAGAAAAGTGGTTCCACACTAGTTGTATTCTATTAAATTATTTATGACACTTAACTGGCAAAATGATGTACGATGAGGTTCAGTTGTACCCCAAGCTTCAAATTCCGGGCACATTCAAAGATTACAGTGAGTCTTGAAACTGACGAACATTATTACTAGTATTTTGACGTTCTATATGCCAGGTTTCCTTTCGAATATTCGCTTCATATAGCTCAGTTCCCTTACAATATCCAAAGAGACACTCTATGAATTTCCACCGCAACACTCGGCTTAAGTGAGCGCACGAACTGTCTGTGGTTTCTCAAATTCCACCCGGTGAATCGTGCGGCTATAACACTTCGCTCTATACCGAAGTAGCCTGATGAAAAGTTCAATTAGCACTCAAATTACATAGTGGCTGTGCCATACAAGAAATAGGCTGAACGTAACCATATCTGCGAACGTTCATCTTCTTGCTAGATGGTTGAAATTATACGATGTTCCTCCTGAAGACTGCCTTACTTAACTTCTCCTCAGAGACTCTTCCTTTCGATTCTCTCGTAGAAACTATACTGTTCTCTTCAGATTTTCCTTAGAGACTTCCCCTCGAATTCTTTCTAGAATAATCTCAAGACCTTCCAGCACTTCCTCGATGTTCATTGGCTGTCGCCCTCCTTGTGACGTAATTCGTCCTTCACACCGGCAAGCAGATGTATCTAGAGTATCCTTCCCCTCTCGGCGGTCGGCTCGCTAAGTGACGTAATGCGTGACGTGGCGACCTTCACCAGCCTGGTGACATAACACGTCCGCCTTCAGCGGCACGGCACGGTAACAGCTGATGTATGCTTGCCTTTAACCCAATGTTCCGTGACAAAAATTACTCCAGATTCCCCAAATTCAATCAGGCACCATTTAGACGGGTACACCACGAATCTACAGGCCAGGTACCCGCCGTTATTCAACACGATCAATTTCCTTCTCGACTTTGGGAGAACATCTACAATGTCCGCCTGATGCAAGATTAACTCCAGAGAGGCGCATTGAAGTAACAGCAGAACACCTGCAGAAACAGGCTGAACGTAGATTACGCAGAATTGCGTAGAAAAGGTTCCACAGACCTTTCCAAGTGAACTGGTCTTAGTGAGAAAACCGATGGTCTCCAGCCCTACAGAACGATTTTACGGCAAGTTTTCTGACTTATATATTGGGCCATTTAAGGTTATAAGGTCGTATAATAACAACGCCTACCGAGTAAAAAAGTCTCGACGGACGACAGGAATTTATATTCAACGCCTCGAACCTGAGACTCTACCGTAAAGCAGAAGAGTGAACAAAGAAAAAAGAAAAGGTCCAGGTTGTCCCGTCAAAGAAAATACCAGTTTGCGGCGTGCAAAGTCACATCAGTTCGGACAACAGACAGATGTTGGGAGGTTGCTAATGCCATTTAGACACTAGAATTAATTAGAATGAAAAACTGTAAATAATCGGTGAAGTAGACAGTATACGGGTCACATTTAAGGGAATGAACGTCATTAAAAATTTTAGCCAAGTCAAAAAATTTTGTCCCAGTGAGAGATGGATGTGACCGTAAGTAGGTCACAGCTGACTGTGTATGTGTTAGTGTACGGACCGAGTTCACTTGTCGGCGAGGGAGCGCGAGCGGCCTTGACTCGGTGACAGAGAACTGGTTTCTGACATGAATAGGGTGGCAGTACGACCGATAAAAAAATAAAAATAAAAGTGGACGAGAGATAAAAAGCAACTAGCGCGTGCCACCTGTAATTACATGGAACAAAATGAATGAAATATTTATAATATCTGTGGTGGCGTAACATGTATAACTTTGGAATGCTCATGGATCATATTATAATAAACTGGATTAGTAATTGCACATATAGATTATATAAATTAAGAACTAAATTTTTTGAATTAATTTCCACGACATTTGGCTAAAATGGTTATAAAAACGATATAATCATACCGCAGAAGAATTCAGTACTTAAGCTGACTTCACTTCCGTTCGTGAGCGCCGGACACGATATTTAAGTCAAGTCATACGAGTACATGCACACACATGCTGACGTGTTCCTGAACTATTATTTTCAGTTGCTTCGAAGACCTTGCCAGCGGATTTTCAACGCAGAACACCTTGGAATACTATCATCAGGGATAGTGGCTTCGTTCCTGTGCTCTACGCTTCCTATGATTATGTCAATCTACAACTTGGAATAGTGCTGTGATCAGACGTCAAATGTGCAGATATTAATTCCTAATGTGCGTGTTATTTCCAGCATACAATTACGTGTGTGTTTAGAATTTATTGTAACACACTTTGTGTAAGTTTCAGCAATTTCACGAGTGAACGTGGGGGAGGACCTCTACGTAATCATCTCCAGGAAAAGATGGAATTTCGTGCTATGGACTACTAGTGTTCCACCATGAAGTTTTAAATCATCGACCACCGTCAGCGGCGGCGGGATGCAGAGTCTCTCACCCTAGAATGGCAGATTGAGAATCCAGACTTCCTGATGTGAAGACATTTCCTAAGTTAAGTCGATTACGTCTTATTTATATCTGTTCTATGTAGCTTTATTCTATTCTTTCTTTCTTCTTAGATTTGTCCTTCATTATCTAGGCATTTTTCTGGTTGTCTCTTCTGATAGAATATGTCGTAAAATTAGCACACTTAACTGATTAATGACCACGTGGCAATGAGTTTGACAGCGAGGGTTCTGATAGAGTTATCCATGTGTTATCGAAACCATCCTTGCTTATGGTGTGAATTTCGTTACGAATGTAAGCTAATCTATGTCTGGCGAGTTCAATGAGGTAATATTTTTATAATGGTTTCGACATTTTCATGGAAATAGGACTTCTACTTGTACCTCACATTTGAGATAACTTGTCATCGGGATGTTAATTCTGAATTACATGTATGAATTTAATTAGAGTACGTGCATTGTAGCATGTGATAATTAATTGGATTAGTTAATCATCGAGACGCATTTAAGGAGGATATGATGTATTTTAGGACAATGATAGGGCCTTATGTTTCGCGACTACACATGTGTGATATTGGGATACGACAAGTTAGGGTCATCATTGTGATGCACTGTATGTGTAAATCAGGTGGAATAGTTGCGTATGATATGAATCTTCGTGAAACTGAGTTTTCACATGTTAATGTTGTAATACTGTTGTGCCTGATGCTGATCAGGATGTAATGAAAATATGGAATCGTCGAGACGTTATGCAGTTAAGTTAAGATGGTAGTGTCTTCAGATGATAACATAAAGTCCATGTTACTCGATGTACGCCCAAATTCGTGATAATATCCCAATCGTGTTTAGGAAATGCAATAATTTCGAGTTAAGGTATGGGTTGATGTTCATGAAGACCTTAGGTCTGGAGAACAGATCTTCAATTAAATATTTTAATAATATTCGGTTCATAACCAGGCATGCTCACTCTTCAAAGTAGTATTTCGCACTCATGTGGTAACTCGATCATGTTGGAACATAATGGAATTTGTTAACATTAGTGTGATAAGATTGATCGGCACTCGACGACGTGTAAATATTGTAGATATTTTCTTCTTGATAATTTCAGTAGTTAGTAGTAGATGTAGTGATTTTCTAGTTGTAAGATAATTATTTTCTATGTGTTTTGATGTGCTGATATGTGACGCTTTGACAGTATTGATGGATTGTGGATGGGATTTCCACACTGATGATATTTCTTCATTTATTAATTTTCGCAAGCTCCTAAGGCGTGTTATTTTGTTCAGTTAATAACCAAATGATCATAAGTTCTGTATTAGTTCTCACGAAAAGAGATGTGAGACGACATGAACAGATATATCCGACGTCTCGGATTAACTTTAAAAAAATAAAGGCAAATTCAACTTTTCATACTTTTTATGTCAACCAAAATTTTGATAAAACGAATTTCAATCTTATATTGCCATGAAAGTAAAACTAATGAATCTTGGATATTTCTTTTTATACACGTTATTAAAATTAATGCATTTTTCCAGATTGTTCGAGGAATGTTTGGTCAAGACCTCACTTTTTAATAACAAATTTCAATTCGATTTTAAATTACTAATTTAATAACATTAAATCGAAGAAAAGAATACACTAATGTAAAATACTCTGTTAGAATGGTAGGGAAAACAACTTACGTGTACCATCCCATTTGTTTGCATTTGATTTTGTTACATCAAGAGCCACAGTAAATTACGTAAAGTAGTGATCATGTCCATTATCACAGACCGCAGGATGGCTAATATCTCATTTTATTCAATAAAAGCTTCATATTTGTTCTACATTTTGAACATGCTTATTTTTCGAACCCTATGATAATCCTGCCACATTCATTTATTTTTATAAGCCTAAAGCCATCGAACTGAGCACCCCTGGGGTGTCTCGTGTTCGCTGACTGACTCGTCGGGGACAATACAACGCTCGCCATAAACTGCCCACGATAAATCTTGTATTTTGAAACATCTTCAAAAACAAAACAAGAAACAAACCCGCGACGCAGCGGCATGTTAAAGGCCTTGGCCTGCCATGTCGACCAGTTGACAAACCAGGTGACCAGAAGTGTAAAGTAGTCTATGTGACGATATCCTCAGCCATATCGTTTGGCTCTCTTATCAATCAGCTCCGCAGTTTGCCTCACGATGCTGAGTGAGCCCCGTTTATGCCCTCAGTCCAGAATCAAAATCCTTGAACTTGCCGAGAATAGAACTCGAGGTTCCATGTAAGTGGCAAGCACACTACTCCTATACCTCGGGACTGGATTTTGAAACGCCTTCTTCCAAAAATGGTCCAACGCACTATCACGTTGTATCACAATTTATAAAAAAATCATCTTCGTCGTAAACGCGCCTCATTACCATGCGTCGGCTATGTGACTCACAGATGCATCATACAGGATCAAGGTCAGCCAGATCACTTCCACTGATTCGTTTTTATTAAAACCTGTAAGATATTAGTCAGGCTGTGGTGAAAATATCACTATATCTGTCGTAACACCGTGATGCAACGCCTTGATTAGTGCTCCGGAACGGACCAATTCGGACATAGAATAAGCGGGGCTGAGTAGATCAGATGGTTGAGCGGCTAGCCTTCTGACCCCAACTTGGCGGATTCGATCCTGGCTCTGTCCGGTAGTATTTGAAGGTGCTCAAATACGTCAGCCTCGTGCTGATAGATTTACCGGCACGCAAAAGAACTCCTGCGGGACAAAAAGCCAGCACCTCGGCGTCTCCGAAAACCGAAAAAGTAGTTAGTGAGACGTAAGGCCAGTAACATTATTATTCGGACATAAAATATATAATCTGTCAAAACGTATATGCGCATGGTAACGTATGTGCGCATGGTATCGTATGTTGCTCGCATTTGTTATTTTATCAGAATTTATTTATTACCAAAATACCATGTACCGTATACGGGAAAGCAAATGACACTGAAATGTTATTTAATTGGGTTGGTACAGCATGTGTTCACAATGTGAACCATCACATACCGCAAATTGTTCATAACGTTTCTGAAGATTATTGAACGTGTTGGTGAATAAAGATGAACATTATCTTCTTGCGTAATTCAGGAATATTTGTAGATTTAAATTGTAAATTTAATTATTTCAACATGCTCCACATGTACTGTAAGCGTCTGAGGCCGTGAGATCCGGGAGCAGAAAGGATACAGAATAGAGTTCCACGATAATTTAGGCAATCTGCAAAGCGCCTTCGTAGAAGGGTAACTTCCCCGCGGTGTATGCTGTATGGGTAGTTCCATCTTACTGCACGCATTGTTTTTGAACAGGTAAGTTTCTGATGCGACAAAAAAGGGCGCATTTCCTGCACGAATACGTTAATAATGAGGTATTTGTAGACTACGTGGTCCCCTGTTTTTGGATTCTGTGCAGCATCCGCAACGAAATAAGGGCCTAATATTCCACAAGTGGACACGGAACACCTGTTGGAGAAGTCGTCCATGATTCTTACATGTGGTGATGGTTCTCGGGCGTCCCGTTGTCCCGTTTTGTCGACATATTAAGACTGTTCCAGTATGAAACTTGTCAACGATAGCTGTTTTGTTATGTGGTGTCTCGTTATTAAATGGCTCCTAGTACTCCACTTTAACGTGAAGTTACCTATACTCATTCCGACACCCCACTCCGTATTACCGGGAATAATGTTCCACAATAAACCCCTTCTCCTTTGCTGTGAGAATCATATTTGCAGAAACCAACACAACACTGAATTCGCAATATGACAAAATAGTTTATATAATAAATAGTTACTAGAGAAACATGGTCAGTAGATGAGCAGAAATTGCAGTGCCGTTTGTTTTGTGACATACATTAGATACGCACCATGGGGATACTGACCATAAGCATTATATCTGGACTGTGTTTCTGGTAGGTAGGTAGGTCTGAGAGATACAGATTGAACAGAAGGAGGGCCAGCACCGAACCTTGTAGAAGCCCGTTGTTCAGCTTCTTTTGTATGCTCATTCTTTTTCCTAGAACAACTTTGAAAAGTCTATTACTTAGCATTTTGTTAATAATACCATTGAACCATTAACTTCAAGGCATTGGCAGTTGTTGACCTGGCTCCATGATGACGTAGAAGTTCACTATGGGGAAACGATGAGCATCCCTGATTTACCAATCTCCTTTAACCTGTAATCAGGACTTTTATCAGGATTGTGTATAATTTATCAAGAATTATGAGCATGTAGTGGATGGAATCTTCATACAATTTATGAGGTAGACTAAAAGTTACATCTACAGCATCACCACGTACTTTTTGAGATTTACGAAATAATGGTTCTTTTAAATTGGTACAGTATGATTCAATCTATCTCGATCCAGTGCGATAACATATTGAATGTAGTTAGCTGAATGATTTTCATGGTAATTTACTACCCATAAGTCTCAAATTATTACCTTCATCAACATCTGATACTGACGCGCAATTCATATCTACCAATCCATATTTAAAGTTATTTTCGTTTTGGTCCTAATGCTGTAAATTGTATATATTGTACATATTCCTTTATTTTACTGTCTTGTAAGCATCATACGCTAATAATAATTCATATGAAGCTTCTGGTCCAGAATATTTTTGGAAAATCTGCAGACCAGTCTTCCTCAATTTATTATCTATGACGTCATAATTCTCCCACAGCCCGTTGTATGAAATTCTCAAGTGTATGTGCTCACGATAGAACGTCATCTCGGTTATAGGTCTGGTTTGAAACGGACATTGTTTTCATGTATGGAGTCCTTAGATATGTCGTCCAAGTATGTACAAGATTCTGATGGACTTCAATGACTGAGAATGGAGCTAGTTTTGCCCTTGCATTTCTAATAACCTTAATCCATTCAGAACGAATTTATGTGTGATTATTCTGATTTGTGAGGCCCATATTCTTATAACATTCTAGGTAAAAGTTGTCTGGTCATATGGATAGAATACAGCCTGCGGGTGGAGAGAACATCTATGCTGAATATATAGAAGTAGAGTTGTCGTTTATAATAGATGTGGTTGATTGATATGTTCGACGTTGGTAGCTTTCCTTGAAAATAAAAACTAGTGCTTCCAGATAAGGAATTACCATTGCAGAAGATATTGCAGTTTTCTGTTGTAAAAGCTTGCAGCCTTCAATTTGTGAACCCCATTGATAACTTCCAAATATTTCATTTCCTGCAAAAATGTATTTCTCTCTCCTACTTCGGATGCTGAGACGACACATGCTTGAAGCGAAGACAGCTCAGCGGTATGTGCATCGCACACACTGCACATGTCGCGTCTCGGATATCCAAATGCGATATTAAATTTTCTGTTAAAGATATGTCTGTAACTGTCATAGCTCACAGGTTCAGATGGATATATTGCTTTGTACATTTCGTACAATTTGCTTACTGCCAGTTCCTCAGGCGAGTATAATTTTCTTGTGTCGTGCAAGCTGCAATGTGATTGTCTGATTTTAAGGGAACCAATATGGACCATTACATTATTTACTGTATCTTCTGATGGTTTGTGTTTTCTGCTACGGTGTTTGCCACACATACCTATTGGAGATATTCTGTCTCAACCAATGACTTCTTCATTGCCTGTACTCTCTCACTTGTTATTCCATGCAGTGAAATAAATGCTAATAGACAGACTTTAATTTCAGACATATCCTCTCTTCCTAACATCACCTTATATTCATATGAATGCCCACGCAATTTATTGATAATTCCATCGTTTCTAGGCCTACGCCGTGCTACTGGATTAATGATTAATCCAACTAAATGGCTATCTTGATCGTTTCTATATGTAAGGAGGATGAAATCGTTAGTAATTTTGTCTCTTTCTATTGGACAAATACTTTTTAAAACCCAGTTTACGTATCCCATAATAGAAAATGTAACTTTAAGGATTTTAAGTCTGTTGAAAACACTAATGACACATATAACACTATAATATACCTCTAAAGGTTGCACACTGTTAAACAGAGAAAGACATGTTTCGTTCTGCAAGAACATCCTCGGATTTTTCAAATCGATTAAAGTCATGCGTATATATGAACAATATTGTTTACCTTGCGTAAACTTGTCAATGATTGAGAGTTGGTGCTATTATGAGCACTTAATAAAAAATAACAACTGCAGTGGTATTCAAATATCACCTTATTAACATATACTAGGTATAAATGTTTCTTTACTTATCTAAGTGCTAATGAGTAGTCCGTTGCCTTCAAAAGCTTCGGACTCTGGTCGTGAGGTTGACGAGTAGCTAAGTAGAGGGCTGAGTGGAAAATGTCGATGGGTATTGAACTCTGTTCCGCGAAGAGGGGAGGGGAAGTAGGGGAGTGAGGGGATTTTTTGGACACTACTTCTATCCATTGTATAGGTTTTGTAGAAACAAAATTACAAGTGCTTACACTTCTTGAACTTCCCTAGGATTTTTACACATTAATCCAAAAGTATTTATTATCGCATGTCTACTCCACTTCTACTCCATTTTCAGCATTGGTGAAAATTCTAACCATCTCAAATAATGTTATTTCCAAAATAAATTCATTTGTTTCAAATGACATTTTACTTTTCTGAGAAATTGAACATCCTACTTACTCAGTAGTTCATTAAACTGTGTAGAGTTCCACATCTATCTCCTCATTGTTATTATTTTATTATTATATCCTTTAAGAATTAAAGTATTATTTAGTTCTATGTCCTAATTTTTGCCTATGCTACTGTACATTTTATACACAAAGATTCGAGTAAAACCTGAAATGATTAAATAGCATTAGTCTTTATTTTAAATTTCTCAGTTATGTTCCTTTTATGTCATAACTTACCATTTCTACTTCTCTTTACTAATTATAGGCAACGTTTACTCCTATTGTCAATTTACGTCGCATTTCAACCTTACACTCATAAGTTGTATTATTTATTTTTAATTACAAGACTTTTATCTCACTCACAGCAATAAGTCAACAGGGATTGTGAACATATCCCTATAGCTCAATTTCATTACAATACATTTCCATAATTTATTACCTTAATTTTTATCAACTTCTATTCTTACCAGTTTCTTTGGTTTATTACCTCCTTTCCGAGATCTCGCTTGATTGTATTCAATCTAGTTCATCATCAAACAAAAGTACATTTTCTGTATTAAACCATTTGATGGAAAATATAGAGCCTAATCCATTATAAATCATAGTCCTGGGTTCGACATGATCAGAATCTCTCGCTACGTGAATACACACAAACTTCCGAAAATCCACATATGAATAAACACCAAAATTATGTACACAACCACACCATCATCTCAGATAAGAGTTTCATTACGGAATTAACTTATTGTTGACTAGGTTTATTATTATTTTCTTATTTTTAGATTACGAGCTCTCAGACCCTACAATGACGACACACTCAACTCCTAGCAATGGATGAAAACAAAGATGAGACGAAAAAAATCACGATCTGACATAAATCAATCCGCCATCACCACGTACAATTAGGGATAAATTCAGATAACACACGCTCAATCGTGCGAAACCAATACTAATTCACAGCATGTAAATCCTTAATTGTTGTTGAGTTCATTTTAATTAATTTATTAGTATTACTCATGACCAACGTGTACCGTAGTAGTCACCACGGGTTATAATTAAATCCAAGATTTCAATCAGTCCACTCATGGACCACATTCGACGCAATGGATTAATTCCATATCATCTCAGTCGAATTGGCCATCTTCGGCATTTCAACAATCACCATACAACCAAATTTAACTCTCAACAACATATGTTTAATTATCCCATCCTACTTCACTTCACTTCACTTCTATTTTCGGATTATTATTCCCTATCATGAGAAAATATTCCGAGGAAATAAATATCACATGGCTACCAAGGAATGAAATTAATGTTACGATCTGATTCAAAAGATTAGAATACGTCTCAACTTTAATCAATATTCTAATTTAAGTCATTGCTTTAATGTCGACTTCTGAAAGTATTATTATTATTATTATTATTACCGAGTTTTAGTGGTAGGTAGAGGTGAAAGAAGGTGCGGGCGTGAACGGGTCTCAAACTACGGAATCAAAGTTAATGTAAAATTTAACAAGGTTATATTTTCTTTTTAAAATGACGAAGTAACAAGCATTGCAGGTACAGAGTAGCAAGTCAACAAGATGTATGTACAATATTTACTAGATTTGGGCTCAGCGCCCTTGCTTCACAATTCGTGGGCAATCAGCCCAACCTTACTTCAAAATAAGTTTTACCAGAGGGGCAGAAAACCCCATTCATGTTCAGGAACATTTGCTCCAAATTACACTGAAAAGCCTCCACGAGGCATACAACACTCAATTTTCAAAAAAAAAAAAGAGCCACTCGCTCTCAACTCTAAGCCTCTCAACGGCCACACCAAACTCCACCTTCAAGTTGTCCTCACTGGACATAGACACAGGGGTAAAATACCCACCCTACTGAGGTCTATTAAATGAAAAGGGGTAATTACATGACCTCCAAAATAACAATTTGAGAGGAGGCGATCTGCACTCCTAATACACTTTGTTTTTAAAACCTAATCTGGCTCTAGGCCACTAATGCAAGGGCTAATCCCATACTACAGAGGTGACTTTAGAAAAGAACAATTTATTTTATGTTAACTAAGAATAGGTTGAGAAAAATAAGTTCACCTCAAAACAATATGATTGGGAACTCGAGAGGGTTAAGCACTCTCTATCCCGATATGCAGTTTAAAAGATGGAATAGATACAAGTTCCTTTACATTTTAGGGAAGGTTACATAATGGAAAAACCTCGGACCCGCCCCGAGACTTAAACTGCTGAGCAAGCAAGAAAATAAGTAATTAATCGGCCATTACCTGGTTGTTGACTGTTGCCGAAGAAAGAGGCGCTTCCCGCCCCCTGCTATGTACTTTACACACTGAAAGATGGAACAGAAGTGGCCCGGAGACCCTAAAATCAGCAGTTTATATCCTCTCACGGAAGGTTCGAGGCGTTAGGGGAATGAAAACACCCTCCCACAAGCTCTTTATTGGGTAGGATACAGCAACATATTCAAGTTGGGGGAAGATACCTCGGATTGGTCAGAAATTAATAAAAGAAATTCGGGATTGGATAAGTACAAAACAAGGGGAAGGAGAGGGGTATACAGCCAACTTAAACAGTAACAGAAAGAAATTTAACAAGAAACAAACTTTTGAAATAAAAATTTCTCCAAAAAACAGTTCTTTCACGCCGCACTAGGGTGCACTATTGTTGATCTTCAGTAGTGTCCTCTAGAAGAGAAAGTTCACACTTCTTTCTACAAGCAAAACAAAAATACGTCGAAAATGACACAGTTCAAAAACTCTAAAATTTTCAGGTAGTGACATCTTCTGAGAAACTTGAAAATTAATACCGTCAATAAAGTTCAGACTTCCTCCAGCAGAGGAGTTTCAACTGGCGCAACTTTTAAATTAGCGGCGTGGTGGTGTACCACCCGGTACAATTATTATTAATATTATTATTATTATCAAGGCCTCACTCTTCCAGTTATAATCTGTGAAGACCATAGACCATAATTCATACACATACATAATGAACTAGTAATACCCATGCTCTAATTAACCAACACCAAGATGAAAGAAAAATGAAATCTATCTAATAGTTGAGAAATTAATTAATCTAGAATACAATCTGAAGAGAATCTGCAGAAAAGAAAAAATATATTTAACTGGTACTCGTGTATCTCGATGCAGACAGATTCATCTGGGATGTGTAGGCGTGTAGACAGGTCTCATCTCTCGATTAAATTGGATCGTATAAGATCATTGTGCTGGCTCACACAATCACAGTCTAGAAGTACATGATGTCCACAAAGTCAGGCAATACGAATTTGTGGCTATAATTCCATGAAATTCTTGTGGAAATCCTCCCTCGCCGATCCATGACTCGTAGTTAGGCTGAAACTAAGATTCAAATTAGAAATTTGATCCACTTTTATTACATCACTAAGTTGTGCACTATTATACTTAGCTTGAATATTCCTTGACGCAAAGATGTACAACATTTAACGCCCCATTTATCCTCTGGCACCTTTGAATAGTGTTCAGTACGTATAATTCCTGGCTAATATCTTGATTCTATGTCACACAATCGCATAACTCTCGCCATAAACTGCTTGAAGTTGTCTCTAGCTGACTTACGCACTGTAGTAATCTTTTATGTTGATACACTTCATGTTCAACGGGTTCACAAGTCCACTCGTGAAATAATTTTTTTCTCGACGACTTGAAATGTTCCGAGTTTACTTCAGAACGAAATAATCCACACGAAATCGTAGAATGAAATTCTAACTCGAAGTTGGAGTATGAACTCATAAGACATTTACAGACAAAGTCCATAAGATTACGCAGACGTATTCGAAGTTTCCAGATGTAGTATACCAGACTGTTTAAGAAAAAAGGAATGTTCTTTCCTTCAGGTCTTCTTACTTCTTCAGAGAGAGGATAAAGAAGAATGATCGCTCGTTAACGTCGTCTTAACATTTCACCTCTCGACCAATGAACTAGTAAAGTGACGTAATCTCCCAGTTAGAGTTACTATTGGTGGAGATTGTAGCTTAACTGTGATTTGTTCCCTCTTACGAGAGTACAGATTTTTCTAGAATTCAGACACTCCCTTCTCCAAGCTTCTCGCATGACGTTAGCACACCGCTATGACGTAACTCGCACGTCCTTGACCGCTCGACCCAGTTCCTGCTCACATTTCCCTCAACGGCACGGTCTGGCTATCAGCTGTTAACTGGTCCATGCGTCTGCATGAATAAAAATTCAGATTAAACCAAATACCCTTTCGTTCTCATCAGGTACCTTTTGGACAGAGACAGTATGTATGTATGTATGTATGTATGTATGTATGTATGTATGTATGTATGTATGTATGTATGTATGTATGTATGTATGTATGTATGTATGTATGTAAATGACACATCTCCTCCTAAACCATTAGAGCAATTTCAACCAAACTTGGTACACTTATGACTTACTATCTGGAGACGAGCACTGTGGGGGCAAGCCATCCCTACCACCCATAGAGGTGTGGGGCGAAGGGGGAGTGAATTATAAAATTAATCGAAAATAGTGTCGAACCATAGCTTTCAGGGTCGCTGAGATGAATAGTAACACTTCGGATCCTTTAATGTCCAAGTTTAGCCCCCTTTTGGTTAGGGGACGAAGGGGGAGCGGGGTGTAAAAATAATCGAAAATAGTGCCGAATCCATAGTTTTCTGAGTCGCTGAAATGAATAGTAATATTCCGGAGTGTTTTCAAGTCCAATTCCAGTCCCCTTTGGTATAGGGGTGAGAAGGGGTGAAAAATAAAATGACCTAATTGATCGAGATTATGAATGTGTTTGTGTATTTTCCAGCACAGTTGTCAACCAAATTTGGTACAAATATTACATACTGTCTGTGAAAAATGCTGTTGGGACAAAACATCCCAGAACCCCCAGGGGAGGGAGTAAAATATAAATGAAACGACCTATATTAGTATCGAATTCATAGTTTTAAGGACTACTGGAGGGATTTCAACCAGACTTGGTATACTTATGACTTACTATCAGAAGACTAACCGCGTGGGGGTAAGACACATGTAGCACGCTTACTGGTTGCGGGTGAGGGGGTGAGATATAAAAATAATCGAAAATAGTATCGAGTCCATTGTTTTCGGTCTCGCTGAGATGAATAGTGACACTCCGGATTTTTTGAAGTCCAAGTTCAGCCTCCTTTGACATCGTGGGTGAGAAAGGGTGGCCAAAATGACCGGTGATATGGATGAATGCCTGTATTTTTCAGCATAGCTGTCAACTAAATTTGGTACAAATATTATTTACTATCATTCAAAAATGCTGTTGGGGCAATATACCCCTAAAAGCCCTCGGGGAAGGGGTGAAATGTAAACAAAACGACAGATATTAGCGTCCAATCCACAGTTATTGGGACTACTATTGGAGCGATTTGAACCAAACTTGGTTCACTTATGAATTACTATCAGGAGACTAACCGCGTGGGGGTAAGATGCTCCTAAAACCCATAGGGGTGGGGATGAGGGGGTGAGATATAAAAATATTGGATAGGAAGAGCATTGCCACATTCGCGATTTGGCACAACAGCGACGATGAATTTTCTTCTTGTATGTGTGAGGAACGTGTTCTGAATGCTCGTCTGCACCTTACTGTTACACCCTGTATGACCCAACAGTAATCCATTTCTCTGCCATCCGGTACAAGAACTCGGAACGTATAAAATGATACACATGTAGCCTAAATAGCGTCAAATCAAAGTGCTGCACACGGTAGCCGAGGTCATGCGGTTATAATTAAATAACAATGTTATTGGTTTCATGTCTCACCATTATTAAAGAATGTTCCACCGAAAGAGTTGTGAACAACCCCTGCCATTTTATTTTTCTGCAAAGCAAACATCTCTGTTTGACCGCTGAGTAAGTCGCATGAAAGGATCCGATGGTCTATAACGAGTATTATTGTTAATTAAACACGGAAACCAATCACCGCGAAGCTTAGCCATTGATTGCTACCTACACAAAGGATCATCCCAAATATTCCAAATGACTTCCTCCGTACAGGGCAGTGGAACTGCGGTCTGTCTTGCCACATCGCAATGTTCATTACAGTTCGATTGAACAGCAGTTGTTAATTGATTTTCCTAACATCTCGTTGCCAACCCTCACACATACCATGGTAGTTACAGGTGATACGACAAAGAACTGACATGAGTTATTTTTCCCTCCTCACTGTGCACTGTCTTTACCATGCATACATTTGTACATAATACAATCAAACATTTTCCTTGTGGATTTTACACCCCTTGAGGATGCATCTGCAAGCTTCTGCGAATGAGCTTAGCTTCTCCGTAAACTTCTTTATTTGCTACCACTCCGCCATCTTCTGCTTTTTGTGCCTTTTGCCCGAAATCATAAGCTAACGAGCCTAACTATCGAATCCTTGGCCTTATTCTGCTTTTCTTGCCCACTATGACTAAACCAGTTAGTTTCCCAGTCAACCAATCCTCTACCTTTCGCCTCAAATGACCTTAACTACTGAAGACAGTTTACAGTACAACTTCTTCTGACCTATTCTTTTCTAATTCAGGTTTTATCTTTATATTACCGATTACTTACATCCATTGTTTCTATCTGTTCGAATTACTCACTTCCTCACCGCCGTTTTATGCACAAAATATTAATTATCTAGCATCTTCCCGTATACAGCGAACTCAGTCTATAAACTGTTAGGTATATGGATACTTTCCTCTGCAAACTCCCTTTTCTTATATGATACAGCTAGTTAGAGCCGCAATATCAGTGCGTTATTTTTGTTAACTGAATCAATTTATCTCAGTACAACTTCTATCCAAGGAAAACAACACACTCCAAGTACTTGAAATGGTCCTCCTCCTTAGGAACACATGGTAAAATTTATTAATTTTGTAATCACTTTTACTTTATGGACACTTCTAAACCAGCAATTATTCCTTATTTAGATGTTTGCAGGAAGAGGGCCCGTACTTATTTCAAGAGTTGCAATTTATATATCGAGTATTTTACACATGTATTCTACACCATGTTTCGAATTCGGTACACAGCGTCCCGGCTTCAATTCCCGATCGAGTCGAAGATTTTAGCCGCGTTTTCTTCATTATTTACTCGGAGACTGGGTGTGTATATTTATGTTAATAAACTCCACTTCAAATGCACACAAGACGCCACACTACCAACCACCACAGAAATACGCAATGGTGAACACATTCCTCGAAATAGGGTTGGCGTCAGAAAGAGCATCCGGTCGTAAAATAGGGCCACGTTTACATGTGAGGTAGTTTACATCCGTGAAAGTGGCAGAAGAAGAAGTGTTATGCCTATGTTCAACAGTATATACGGAACGTATTGCTCTATGTAGACTGAAATTATTTTCTTACTGCATTGTCACGGAATATATTTGATTAAACAGCATTCACAGTGCACCTTTCCCTGTCCCAAACTGCCTAGCTCAGCAGAGACGCTGCGTGGTGCGTCCGAAAAGCACATGTCTGACAATTATTACCATACAAAATCGGGATCGGATCTAGAATACATATTCGTGAAGACAAAGATAAAGGAGGTAAATCATAATTTATTCCGTCCAAAACATATTCAGATTCAAACAAAAACTAAAACCCCAATGAAAAATCCAAATTATATACAACAAAGAAAATTTACAATTTAACATTCGACACCAAACGGCTCTCAAAGTATACGGGTCAAGAACCCGGGCGTATAAAGTTCAATAATTTCGGAAACATGAAATCTACATATCTGTGCCGGAGATAGAGAAACGTTGACTGTTATTAGCCCGCAGGCTGCGATTAAGAACGGTCCCTACCATGAATACGTCATGATCGATTCGATTATTGGCCTAACTACATTACTTCCGAAGTCGTCGGATATAAACATCATAAAATAGGAACACTTTATTGGGACTGGCCCTAAATTTAAACCACCAAAGGAACACTGATTCTAACACACGATATCCGGATCGTGAGCGTAAGACAGAGATTTGGAAACTTCGGAATCCAACTACAGCCAACGGACTGTGGAACACTAATGAACACAAGTAATTGACAACACTATCACACACATAAGCCACATATAAACAATGAACACAAATAAACCAAATATGAAAAAGAAAGACGTAAATGGTACTCGTTCAGCATCTCGGAATGAGCGGCAATTGCATTGAGCGTCGCGGAGTTTTCGTAAATAATCAGAGTCACATTACAAAGGCTATTCTCCGCTACAGGTGGTCAATTGGTTGGCAAGGGAACAAACAATCACAACCTTGGTCTGCGTGGCTCAAGCAATCCCCATATACGACCCTTTAAAGTTAAACTTTCACTCAAGGCCTCAAATGGGATACACACATTCTTCGCTCTTTACTTGGGAAACAATCTTGCCCAGTGGAAAGACCATCTCGGCTTATAGGCCCTTAAACATATCATTCATTATATCATCTCGTCTGGGGTATACACTCTCACAAACAAGGCACAACTCTTTACGTCAGCCACAATACTATTTCCAATTCTAGGTCTCAACGCAATAGTCATGGCTCATCACAGCCTCATATTCAATAGTTCCCGGTTCAAATCTGGAGCACAGATAGGGTTTGCCTGCCACTTTTCATAAATGACCCTCATTAAATTCAACGATTGGGATAGTCCTCTGCATACATCGTCAGCTGAAAAAACACATGCAATAATACTACGTCATGCATAGCCTCTCTATAGATTAGTTCTACAGATCTCTAAGTTTCCGTTCGATCGTCAGGAGGTCCAGTGCTCTCCAATTTGCATAGATGATTTTGACATCGCTTATACCTTAGTGTCTGCATGACACGAGTACACATAAGACACGTAATAATTAAAAAAGATTACACTACATCCTGACATAGCCCTCGTATCCCAACGCTAAACAACACTGAACTAAAACTAAAGTATGGCATGCATCCAGCCCCAAACGTTATATACACAATAAATTAAAGCAAACCAATGCCACTCTGGCTTACATTACAATAACTATTTACATTTAACGAAAGGGCCACATGTGAATCTGATCACTACATTTCATGCTTATAAACAGTTCAACTTATCTCTATATCAATTTCTACCATTAGTGGTACTCTTGGAACCACTGCATTGGTGTAATTTATTTCATGACAGCGTTACTGTCGACGGATTTAGGAGTCTGCTGGTTCGGTCCTTCTAGGCCCATGATGTGCTGCCCTCGGGCACGTGCTGCAGATGTTTCCCTGTAACCTGGTAACAGTGGTCAATCTCAATATTCTCTTCACCGCTTCGTTCGTGCGCGAACACACTGTCATAACCCTGTTAAGGATACAATTGACAATATCCCCTATCGTTACATTAGTCCGATCAAACGATAGTTAAGAAATTAAGGAATACTTCTCGGTTCCGATCAAGTCCACCTCAGCGGTTAGCCGCCATCAGCCGCACGCGGAATTATTACACAGCGCGAACTTGTGTTAAAACATTTATTAACGGAGTAAATTTTGCTCGGGTGAGCTTAAACCCATCGTTACTAAGTTGGGCTCTATCACTGATACAATAAGCTTTGTTGATCACGTTGAAGATACGCACTCTTCGAATATCACTTAGCTACTGCGAACACTGAAGTACTGTAGACAAATGAGACCGTTGCACTAACGCTTCAATCATTTATAGACAGAGTAAAGGAACGCGCCTTTCAGTACATCCCCGAGATACACTCGGCTCGCTTTGTTTTCAGCCAGTTACCCCTCAACGGGTATTTCAAACGAGTTGAAATGAACAAAACAGGCACAGTTACATCATTTTTATGTCTTAATCTACTTCCAAAATATCAAAAGGAATTTTCCTCTTCTTGGATCTGTGGGATATGGCTCTGTGACAGATCCGGGATCGAATTCAAATTATTCCCAACCTGGATATTTCGTGTTAGAGGCCAACCTGGCGTTTTTTGGTAGTTCCCCGCTTACAATCTCTCGCTCTATCTCTTGCGTGCTGTTTGCCGACTGTCTGTTCTCCCCGCATACCCGAGCCATTAACGGGGTTTACAACAGTAACGGCATGCTACCTTAGCCCGTCTGCAAGAACAGCGCCGCACCGTGCTTACTACGTGTTCGGCACGTATATACACACGTTCACCCAACGTTCCTAAGGTCGTTCCTCAGCGCCAAATTCAAAATGTTCCACAGTGTTAAACCAATTTAATTGGACCGTGATTTGATAAGGTTCAATAGTATTACTGAGTAAAATATACTAATCAGTTTTCAGACAGTTTGGATGGATTGTACGCGATTTGAATTTGTTCTTCTTTCTTTCTTTCTTTCTTTCTTTCTTTCTTTCTCTCTCTCTCTCAAACAATTGTTTTGAGTTCGAACTCACAGAAGTTTTACTTGCCTGAGTGAAATGAAAATCCACAGCCTGTTTCCAGTCATTTGACCGGGTCAGGAATTGAATGAATGTAGCAACCTTCTAGCGGCGAGGATAGGAACTGTGCCGGCTGCCGAAGCCTGTCGCACTCCGCTGGGGCAATGATTCATAAATGATTAATGAAATAAAATGAGAATGAAGAGTGTTGCTGGAATGAAATATGACAGGGAAAACCAAAGTACCCGGAGAGAAACATGTCCCGCCTCCACCTTTGTCCAGCACAAATCACACATGGAGTGACCGAGATTTGAACCACGGAACCCAGCTGTGAAAGGCTGGCGCGCTGCCACCTGAGCCACGGAGGCCACATTGCTCGTTTGTAAGTTTACTAAATAATACGAACGATACTGTGTCCTTCAGTTACGACTTATCCTTCAGCACCGAGCTGTTCCGCAATTCTGTTGGGGTTGTGGGGTAATCTCTTTCATTGATTCTCTTCTATAGGCAGGGTGTCCAAGGCAAAGGTAGAGGGCCTTGCTTTGATCCTGGGATGTCTATTAACTTCCGATGTAAACTCACTATTTCATTTACAGAAATTGGGACAAATAACTTTATTGTAATAAAAGAATAGTTCTTTCTAGTTCACTTTAATGGAAATCGAAAGGCACATCAGCAGAATGTTCATTGTTTACTTGGTGTCCAGTGAATAATAGAGAGGGAAACATTTCCTGTGGAACTGAAAGGAGAAACCAAAACGGTAGTAGAGTAAATCTGCCAATATTGGCTATGTGCGAGTGCCCAGCGTACACGCGCTTCCAGAAGATTCGACGCGCTACCTGCTTTACGCTGACTGACAAACACATACTATCACATATGTCTGTACGACTTTGGAGCGCTCTCGCGTGCGTTCTTCCCAGGTAGCACTCTCAACGCTGACGAGTAGGAAACAGCTTCCAAACAAGTTAGTTCGCGATTGTACAGTCGGCGGCTTGTTGGCATTATTTCAGTATCAGAGGCTCTCAACCATGATGTTTTCAAGAGACCCGTATTATAGGACAGTAGAACTAAAAGTTACCACAACAGGGACATGGTTGTTAAAAAGTGGAATACCGTTTCCCGCATTCTTGGAATCAGCAGTAACTACAAATTACATTTAATTTCTGCACGTTTTTAAAAAATATTAATACATGGATGTGTGCGTTATATAGTACTCAGTGATATCATTCAACCGATGATTAAACCAAAATGAAAGTAATCAAAAGGTGCGGTATAATAACCTCCACTATACAGAGTGTTTCCCTAAGAATGCGCAAAAATTTAATAGGAGAGGATGCTCCACTGAACAATTTGAGGTAGGGAACCTGGTGTCGGAGAAATCAGCTTAAGGAGATAATAGGTATACAATCACATTACTGTGTACTTTCTTATTTACATGAGAGTTAACTACAAATACCATGACTGATACAATGAACGTACCATTTTCACTATATTTTACAAAATGTGCTGAAACTAACGGCCATCAACCTCAATGCATGCGTGATTCATAGCACGTTCCGTCATGGGACAATGTAAATACGATACAACAGAGCCACCTTATGGACAGGTAGAGTAAACAAAAACCTGCATCATGACGTCCTCCTTGTTCCCTTGCAGGAAATAATGAATGTACATGTAAATAAACAGCACAGTACGTGCAAACTTGTGCGCATGTTAGTTGTAAGACAAAGTGGTGGACAAGTTTACTTCCATATCTCCTTAAGCCGATTTCTCCGACCCTCGGTTCCCTACCTCAAATTGTTCAGTGGAGCATATTCTATGCTTTTAAATTTTTGCACGCTCTTACGGAAACACCTTGTATAATCGAACGTTGAAGGTAACATTCTGCAGTATTAAAAAAAATTATTGGGATCAGCTTTCAGCTTAATATAGAGGTGATGGAACTTCCCCTAACTGACGCCGACCTTTGAATATAATGCTTGCTTTTCCTCGTATTCCAACTTAACTCAATTTTCAACGCACTGTTCTCCATGAAAAACAAAACGTGCTTGGTAGCTACGACAATAGGCACATGGAAGCCGGTAAACAAGTAGCGCGTGGAAGCTCGCACCTAGGACATAGCCATTAGAACCCAAATATTGACAGATATATTCTACTGCCATTTTCGTTTCTCCTTTCAGTTCCATTGGAAATGTTTCCCTCTCTATTATTCACTGTTCACGACAGAGCATGACGTCATCGTGCGGTTTCTGACGGTACCAACAGAAGACATAAACGACGCTAAATTAATCAGATATTGTTTACTAAACTAAGTTGTAATTAATAAGGTTTTCCTCGTTTCAGAAAGAGGCTTTATTGCATAAGAGGATCTAGGAAGACAGCTGACCGGTGTGAAAAGCGGTTACTCCAATGAGCCCTACCGCAGTGTAATGTTATTGACAGATCGAGGAGCTTACACAGATAGCCGAGGACGGAAGTCAATAAAACCGATACACGTCTCGTCTGTACAGTATCGAAGGGTGTGTTTACTTTGATACCATCTGCAAAGAGCAGCACAAGGTGCCCTTAAACACCATTGTTTCTTTTAAATTCTCTAGCCTCAATGTACAAGAAAGAGTTCTGCAAAATTTAAAACCATAACTTGCAGTGTTGAAAAACAAACCTTTTTATAGTAAATAATGATGTGGAATGGCTCATTAATGAAATAATAATAATAATAATAATAATAATAATAATAATAATAATAATAATAATAATAATAATATGTGTTAACTGTCGGTCTTAAGAGACGTCGAAGTTCCAGAACTTAATGATCACGAGGCTAAGCAGTTCAGACGGTAGAGCACTGCACTTTTGAGCCCTCCTTGATGAATTTAATCCCGGCTCAGTCGAGTGGTATTTGAATGCGCTCGAATATTGTACATCAACCTCGAGTCGGTAGGATTTACTGGCACGTAAATGAACCCATGCGGAACAAAATTCCGGGATCTTGACGTCTTAGTAAACTGTAAAAGTAGTATATAGTGGGACGTACAAGCAAAAAGTTTGTACGTAACTGTTAACTTATTGACCTGAATAGGTAAATAAAATTAAAATTTTGTTTGTCGCGTTCTACAGAATTTTTCCTTCTATCTTAATTCGTTTACCTTCCAGGGTTGGTTTTTCCCTCGGACTCAGCGAGGGATCCCACCCCTACCGCCTCAAGGGCAGTGTCCTGGAGCGTGAGACTTTGGGTCGGGAGATAAAACTCGGGAGGAGGACCAGTACCTCGCCCAGGCGGCCTCACCTGCTAATGCTGAGCAGGGGCCTTGTGGGGGGATGGGAAGTTTGGAAGGGATAGACAAGGAGAAGGGAAGGAAGCGGCCGTGGCCTTAACTTATGTAGCATCCCGGCATTTGCCTGGAGCAGATGTGGGAAACGACGGAAAACCACTTCAAGGACGGCTGAGGTGGGAATCGAATCCTTCTCTACTCAGTTGACCTCCCGAGGCTGAGTGGACCCCGTTCCAGCCCTCGTACCACTTTTCAAATTTCGTGGCAAAGCCGGGAATCGAGCCCGGGTCTGGGGTGGCAGCTAATAACACTAACCACTACACCACAGAGGACGAACATTTTTTCAAAGGAAATTTAATTTTAAATCGTGTATTTATTCTTTTTCGGATAACACTAAAAATTGTCCATTATTTTGGTTTTTGTCAAACAAAACATACACCGAATCACATAAAACATTTTTTTCATAAAAGCTCTTAGAGTTAGCACATAAACTGGATATATTTGTTTTTACATTCTAAGTACCCTCAGCAGGCTCGATTTTCAATAGAAATAACAGTTTAGGCAGCGTACTCAGTTTTAAGCCCTGGCGTGTATTTTCCTTTTACTTGTTTCTTAATTTTATTTCCTTACATGGTCCCCTTATACAGCGTAATAGTAAGTAACCTATGATGTGCTCACTGCATGCCATTATTATTATTATTATTATTATTATTATTATTATTATTATTATTATTATTATTATTATTATTATTATTATTATTATTATTATTATTATTATTTCGTGTCAGAGCGTTGATAGCGCAAATATGCATAAACATAACATTCAGTTACATTACACAAAATACGTGACACACTAAGGTACACAGATATAATTGGTTCGGTCACACTGAGTCGATCCAAAATCAGCGACAGCAATTCCCTCTTAGGTCGCTTGAACGAGGTCTTGAAGCGTACATTGGACAGGGCATAGTTGACAGTTACACATGTGTGGTGGGGTAGTTTGTTTTTTCCCGCAGTCACCAAGTTCTGTCTGATTTTCTAAATACCCCCACTTCTTGAGGTTGTCCTTAGATCTTCCAGTACCACTTCTAAAACGATTAAGTTACCTCCAAGTAGTCCAGCTGAGGTGTTGCCCAGAGGTGGAGATTCATGAGGTACATTCACTCCGAAAGGTGTTTTTCATTGTACTTCATCACAGGTCTCGGCGTACTGTTGCTGGTGATTTGCTTAAAATGGCAGAAACGTGGAGGAAGCTCTTTCTTGATTTTAATGCATTTGGATTCGGTCCAAGACGAAATAGAGGGTGACTTCTGTTTTTCTCCGCCTTTGGCCTCTCATAACTTCCCGCCACTTTCCTCCAAATATCAGGAAGAGCTAGGCAGTAAAGTTTCTCAGTAGGGGTTGCTTTCAGGCATACTATAACTACTCTGCAGGCTTCATTCAAAGCTACATCCACCCGTTTTATATGAGCCGAATTGAACCAAATAGGGCTTGCGTATTCTGCAAAGATACTGAGAGCCAAAAACAGATGTCCTCAGTACTGTTGGATGTGCGCCCTACTCGGTCGAGCAAAGTTTAGGAAGAATGTTGTTCCGGGCTGAGACCTTTTGTCCTGTATTCGTCCAGTGTGTCCTGTATGTTGGGCCCCGGTCCAGAGTGACTGCAGGGTACTTTGGTGAAAAGCAATGCTCCAATCGCCTGCCCTCCCATTCCACAATCAATTGGCTGATTCCCCAGATCAAATGCTCGCACTTAGCAGGATTTTGAACTAACCAGATTTTCTTATAATAAGTTGATAGTTCTTCAAGTGGGATGCCAGTAACCCTTCAATAGTCTGGAAATCATCACCTTTGGCAGCCAAAGTCAGATCATCGGCATAAATGAAGCTTCTAGTGCGAGAGCGTCGTAGTTTATCATTCGTATATATGTTAAAGAGGACAGGAGAGAGAACACCACCGTGTAGAAGACCATTCTTTTGGTCTCTTCTTCTACTACTCTTCCTTGGAACTCAACGAAAAACCTGTGGTTCTGTAAGAGAGCCTCAATGATCTTCGTGAAACCATAGTACTTTGTTACAGTAGATGATAAATCTTCCACAACAACGTTCTGCGGTGCACCGTAACATATGCTGTCACGTCAGTTACCATGCGTTTTTCGAATCCATCCTCGATGTACGGGTGAGATTAAGACTTGTAAAATATAGTTCCTACCCGGTCTGAAACCTGCTTGTTCAGGAATAAGATGTTGTTCTACCTTCGAAATCAGGCGCTCAAGCAGGATCCTCTCAAATATCTTAGAGACGCGACACAACAGTGATATCGACCTATAGCTCATGACAACTGATGCATCTTTGACTGGTTTCAAGCTGGCAGTCACTCGGGTCTTTCTCCAAACTTTTGATGTTTCTTATAAATAATATTAATAATAATAATAATAATAATAATAATAATAATAATAATGAAATGGCGTATGGCTTTTAGTGCCGGGAGGTGTCCGAGGACTTCGGCTCGCCAGGTGAAGGTCTTTTGATTTGACGCCCGAAGGCGATCTGCGCGTCGTGATGAGGACGAATTGATTATGAAGACGACACATACACCCAACTCCTGCGCCAACGGATTAACCAATGATGGTTAAAATTCCCTACCCTGCCGGGAATCGAACCCGGGACCGCTGTGACCAAAGGCCAGCCCGCTAACCATTTAACCATGGAGCCGGACGTAATCGTAATAATAATAATAATAATAATAATAATAATAATAATAATAATAATAATAATAATAATTTTATGTGGCTATTTCAGCCGGATGCAGCTCTTGATAGGAAGACCGTATAGTGAGGGTGTGTGACGCCTAGTGTGTATGTGAAACTATTGTTGTGTGTGGTGGTTGTGTTGCTGGGGTGTTTGGGACTGACAAACACCCTGTTGAGAACCATGACAATTAACCACTTACAATTAAAATCCCACGACTTAGTCCGGAATTGAACCCCGAGCTCCGAGGCTCGAAGCCCAAGACACCGACCTTCAGCTATGGAGCTGGGGTGAAAAACCGAAATTATTGTATTAAGTGTAATTAGTTTAAATGGATCGAGCCCATGCAGAATTTGGTATCGGTTGTTTATACAACTCACCACGAACAATTTCTGCAGCTGAGGATTTTACTAGTCAGATTTTTATACTTCAAGTCTTGGACTGTAGATCTACCGAGAATATGACACTTAAAATTTGTCTATCATTATATCACGTTAGAACTTCATTTCATGTTCACTTTCAGACACCTGATGTTACAATGGCTCGTCCCAGTGGATCGGCTGGATATAGCTGTTAAATATTGCATGCGATATCTGTCCCTCTAAATTGAACGACACATTACAGTGCATCTAATTACGATAAAAAATCAGATTAAAATTGTGCTGTGTCGAGTTAATTGCGCCTAATTAATTAGATCACCCAAAACGTATACATTCCATTAAAAATTACGCCATGGTGTTTCAGCTTTGGTGCAAAACAATAAAAAAGTGCCTCCTAAAGGTAACAATTGAGTTCTCTATTCCTATTCCTCCTCATGACTTAAAGTTGTGACCCCAACACAGACATAGTTGATAAGAGAACTAGGAAATTTAAGTTTGCGAAATTAACTGGCTACGCGATCAATTTTACAAAATGTTAAGTAGAATAGTAACACATTATATTCATCACATCAGATGTTTAGAATAGGTAATCCATGCTAATATAATAAGCGTAGAAGAAATGCTTGGATGTTTATGGAGCTACCTCGTTTGGATTAAATTTCGCACACAGTTACAGGAGACATGACTGGTATCCAAGATCAAGTAGTGGCTACAAGAAATGCGATGAAGTATGTGGTGAAAGTGGAGCAATGGTTTATCTCCAGTCACCTGGAAAGCTACCTTGCTTTTGCGTCAAATATTACAAGATCTTTATCCTTACTACAATGCTTCTTCGCCGTCATCAACTTACAAGAAATATAATTAAATTTGGTGACTTTTTAAGAATTTTAGTTGGTACTACACGATTTTGCCACAAAACTGATTAATTCTCTCGTCCAGTGGTTTATCTTCCTATAAGTTGATCGCAAAACATTCACTGATCTATTCTGATGCAAATACGATGAACGAAAAATATAATTGAGCCACTTACGCTTCAGTTCTTTCTTCTTGTAGACAAGATCCAGACGATTTTTTTTATTTCTCCGCCAGACTTGAACAAACTGAAATCTGCACTCTAAAAATTGAACTGGTTCACTTCATACCTCCGTGATAGCACTGTCAATCCCAATTTCGTAACCGGCAGTACTTTTCTCAAGGAAGATGTTTACAGCGGACTAGTAGCCCACATTTTTTTTCTGATAGTGTGAAATAGTGATATGCATAAGGCTCTTTACGTTCGTCTTTTAGTAAACTGTATAATACAGGAATATAACTCCGATTATCTAAAACATGTAGGCGATAGTAAATAGTTGAGTAGAATATTTTGTGCAGTAGCCAAATGAATCGCACATGTAAAGATAGTCAACACTACACATATACCTGAAATTGGTTTCAAAACAGAACATTATAATGATTCTTCTTAATGACATTCAGTAAAACAAATTCTTCACCTCTTGCTGTAGTCATTGATTCATTCATTACGGCTTCATAAACTTCTTCACCTGGTTTTGGTAATGGTGGAAACAAGCCTATTTTGTCCTGATTGCACTGTTTCTGCACTCGTTATTTTCTCTTAATTGAATACCTGAATATAATTCTAGCAGCCTATTATAAATAACTCGTCGTTGTATGTTTACGGGAGGCACGGACTTCCTGGCATATCAGACATCATTCACCACTTTCATTCCTCTGATTCCTACCTCAATTTTCTAATGCCAAGTCATGCTCTATAACTATTGTAGTCCCGCGCGATTTGTTTACCTGTTGTTTCATGAAGATTATAAATATAGCATGACGACGTTTGTCCTCAACATCTATTTAACACTGTGATTGTATTTCTGTACTCGTCAGATAACATCGCGTATTTTATATCCGATAACCCCTGTGATAAAGAGCACCGTACGGATATACTACATGCATCCAACCATACATGCATACATCCCATGGAAATTAAACTAGGGATAAATTATTTCGAAACCTTAAGAGGCTAGATATATTTAACTGAGACGGGAAGCAATTAATGAATTCGAATTATTAAGCACAATTGTAAATATAGCATTGGGGAGTAATTTGAAGTGAATGTACTGTTAATACACGACGCTCCGGAACACATGACGACTGAAAAATGCTAAAACTGCAATATTAACGGGAATTCCAGAGCTCAATCTCGTAGAGGGTAACTTAAAGGCGTAGTTTATCTTCAAGAAAAAGAGTAATATAAAGAGTTTGGTGGTTGAAGTAGCATCCGAAAGTAGGAAAGTTTTTTTGAAGTCCAAATTGAAAATTGACTATGTAATGTGGAAGATTACATAGTCCCTAACAGATGTTTTAAGTGGAGCAGGTACGATGATTGGTATAGGAATCGCAGACAACAGGAAACTTGCCCCTTATGCTCCGGAAATTAATCATAAGCTACGGGAGTGCACTGCACCTGAGTTAGAATATAAATCTGTAAATTGTATTACGTACAATAAATATAGCACGAAATAAATTTGCCAACGGCCGTAGCCATGTTGAAACACCGGATCCCGTGAGATCTCCGAAGTTAAGCGACATTGGGCGTGTTCAGGAGTTGGATGGGTTGCCACGCGCTGTTGGTGGGGGGTAAGGGAATGGAGGAGCGGAAAGGAACTGGCCACCCTACCGCACGTAAACTCCGGCTCAGGAACACCTCTGCGGAGGTTCGGACCTGCCTTCCGGCAGAATAACCCTTACCTACCTAGATAAATTTCTGGAAGTCATTCCTCGCTTGACAAGAACTATCCGAGCGGGCGTGCAGTTTTATAAAAGTACACTCGAAACACTGATTGACAAATGAAGTGTAAAATTGATCACAGCAACAGGGAACAAATACATGTTAGAAACAGAGAATCACTGTGGCAATGAAATGAAATGGCGTATGGCTTTTAGTGCCGGGAGTGTCCCAGGACATGTTCGGCTCGCCGGGTGCAGGTCTTTTGATTTGACGGCCGTAGGCAACCTGCGCGTCGTGATGAGGATGAAATTATGATGAAGACGACACATACACCCAGCCCTCGAGCCAGCGAAATTAACCAATGATTGTTAAAATTCCCGACCCTACCGGGAATCGAACCCGGGACCCCTCTGACCAAAGGCCAGGACGCTAACCATATAGCCGTGGAGGCGGACATCACTGTGGTCAATCAAGTGCAGTCAAATGAACTTCCAGTACTTTAAGGTGGTGACTAACAAGCTAATGCAGTTAGCCAGCGAAGGCGGATCTGATATCCTGATCATTCAAGAAACGTACAGTATATAATTGAAAATAGTAAAACTGGTATTACGAAGTACTGCAGACTATACAGGGTTATTCGCCTAAGGTGTTACACGGAAATAACGTCTAAACCATTAATGATATCGGTGTTCTAGTTTCATATTCGTAAATAATACCCAGAGGCTTGTAAAATAATGTGCTACTTATTCTCATGGAGTGATTAATAACCAAGATATTGATGCTAACTCCATATTTTTAAATAGAACGGCACAAATTCGTACAGCTAGCCTAAAAGTACAACTGCATACAAGTTCGAATATGTAAGTATTTTCAAAATCGGCAGTTACTTTTTGAGATATAAATAAGAACAGCTTGCGCGGTTTTGCATGCCGCATCAGACGGCGTGCAGTCGGACAAGGACATAATTGACGCGCTAACAGTTTCCTGGCTGTGATATCAGCCACAGAATGGATACCAGGCATGTACTGTAAGCATATCCTACACATGTGGTGGGTTTGCAAAGTGTGCATGACAGGTGAACTCATGACAGGACAGGGAGGGTTAGGTTTTTATAAGGAATAAAATAAATACTTTAGTACCTTTGAGATAGGCCACGACCGACGTCCTTTTCAAATCCTTCCCATTCCCATCCATGGAGAAAAACGCCAAATTGACCGCAAACTCTTACATACGAATTTCAAAACAAAACAAAACAAAAGAACTTTAATCTCCCTTCTCCGTTGTGTTCGCCAGACATACAATAACGTTGCACACCCAGGATATGAGATGGTACATCACATTATGTGTACGATAATTTACAGTACATGCCTGGTATCCGTTCTGTGGCTGGAATCAATGCCAGGAAACAACTCGGGTGCCAACACGTCCTTGGCGGATCGAACGCTGTCTGATGCGGAACGCAAAAGCCCAAATGCAGTTTTTATTGATATCTCAAAAAATAACTGTCCGATTTTGAAAATATTTGAACTTGTACGCAGTTGAACTTTCAGGCTAGCTGTATGTATTCGTGACGTTTCAATTAAAAATATGGAGTTAGAATCAATGTCGGATATTAATCACCCTATGAGAATGAGTAGCACATTATTTGACAAGCCCCTGGGTATAATTTACAAATATGAAAACAGAATACCGATATCTTTAATTGTTTAGACGTAATTTCTGTGTAACGTCTTAGGTGAATAACGCTGTATAGTGTAAGTGTGGGAAGAAAGAGTGCCGCCGTTTGTCATAAATAACGTAATATATCTTCTACTTATTACACAGTTATCAGACGAGAGCAACATTGTTGTAGAACTAGCTTAAAGGAAAGTAATATTCTGTCCTGTTTGCCGTTTTC
Source organism: Anabrus simplex (assembly GCF_040414725.1). Lineage (NCBI taxonomy): Eukaryota > Metazoa > Arthropoda > Insecta > Orthoptera > Tettigoniidae > Anabrus > Anabrus simplex. Next base: position 1,038,891,019 of record NC_090265.1, on the reverse strand, counting down.
CTCAAATTTAATGTTTCTGCACACGTTAGTTTCTCTTAATTGAATGCCTGAATATAATTCTAGCAGACTAATTTAAATAACTCATCGTTTTATGTTTACAGGAGGCACGGACTTTCTGTCATATCACACAATTTTCACCATTTTCATCCCTGTGATTCCTACCTTGATTTTCTAATGAAGTAGGATCCGAAAGTAGGAAAGTTTTATTGAAGTCCAAATTGAAAATATAATATATAATGTGGGAGAGTATATAGTCGCTAACAGATGTTTTAAGTGGAGCAAGTACACTCATTGGTATATAATGTGATATTACTCAATAGCGTGATGAGAATATACTTAATTTGCAAAAGGACTGGAAGTACTTACTTATTGCTGTTGACAGCAACTCTAGGTCTACTAAATGGCGTGACAGACTAAGAAACTCAAAAGGTACAATGTTGGAAGAATACCTGATCAGCAAACACCTTCATGTAATGAATGAAGAACGAACCCTGCATAGTTCCCGAAACAGAAGAGTGTCTAGTGATGCAGATTTAACACTTATCAATAATCAACTGCATACTACCTTAACGGACTGGAAAATCAGTGAGGACGAAATCTGCTGTGATTATATTATCTATCTATATAAAATAAGAGTTTTGTCAGTACATTGCTCAGAATCTGAAAAGAATGGCATTTCTGCATCGGCCATGTCCACAGTAACAAGGCAATACACTTTACACTTTTCCGTAATTCGTGTCTGTGTGTGTATGTACATGCATTACGAGAAAACGACTGAAGATAATGAAAATCGGTATATGAAGTCGGGGGATGAGCCACTACAATCTAGGATATAAATCATTTTATTCACGCTGAGTTATGAAGAAGGCCTACAATTTAATTCTGAAATATTTATATTATTAGTAGTTCTGTCGATAAATACTACATAACTAAAGGTATATAGAAAGAAATTTCCGATTATTTACGTCTTATACATCTTTACCTTACCGGCTATAACACAATTATTCTTGAATTTGTATTTTTGTTGCTAAGTCCATGTCATCGCCGAGTCACGAGAAAATGGGTTAGCAGAATTTAATACAAATCGGTATGTAGAGTCGGGGAATAAGAAACTATAACCTAAGCTATAAACAATTTTGTTCACCCTGGATGAAATTGTAGTTTAGGGGATGGCGCCTAAAATTCAATTTTTAAATACCTATGTTATTGGTCCTATCGAAAAGTTCTACATAAGAAAAGTTATAGAGAATAGAATTTCCGATCATTTATGTTTTATTCAGTTTTACCGTACCGACTATGATAAGATTGGTATTTCAGAGTCGGAAAAAACTAAATGTGAAGGCCTACAATATCGAAAGCGCATAAAATTGATCAACAATAACATTACATTGACCATTGTTTGTTGTGTTGTTCTTTGTCTCAGATGCTGCCACTCAACTCCGTTAGATGGGATTACTGCTGCGTACCGAGTATAACAGCCTGCTCGAAAATTGACTACAAATAACTCCGAACTCAACCCTGAGAGGAGCCGTTTCTTAAGAAAAGCTCCTCCTTCTTCACTTTTATTAAATTCTATATTCGTTTTATTCCAAATTAGCAGTGAAGAGGGAGGTTTTTCCTCTGGCTTGGAGGAAAAATTTACCTCCAAGTCAGATAGATTTTTCCGCCGCTACTGTAGTAAATTGAGATTTTTCCGACTCTTCGGGTACTCCTAGGAAACAGACTAATAAAAGGGCATATTTTTTCCGTGGTACTCTCAACTATTCAACTCCCAGCCCCTTCCCCGACGAAAAAAAAGACGAAGAGTGTTCACGGATCACGGTGTCTGCGGCTTGGTCATTCCAGCTCTGGAACTTTGGACTGTTAGATTGGCAGCGTAGTACTGTTCGTTAAAAGTGAGAAAATGTGTGGTTTTTCATTTGATCGAGTATTTCATATGAAAACATTGCTTTTAATCGCACCATTCCTACTGATGTCATTGTAATGTATGTTCATTTCAGTTGGGAAAACCACTAAGTCAGTCTTTCTGAGGATGTAAGAAGGCAGGTGGAGAGTGAGTGTCTGCCATTATAATGAAAACTCCCCAACCTGATTGTGACTGATTGTAGGCATTACAATGAAAATTCCCTAACCCAGTCTTCATGTGAGAAAAGACGTTTGATGACTTCCCCGTCGCGTTTCTAGGGAAACGTTAAGAGCTATGCAATTTCATACACTCTTGCTCCCAACATGTACACTACCTAACCTAGAATTCTGTATACAATGTAGAATTCCGTAGCGAAGCACGGATACATCAGCTAGTTATGAAATAAAGTTTAAGAAATGGTGCCAACAACAGAAGAGAAATTTAATATTGCGGTATCAGATATATAAAGAAAAACGAGAATAAATTACAAAGCATTTGACGATAAACTGACAAAAAACGATTGCAAGAAGTTTCCATGCTGAAGATGCGGAATTTGACAAAGAAGATTTGGATGGGTAGTTACGTTCATTAACAGCTACAGAGAAGAACACTGAAGGTGCTATAGACTCATTTTATGACTATAAAGGCAACATACAGTCAGTCCTTCATAATACAAAAAAGACACCAAAGAAAGCGAGAGAAAATCACTCTGTTCCCCGGTGATCAGAAGAATGAATGCATTTAGAAGAAGACACCATCGAATCAAATACGACAAGGACACATTCCTACGAAAAGGTTAAAACATGCGTTTTATACTGGCAATTATATCTTATGTTTTTTGCTTTATGAGTGAACACGTGATGGCGATGACTGCTGAAATAAAGTTTTCACTCATATGAAGTTCTGTTCAGAAATAGAAAACAAATTTAATCTCCTGTTTGTGATTAGCAAATGACGGTGATCGCTACTGACATAATTGTTCTTATAGAACCAAAAACCAAACCACATGGCACTACAGTCCTTAAAGGGCCTTATCCTACCAAGCGACCGCTGCTCAGCCCGAAGGCCTGCAGATTACGAGGTGTCATGTGGTCAGCACGACGAATCTTCTCAGCCGTTATTCTTGGCCTTCTAGACCGGGACCGCTATCTCACCGTCAGAGAGCTCCTCACTTGTAATCATGTAGGCTGAGTGGACCTCGAACCAGCCCTCAGGTCCAGGTAAAAATCCCTGACCTGGCCGGGAATCGAACCTAGGGCCTCCGGATAAGAAGCAGGCACGGTACCCCTACGCCACAGGGCCGGCTAAATATTCTTCTTGCCAGTTATTTTCCAAGAACGAAGTTTCTCTGTACATACGGAAAAGTTAAAAGATGTCACTTTTTGAAAAAGTAGCAGTATGGTCTCAGTCCCAGCTAACGGTGTGTTCCTCACTCCGGACGTACGCTGGCTGAGGCAAGGGAGAGGACTGATAGACAGTCCACTTCAAACAACCAGATATCCCCACTGTGAAGAGGTAAGTTCTTTTTTCCACGATTGTACATTTGATATTACTTGACAACAGTCGTCAATTTTTTAGGAATTTAGAATGCGTGAAAACTGAGGGGAGGAAAATTAAAAAACTTGTGTTTGGAATTGCAGAAAAATATATCAGTTGGACTTCAGCAGAGTCCAGTGAAGACATGGAAAACCTAAGATAAAATGGAAGGTGGAGTAGCACTGCGCTGATACATCATCATCATCATCGTCGCCATAAGACCTATCTGTGTCGGCGCGACGTAAAGCCCCTAGCGAAAAAAAAAAAAGGGAGGAAACATCATCATCATCTGTTTACCCTCCAGGTTCGGCTTTTCCCTCGGACTAAGCGAGGGATCCCACCTCTACCGCCTCAAGGACAGTGTCCTGGAGCTTCAGACTCTTGGTCGGGGATACAACTGGGGAGAATGACCAGTACCTCGCCCAGGCGGCCTCACCTGCTATGCTGAACAGGGGCCTTGTGGAGGGATGGGAAGATTGGAAGGAATAGGCAAGGAAGAGGGAAGGAAGCGGCCGTGGCCTTAAGTTAGGTACCATCCCGGCATTCGCCTGGAGGAGAAGTGGGAAACCACGGAAAACCACTTCCAGGATGGCTGAGGTGGGAATCGAACCCACCTCTACTCAGTTGACCTCCCGAGGCTGAGTGGACCCCGTTCCAGCCCTCGTACCACTTTTCAAATTTCGTGGCAGAGCCGGGAATCGAACCCGGACCTCCGGGCGTGGCAGCTAATCACACTAACCACTACACCACAGAGGCGGACTGCGCTGATACAATCAGGAGAATTTCCGTAATTCATGGTATTTTAATAACGTGTCAGATGCCGCGCCAAACAAATGAACCGCAATATGCGCTAGGGGGGAGCGAAAATTCTCTGCAGATAGAGTGGTTGAATGCAAGCTCGACAATAATACCGCTAGCATAAGTGAAAGGGAATTTAAATGGCACATGTCACCGTTGTTAAAACTGTCATGTTTATATCTCTATCCCTCTGAAGCATCTACAGCTTGAACGTTCGAATTCTTAAAGCAGCTTTTAGCATCTGTGGTAAGTTAACTGAAGATATATAGATAATGCCTTTATTTAGGTGATGTTACGTCTCAAGGCCCTCTCTTAAACTTAAATAACTTAAGTTGTGACTTGAGGGAGATGAATACTTGTCTTCAGGGCTGCGATATTCAAAGAAAAATCCAGTATCAGACCAGATTACTGAACCCAAGCCCTTTTATTTTAAATATTTGTTTCATTAAATCCTCACATCCTTGAATTTATAAGAAATGTATTGCTGTGTTGTACATTCCATGACAATGTGAAGAGGTAAGTTCTTTTTTCCACGATTGTACATTTGATATTACTTGAGAACAGTCGTCATTTTTTAGGTATTTAGAATGCGTGAAAACTGAGGGTCATCGTTTTATTAGGGTTCGCTTGCAGCTGCACCGTGGCTTTCGGCCAAGAACAATTCGACTGTTGACACCTAAGTCCTTTCGGTGGGCCGCTTCTCCACTACATTACACTCGGCTCAGCGTTGCCAACCGTACGGTTGGAACCGTACATTTGCCAACCCTCTATGTACGGTGTACGGTTCGAATGTCAAACCGTATGCGTTATATACGGTTCTGCGAAATTTTTAAATGGCACATCTAACTATTGTTAAAACTGTCATGTTTATATCTCTATCCATCTGAAATATCTGCAGTTTTTGTATGCAATATTATTTGTTCTCCTGATTGAACATACCTCATTTTCTGGACTTGCATGACGTGGCCTCCAGTTCTCCAAAATTCAAAATGTTGAGATTCACCTTTGAGCTGGTTTCAAATCAACCAATGAAGCACCTGCATAGTCTGACATGTGGTATTTTTCTGTCTCACTCTGCGGCCGGGATTACCCTACTTCAAACTTTATCAACTGTGGATCCCCTAGTCAGATATTTGTTCACAGTCACACTCTTGAATCACCCCACAACTAACTCCGCCAATCGTTTCTTAACCAGTGTAAAGTGTGTTGTAACATCAAACAGTGTGCAGCGTCAAGTTGTAAATCTTACGGATGACGTGATTTCGTCAAACTTATTGTGATGTACTTACAAATTCTTTTGTGTGATAGAGCAGTGCTTCAATTTCTTGTTGGTTAGCTTTCTATGTATTAATTAAGTATATATTATTTTCTTTGGCGTTTATTCTGAATATTAAATAAGTAAATATGTGGTTAGCTTCTGATTCCTAAAATAAAGCAAGTCCTTCGACAGGCAGTCGTGGCAGAGTATAAACAGTATAAGAAGTGGTTGCGTTCTGTTGCAACATGTGAAGAAAGGGCAAAGTGTATTTGTTACATTTTCTTACTTCCAGTAGGCTAATAAGTTTCATTAAATTAAAGTTCCCCGAAAAGAGCTTGTCTTGTCCGGAAAGGCGTACTACTTGACTTCGATAATGTCCTAATACAGGAGGCGACTAATACTGGCGAAATACTGAAATTTACCTATGGTAATAAAGACATTTACAAAAAGATACAAAGATACAGGAAAAGGATTGAGAGTCACCAGTGGAGTAGACAAGAGAAGAGGATACTGAATATCTCGGAAGAAGAGCGGGAGAGAAGAAGAGAAAGGATGAAGAGGTTCTGGGAGGAGAAGAAGAAAATGCAATCCATGAAGGAGCTGTCCGTGGTCCTACAGAGGCCGTAACGCAAGAAGAAGAAGAAGAAGAAGAAGAAGCTATAACGGCAGCTGGGATTGGTAAGATTTCTGGTGATTTATTATAGGCTATGGGTTGGGATATAGTGCCATATCTGAAATATTTGATTACTGTTTGCGTGAAGGAGTGATATCAAATGAATGGAGAGTTGCAATAGTACCCCATTGTACAAGGGAAAGGGTGAGAAACATAAAGCAGAAAATTACAGGCCAGTCAGATTGGCATGTGCTGTTTGTAAACTATGGGAAAACATTCTTTTTTATTATATTAGACACGTTTGCGAAATTACATACTGGTTTTGAGAGAAGGCAATTCGGGTTCAGGAAAGGTTATTCCAGTGAAGCTCAACTTGTAGGATTTCAGCAAGATATAGCAGATATTTTAGATACAGGAGGTAAAATGTACTGTATCACTACTGACCTATCCAAGGTTTTTGATAGGGTAGATCACGGGAGAGAAAATGAGGGCAATTGGACTAGACAAAATAGTGGTTGAATGGGAGGCTACATTTCTAGAAAATAGAACTCAGAGATAGAGTAAATGAAGCGTTATCTGATCCTGTAATGATTGAGAGGGGTGTCCCGCAGGGATATATTATTGGCCCTTTATATGTTATTATATATAAATGATATGAGTAAAGATCTGGAATCTCAGATACGGATATTTGCGGATGATGTATTGCGTAGAGTACTAAATGAGTTGTAGGATTGTGAGCGACTGCAGGGGCACTTACACAATGTAGTGAGATGGACAGCAGACAATCAAACGTCAAATGGTTTCACCAAAAGGAAAAGTCCTCTCAGTTTTAATTATTGTGTTGACGGTGTGATAGTACCTCCAGGGGAAATATATAAGTATCTAGGTGTTAATATATATATAACAATTGGATTTACATCGCACCGATACAAATAGGTCTTATGGCGATGATGGGATAGGAAAAGCCTAGGAGTGGGAAGGAAGCGGCCGTAACCTTAATTAAGGTGTTAATATAAGGAATGACCTTCATTGGGGTAATCATATTAACAAGGTTGCTAAGAAGGGTTACAGATCTCTCCACATGGTATGAGAGTGGAGTATTTAAGGGTTGTAGTAAGGATGTAAAGGAGAGAGCATATAAGTCTCTGGTAAGACTGCAGTTAGGCTATGGCTCCAGTGTATGGGACCCTCACAAGGACTACTTGATACGAGAACTGGAAAAAATTCAAAGGAAAGCAGCACGATTTCTTTTGGGTGTTTTCCAAAAAAAAAAGGAGTAGTGTTAGTAAAATATTGCAAACTTTGGGCTGGGAAGACTTGGGAGTAAGGAGTATTTTTGCTAGTTGCTTTACGTCGCACCGACCGATAGGTCATATGGCGGTGATGGGAGGAAAAGCCTAGGAATTGGGAGGAAGCGGTCATGGCCTTAATTAAGGTACAGCCCCAGCATTTGCCTGGTGTGAAAATGGGAAACCAGAGAAAACCATCTTCAGGGCTGCCAACAGTGGGGTTCGAACCCACTATCTCCCGGATGCGAGCTCAGAGCTGCGCGCTCCTAACCGCACAGCCAACTCGCCCGGTAGGAGAAGAGATGTTCGACTATGTTGTATGTTTCGAGCTGTCAGTGCAGAGTTGACGTGGAATGATATAAGTAGAAGAATAAGCTTGTGTTGAGGTTTTAAAAGTAAAAATGATCATAATATATGTAGATTAAATTGGAATTAAAGAGGATAGATTGGGGAAAATATTCATTTATAAGACGAGGAGTAAGGGATTGGAATAAATTATCAAGGGTAATGTTCGATAAACATCGAAGTTCGTTGAAAATATTTAAGAAATAGTTAGGTAAAAAACTGATAGGGAATCTGCCACCTGGGTGACAGCCCTAAATGCAGATTGATTGATTGATTGATTGATTGATTGATTGATTGATTGATTGATTGATTGATTGATTGATTGATTGATTGATTGATTGATTGATTTCGTGACCGGGGCGCTGCCTCTCATATCAGTCAGCTCTTCAGTTGTCCGACTCGTTGGCTGAATGGTCAGCGTACTGGCCTTCGGTTCAGAGGGTCCCGGGTTCGATTCCCGGCCGGGTCGGGGATTTTAACCTTCATTGGTTAATTCCAATGGCCCGGGGGCTGGGTGTTTGTGCTGTCCCCAACATTCCTGTAACTCACACACCACACATAACACTATCCTCCACCACAATAACACGCAGTTACCTACACATGGCAGATGCCACCCACCCTCATCGGAGGGTCTGCCTTACAAGGGCTGCACTCGGCTAGAAATAGCCACACGAAAAAAAAGCTCTTCAGTTGGTCTCACGAGGTTCAATGAACCCCATTTCAGCCCTGAATCCAGAATTAAAATAGCTGTGCTGGTCGGAAATCGAAAGGGTCAAGAAGTTCAAGTATCTTGATGAGACCATACAGTAGGATATTCTAGAAAAACCGCAGTGCAAGACCATCGGATCTCAAAAATAAGACAGCGTATGAATTAACGTGAAACATTTAAAATAAGGAGGGCATATTCTGGAATGCCAAAATAAAACACTACAACAGCATGATTAGAACAGAATGCCTCTATGTTAGTGAATTCCGCTCCAAGAACTACAAATTGGAGAAGCTAGAGCTCTTAGAAGAATTCTGAGAAAAATTACGGGCTCTGTACAGTCTGAAGGTGGATAGAAACTTCGGAGCAACACCAGAAGGTCGAGAGAATCTCGGAGACCATGAAGAGCAGGAGGCTGGTATTCTAGGACTTTTGTACAGAATGAACGGGAAAAGACTTACCAAGCAGATAATTGAATGTTCTGGGAAAAGAAGGCCACTACAGAATGGATTACGGAAACGTGGGAAGATATGGAAAGGGAAACACCTTGGAGGTCCAAATATTAAACAAAAATACATTAGGAACACAGGGAACATTTCGGGAGGGTTTCAAGCCGAAGGAATAACTAAGAAGACCGTAAGAGCCTGAATAGAATAACGGAAGCTGAACAATGAACGTATGAAGAAGTATTGAATACAGAGGAGACTCCACACAAAGATAAAAGAAATGATGCAGCGTGATCCTAAGTCGTCAGTTCCCTAGTAATCATAATAATGTCCGCCTCTGTGGTGTAGTCGTTAGTGTGGTTAGCTACCACCCCCGGAGAACCGGGTTCGATTCCCGGTTCTGCCACGAAATTTGAAAAGTAGTACGAGGGCTGGAACGGGGTCTAATCAGCCTCGGGAGGTCAACTGAGTAGAGGGGCGTTCGATTCCCTCCTCAGCCATCCTGCAAGTGGTTTTCCATGGTTTCCCACTTCTCCTCCAGGCAAATGCCGGGATGGTACCTAACTTAAGATCACGGCCGCTTCCTTCCCTCTTCCTTGTCTATCCCTTGTAAACTTCCCATGCCCCCGCAAGGCCCCTGTTCATCATAGCAGGTGACGTACTGGTCATCCTCCCCAGTTGTATCCCCCGATCCAGAGTCTGAAGCTCCAGGATACTGCCCTTGAGGCGGTAGAGGTGGGATCCCTCGCTGGTCCGAGGGAAAAACCGACCCTCGAGGGTAAACAAATGGAGAAGGAAAAGATAATAATAATAATAATAATAATAATAATAATAATAATAATAATAATAATAATAATAATAATAATAATAATAATAATAATAATAGGAACTAACCTGGATTTGACACCATTAGGCTGCCTGTGTGTAAATTCCGACGTTGTGCAACTTTGGCGGGTAATCTATTGCTGACAATATTAATTTTGTCGCGTAAACAACAAATGTTTCAGCAGAGATATTTTACAGGCTGACATTGTTCGACATGGGAAGTCGAATGCATATTTTTCCGCTCTTCAAAATTCCGACTTCTTCTGGGCTTGAACCCGTCATCTTGGGATCCGTAGGCCAACATCTACCACTGATCCACAGAGCGAACAAATAGGTTTGCTAGTTGCTTTACGTCGCACCGACACGGTAGGTCTTATGGCGACGATGGGACAGGAAAGGGCTAGGAGTGGGAAGGAAGCGGCCGTGGCCTTGATTAAGGTACAGCCCCAGCATTTGTCTGGTGTGAAAATGGGAAACCACGGAAAACCATTTTCAGGGCTGCAGAAAGTGGGATTCGAACCTACTATCTCCCGAATACCGGATACTGGACGCACTTAAGCGACTGCAGCTATCGAGCTCGGTCAAATAGGTTTGCTCCCATTTAAGTAGAAGTATCCATAAGGTAGTCTTCTCGTAGTCTTTGTGTACTACATACTACAAGGGTACAGTAGATCGTACTTTGATGGAAGGGAACAGACGTTTGGTTTCTGGCACTGACAACACAGTAATTACATAGCGCAGCCTCTGCCCGTGATGAACGACTATCACGTGTCGCTCACGATATTGGTCACCGAACTGTTATAATAAATCTTCAGTATTTATGAGGATCTATTGCTGGATCATTTAAAATATACCCTTAAATAACAAAATACTGACATAGCTCAACATCAGAAGTTGTTTCATTTTAATCGCCAGTGGTAACATTCAGGCCCATGAGAATGTTCTGCCTGTGATTCATATTCAAATCATTCCTGGCTCATCCACATAAACTTTCAACATTTGGACAACTTTCATTCGTCGAAATCTGTGCAAATAATTCATATCCATTGACATATAAAATCACATGTTTTCTTATAGGTGCCCCATGTTCACACACAACAATATCGCTAATTTTAGAATTATTAAAATAAATTGATATTTTACAGATGCAAGAAATTAAATGTTATGAAAATACTCGCATCACATTTTTTTTTTACAATTGGTTTACGTCGCAAAGACACAGACAGGTCTTATGGTGACGAGGGGGTAGGAAAGATCTAGGAGTGGAAAGGAAGTGGCCGTGGCCTTAATTTGGGTACAGCCCCAACATTTGCCTGGTGTGAAATGGGAAACCACGGTAAACCATCTTCAGGGCTGCCGACAGTGGGGTTCGAACCCACTAACTCCAGAATTCAAGCTCACAGTTGCACACCTCTAACCTCACGGCCAACTCGCTGTGTGAAAATAACACTATTTCAATGCATATTATCATAATCGAATGACTGTGCAAGTGGCCCGCAGATTCTTGCCCGGGCACCTTAAAACTTTATTTCCGCATATCAAAAACAGAGATTTTGCTGGATTAACAATCTTCTTGACAGTTCTCACCCCCTACTTCACACTCACGTGCTAAGCGCTCTTGCGCTTTGGCAACATCGTCCACTGGCGAGTTACGTGCCAGAAGCGACCGTGCCGGATGCGACCACGCTGATATCGTGCCGCTAGCGAACGAATGGATTATGCAGCGTACCGCATGCGACCAATTTGTCAGTCAGTCAGTCACCGCTGATCTGTATTTAGGGAAACGCCGAAGTGTCAAATTGCCTATTGGTTGTTTGCCTAGTCTATTTTTTTTCTTTTGCTAGTGGCTTTACGTCTCACCAACACAGATAGGTCTTATGGTGACGATGGGATAGGAAAGGCCTAGTAGTTGGAAGGAAGCGGCCGTGGCCTTAATTAAGGGACAGCCCCAGCATTTGCCTGGTGTGAAAATGGGAAACCACAGGCTACCGACAGTGGGATTTGAACCCACTATCTCCCCGATGCAAGCTCAGAGCCACGCCCCTTTAACCGCACGGCCAACTCGCCCGGCCCTAGTATTAAATTATTTCAGAGAATTTGTAAATTCTTCTTCTTCTTTGTCTGTTTACCCTCCAGGGTCGGTTTTTCCCTCGGACTCAAGGAAGGTACCCACCTCTACCGCCTCAAGAGCAGTGTTCTGGAGCGTCAGACTCTGGGTCGGGGGATACAACTGAGGAAATTGACCAGTACCTCGCCCAGGTGGCCTCACCTGCTATGCTGAACAGGGGTCTTGCGGGGGACGGGAAGATTGGAAGGGATAGACAGGGAAGAGGGAAGGAAGCGCCCGTGGCCTCAAGTTTGGTACCATCCCGGCATTTGCCTGGAGAAGAAACCACGGAAAATCACTTTCAGGATGGCTGAGGAGGGAATCGAGCCCACCTCTACTCAGTTGACCTCCTGAGGCTAAGTGGACCCCGTTCCAGCCCTCGTACCACTTTTCAAATTTCGTGTCAGAGCCGGGAATCAAACTCGGACCTCCGGGGGTGGCAGCTAATCACACTAACCGCTACACCACAGAGGCGGTCATGAATATTTCCCTTGGTAAATCATTCCACTCTCAACTCCCTTTCTTGTAAACGAATATTTTCCTCAATTTGTCATCTTGAATTCCAACTTCATATTGTGATATTTCCTACTTTCAAAAGCACAACTCGAACTTATTCGTCTACTAATGTCATTCCACGCCATCTCTCCGCTTAGTCGAGCAGCTAGTCTCCTTTCTCCGATGTCTTAGCGTAACGGTGCAAGCAAGAGACCTGAAAATTACGGCATTGTGATCCTCTCTCCAAGATCTACTGTGTTAATTTGGTGCATCAGTTACCTTCCATGCTGTATATACTGGAATGTGGTTTGATTACGTAACATGGTCTCACGAAACTTCAAAGTATCTGAATAATTGCTACAGTTTCCTATGATTACCTTGAACGTTTTCAAATTTTATTTTTTAGCGCATGACTTTTAGTGCCGGAAGGTCCGAGGACATGTTTGTCTTGCCAGATCTGTAGCTCCTTTTCCCGGTACACCCCATGGGAGTGAGCTATATGTACTACTATGTGAGGGTGTTGTCTGTGGGTGTAATTGTAATTGTATGGGCTAGGAATGTGAAATAAGTGGTCGTGGCCATGAGAAAGGTACCATCCCAGCACCTGGTTGGAACTGAAAATGGAAAACCACGAAAAACCATTTTCGAGGATGGCCAACGGGGGATTCGAATCCAGTCGTCTCCCTAAATAGCCGTAACAGGCAGTGCCGTAACTAACTGAGATCACCTTTCTGGTAACGTCTCCCAGACATAGAAACGCAGCTCCATGTAAGGACATGTTTTAGGATAAAACGTAAAAGCATCACCATATTTCGTGTTGTAAGAAACTACCAGTTTCTCGCAGTAAATTCTTCAAAAGCAACTTGGGAAGATGCTGCTCTATCATTTCTGTTTCTCGAAAATCCAGGGACTGAATTTCATGATCCCCAAGAACTGTTTATAGATAAGGTAACTATAAAACAAATATAATCACCGGGCTGAATGGCTCAGACGGTTGAAGCGCTGGCCTTCTGACCCCAACTTGGCAAGTTCGATTCTGGCTCAGTCCGGTGGTATTTGAAGGTGCTCAATACGTCGCCCTCGTGTCGGTAGATTTACTGGCACGTAAAAGAACTCATGTGGGACTAAATTCCAGCATCTCGGCGTCTCCGAGAACTGAAAAATTAGTTAGTGGAACGCAAAGCCAATAACATTATTATTGTTATTATTATTATTATATAATAATATAACTCAACGTGTCATTTGGAAGTATTAATATTGTGTCGTCTCAGATGGCTGAACAGTTTGATTCTGGATGCATAGATTTTATTGCAGTGAAATTAAATGAAATGAAATGACGTATGGCTTTTAGTGCCGGGAGTGTCTGAGGACAAGTTCGGCTCGCCAGGTGCAGGTCTTTTGATTTGACTTCCGTAGGTGACCTGCGCTTCGTCATGAGAATGAAATTATGATGAAGACGACACATACACCCAGCCCCTGTGCCAGCGAAATTAACCAATTATGTTTAAAATTCCAGACCCTGCCGGGAATCAAACCCAGGACCCCTGTGACTAAAGGCCAGCACGCTAACCATTTAGCCATGGAGCCGGACATTTTATTGCAGTGACAGCACACACTAGTTGTTGTAGCAGATGGTTGTGCAAGAACACCATCCCTCGCATTCGCTCGTTCTTTCCTGCGGTTCTTCCTCTCAGCTTCTAATCTTCTTCTATCTTGTTCTAGATGTTCAACTCCGTTGTTTATAATGCTTTGCCATTTGGGCCTATCCTCGGCTGTAGTGTTCCAGTTGACCGCATCAATATGACACCTTTTGAGATTACAACTATTCAGAATGATCAAAAATAAGGTTTCTACAGCTTTCCATGTTAAGAAAAAGTATTTCTCTTATGACAACAGGATTGCTACCGGTATATCGAACGGCTCTGCTCAACACGATCTCGGAAAAACGGCTGCATTCAGAATTTAAGTTCAAGACAAAAGGCTGAAGAAACTAAGCTACAAATTACTTTTATGAACTAGAGGGGACGGGCGGTTGGTTTACAAGGGCTATTTTTTGTTTGGACAGAATCAGAGCTAAACTACGGCAGATAAAAAACCTCAGCCATGAAGTGTAAGGCAAATTGGAGGAGAAAATAGACATATAATTTGTGTGGGCTCGAGGAGTGTTTTTCTTGCTAGGGGCTTTACGTCGCACCGACACAGATATGTCTTATGTCGACGATGGGATAGGAAAGGCTTAGGAGTTGGAAGGAAGCGGCCGTGGCCTTAATTAAGGTACAGCCCCAGCATCTGCCTGGTGTGAAGATGGGAAACCACGGAAAACCATTTTCAGGGCTGCCGATAGTGGGATTCGAACCTACTATCTCCCGGATGCAAGCTCACAGCCGCGCGCCTCTACGCGCACGGCTCGAGGGGTGTGGGATGCATTTAATTGCATTTAATAAATGTCTCCAGGCAATAAAAGCTAGGAAACAGATGCAACAAATAAATACTATAGATGACTGTACAAAGTATCACAGTATTACTGTTAAAGAATGAAATTACACGCGCAAAAAAATAAATACTCTGGATAACTTCACTGCGGAAGTGAGCTGCCGGCGGTTCACAGAATGAGGGACTACACGAGGCTTGTACCAGAGCAGCACAGAAGAAGGAAAATGAAGGAAGGCAACGAAGCGATGGCTGTTTCCGCCATTGTGCTTCCTCCCTACAAATGTATTTATGAAAAAGAAAATGTTATGTAGTTATTTTAATAACTCACGGGTAAAAATGCCTCATCCTTTATATCTACCTATCATAATACATTACAAAGTACATTATAATATCTCTTAATCACGAGGAATTGTGGGTGCCTCAGAGGGGGTGTGTTCATTCCTTGTAGGTCCATAAGAGCAATACTGTTTTCTTAACGTGGAATGAGCTATAAAAGGAAACGATAATTTAATTTCATCGATTGCAGATGTAAAAACATTTAAGCTCTTTAGGCTTTTTTAATCGTTAAATTACCAGCGTTTCGCCCCAGAGCTTAAATGCTTTTAGTAAGAATGATATTTACCGGGCTATCGTTCATCTTTATAGGTGCACCTGGTGGCTATGATCGTTAAAACGGAAGTCTAAACGGTCTGACACCGTGGTTAGCCGGTTCGAGTCCCGTTGGTCGAAAAATTTTCACCATCAGAATGTTGGCTGGCAGGATAGGGGAGGTGGTGGTATACAATTTCTAATCACTAGATTGCGTGCCAAAAGCCTGGATTAAATTCCAAACCTCTCCACAGTGCTCATATGGAGTGAGGGCGTATGACGCTGTTGATGGTGATTCGTCCATCGGATGGAGACATTAAGCCTTGAGCAGACCCCTTGGTGCTATTCGACATAAGTAGGCTCTGTGTGCCGGCGTTGGGTTTCACCCTCTCCCTTCCTACTGTTATATATCACGTCATTCATTTCATTTAATTAACTCCTCTGATGAGGTTGACGTCAGGAAGGGCATCCGGTCATAAAAAACCGCCACGATAGATTCATAACTCGGTAAGGTAACAATACACGAAGAGATATTATTCATGCTGCAAGAAATCCCCCACACTTATTTACGTGCGACAATGGCAATGCAATTAAGGCAGATGTAACTTTCCATCAGATCGCGGGGTTGCTTCTCGCCAATATGTTCAGATTAATAATAATAATAATCTTAATCTGGACGGTCGTCAAAATAGGCAGACTCCGCAGGAAACAGGTGCAGGCCGAGGTATAAATACGAACGCTGCTTGGCCTATCTTTCCGCTTAACTACGACACCCGAGACGACACCATGCCGGACCTTAAAAATTTGATCCACATTAAAAATACATACAGATGGCAGAAATATCGTGATCCAGCTGATCCGGCGAAACATCAGGAACTAGCCCGTAAAGTCTGCAATCGCTTGCTGGAGCGTAAAATTAAAAAATAGGTGGAATTATGCCGTAATCTCTCTGAAAATGAGTCAGATCGCGAATTTTGTTGGATTACTCGTAATCTGACCATATCCTCCCCTTCCTCCCGCCCCCCGGCCGCAATGGACTAGCATTCTCCCCTTATGATAAAGCTGAGGCTTTCACGGATTCAAGTGAGAGTTAATGTATAACTCACGATATTGCTGACGATCACGACGAACACGAACTACTGACCCGTGAGATACACAGAAAAGCCTCAACTTTTAAACAATGGTCGCAAGACAATAGCATACCAGGCATTCCACCTGCAGAGGTACACAGGGTCATTAAGGGCCTAAATGTGAAGAAATACCCCGGCGATGACAAGGTATCGAAGTATGAAATTAAGTTACTGCCTTATAGGGCGGTAATACTTTTGGCTGCTATCTTTTCAGCTTGTCTTAAGACGGGATACTTCCCTGCTGTTTGAAAGACAGGTAAAATAGTTGTCATTCCAAACCCAGCGAAGGAAAGATTGTTCCCTCAAAATTATCTACCAATTACCTTCTTGTCGCATTTCTCCAAATTATCCGAGAGACTTCTTCTCACGCGTCTCAGCGGTTACCTGGGTCCCTAAAGAATACTGTATCAGGAACAATTTTGCTTCCGGTCAAAGTGCAGTACCCAACTTGCGGCGCTGCGCTTAGTTTAGTTTATTACAAGATCATTCAATCAATACACGCCGTACCGCGCTAGCAATATTTTTCGATGTGCAGAAAGCTTTTGACAGTCTGGAACGGAAACTTAATTGCTAAACGTTCCGAAAAATATAAAGTTCCAAATTATCTTGTCAAAATTATTGGCATGTTTGACTAACAGGAGATTGTATGTCTACTATGAAGGGGAGAAATCCACCCCTCGGGCCCTCAAATCCGGTGTCCCATAGGGCGGAGTTCTGTTCCCCACCCTAGACAGTACGCAGATGACATTGACATTTACACCTCTAAGAGGAAGAATGTCCATCCCATCTCCGCACTGCAACAATGGATCTCATCATTCTGGGAGTGGTACGTCCGAAACAAGGTGAAAATAAACCCTACCAAAACGCAGGGAATTGTTTTCACCAATCGCCGGCCTAAATTTGATCATCTTACTATTAACAATGTCCCACTGTCTTGGTCTAAGAAAAGCAATTATCTTGGCTTAGTAATGGATCGTGGTTTGTCCTGGAGACAATATATAGAACAGGCCTTACTGCGAGCCGCGACACAGGTGAAAGCCTTGAGACCCTCCTGCTATAAACTAAATGTGTCTCTTCCAGTATTAAGAGAAACATTTACTTAGCATGTGTCAGGCTCATCCCGCTGTATGGCTGTAAGGCCTGGGGATATATTCTTAAAACTCCTCTCTCCAAATTACAAACTTTCAAAAACAAAACATTACGAATGATGACAAGAGTCCCATTACTGAAATCTAATAAAAAAAGGTTCGAACCGAACTTCGTATTCCGCTTATTAGATCTCAGATTAGCAAAATAGTAAAGATGACCAAATCTAGAATCCTCCTTATTCAGTCTACCGACCCAGGCATCCTATTCTTAATCAGGTCGTAAAGACCGAGAAGCCGAACACTCGTTTCAAACACCGCGGCCCTTGGATAACTTACGACCTGTTTTAACTGGTTATCTCCCCATGTTCCAAATTTTAAGACATATCCTCACTAATTAACATCAAAATTTAATCCTGAAAAGGCCCGTTTGTTATGAAGCTTCGCTCACACACACCCCCGCCCCCCTCCTCTACCCTCTTCGGTCATTAAATTCATCAACACAACTTTCAAAATGATTAGCGATGAAGGGTTTCTTCTCTGACATGGGGGCAAATACCGCCTCCATGACAGATCGCTTTGTCCCCCATCAGAACAGTACAATGGAGATTTTCCGATTCGTCGGGTACCTCTCGGAAACAGATGAGTAGACGGGCATAGTTTTCCTCCTAGGGCTCTCATGTACTTGCTCTCAACAAAACAAAACAGACATTTTTGGTCGGCGGTTGCACAGGAGGCTTCGGCCAACAAGTGGCCACGGCTGGTCTGTGGTCCGACAGCTCTGCACTCCGACCGACCAACCAAACGAGCAGAGGAGCAGAGGAGTGGTGATCGCGGCTCTACCGTAGCTCTGCGTACCCACCGTCGACTGTCCCCAGAATGGTTTTTTCGTGGTTTTCCATTCTCCTGCCCTAAGGTGAATGCCGGGACATTTCCTAATACAGGCCACGGTTCCAACACTCTCATCTTCACCACAAATTTCCTTCTCCAATACAAATCTGGCCTGAGAGACGGCGTCACCGTCTAAGAGGCCTGCCTCCCACTTTTGGGGAGGAATGAAAATTGAGTAGTAGTACTTTGTTTTCCATCCTTCCCCGCAGAGTGACCTAACACAACATGAATTTTTCTCTTATTCTCTTACCTCAATATAAAAGTAGGCATACAAATCAAGGAGAACAGCTCCGAGATAGGTCCAACACTTCTCCATCTCAAATAACCGTAGCTGAGCACTGACTAAGGAGGAT
Organism: Anabrus simplex; assembly: GCF_040414725.1. NCBI lineage: Eukaryota > Metazoa > Arthropoda > Insecta > Orthoptera > Tettigoniidae > Anabrus > Anabrus simplex. The sequence goes on along the minus strand of NC_090265.1, from coordinate 1,038,872,215 downwards.
TTTTTTTTTTTTTTACGGGGGGCCCCCGTAGCCCGCTCCCCCGCCGTGACCATCGACTCAATCTACATGGCCTCCGACATGCTATTAATTTCTAAGTAGAAAAAAGATAGCTGGGTAGAGTGGGAAGTGATACAAGGAGTATCTGCCTGTTTCCATGTCAGACACGTTACCAGGCGAGATTGTGTTAGGTATATGGTGTTGAAGTATGGTATTGAAGGGTCAGGGAAAAACCACATAGGCAGAAAGAAGAAAGAGCCTACATGTAAAACCTGACATCTTTTGATAGCACATGCAAGGATGTGGGCTGGAAAAAGACCAGAGGTTGTGTTAGTTAGGAATATGTGTCATGCAATCATAACCATTTACCTAGCTTTTGTCAATTATTATGGGGGATCAGTCCTTCTTGTCACTGCGCCTCTCTGGAGCACATGAACACCCTGTTCTAAGGCATATTCACGCATTCATGGATACCGATAATTCAAAATTGTTTCTGATCTTCTTCAATCGATCGAAAACATTCGACTTATATCGGAGCTCCGTTACAATGACAGCTGTTCGTTTCGACTGACAATGCCAGGGAGCACACTAGAGATTTTGCTACGAGCCTTAACACTATACGCATGCGCATGGAGATGACGTCATGGTTTATGCACAGATATCTCCATAAACGAGAAGCACGGTAAGGAATGTGCCTTTCCGTCTACAACCACCCTCAAACCAGAGATAGTATTACAGTTGACCGTCCACCACCTCCCCTGTTACTGTTGGCCACAGCTCCCAGAAGTTACTATTGCATTACATCGCTGGAAGATTTCGCTAGCAGCTAATTCTGAACAGGTGTTTGTAATCACGGGATCAGAAAGCCAGAGTCTCGGCCTCAGCCAAAGCCTGAGCGATTCAGCCCGGCAGTCGTAATTTTAGTTTTCTTGTACACTCACAGATTAGTCTCGGAAAAATACGTCCTCGGTTATAAGGGTTCTACCATATTATGAGTGGAGAAGCAACCGTACAAGGAACTTCTAGTGAAATGATTTAAGTAAGTGATTTTGTACTTATTTGCATTCAACTTTGGTATATTTGAGACGAGAACACAAATTTTGTTCCGAACCCTCTGAAAATTTGGTCACGAGCCACCACTGTATTGCTCTATTTGGAAGTGGATTTGTGGATCCATCGCTATTGCTTACCTCATGCACCAGTTAAACCATCTATCAGATGATTCACAGTTAACTTCCTCGCGAGTATCTCACGCCAGCGACCTTGAAGCTGAAGTCAAGCTGTTTCTCACACATTAGCGTCTTTACCAATAATTAACCTTTTTCAGCTGCAATTTTAAAACATTTTGGATTAGTATTTCATCTAAAAATGGAAACTAGTTTCGATTTTCAATGAAAGTCTTCAATTTCACGAACAATTGCCTACAAATTAAATCAAAACTGTGCTAAAATTTTCTTTGTCTCATATAGTCATGCTTCCATAATCCTGAGCCAGAAATCCGGGATTCTATCATGGCAATTCTTATTTAATTATAACTATGCAATGTATATCACCTGGCACTGCGGCCTGAGGGTAGCAAACATGCCTCTTACCTGGAAGCCGCGAGCTCGATTCTCGGTCAAATCAAGGATTACTAACTGGGATCTCAGGGCTAGTTCGAGGTCCATTCATTCTACGTGGGATCACGAGTCACCGACTAATCTGAAGACCATCGGGTTGAGCAGCGGGGCACTTGGTAGGGAGTGAAAATTAAAGATCTTAATAATTCGTGACCTCAGCACTGTTTGGCATAGAGTGATTAGCCGTAATTCCGCCAATTCTTGCTTCCTGGATTCAACGGAGAACTTTTAACTGGTGTAAGCTGACGAAACTTGGGATTATCCAGAATATGAAATCTCGTTTTTTAAATTTCTCAGCTATCCTACAGGGAATCGAATTCAGGTCCTTCTGGATGAGCACAGCAAGAGCATACATTTATTATAACAGGTAATAAACCCCTTTACATAAATTCTACAACTCCCTCTTTGTAGATATTATTTTAGCGTTATTCATATGCATGTAATAAATAGCACGAATGAAAACTCTCAAGTCAAGCATATTTTTATTTTGAAATAATACAATATACTACTGTATTGAAATTTGACATGCGAATTCTCCCAAAAAGAAACCACCAGACCACGGTGTTAATGCTTCTTAAAACCGTTTGGCTGTTGCCTAATAACTACTCTCATTATTTTCAATTCATTCCATGGTGAACTCGATGTGAACAAAACAATAGTTACAGTGAGAGTTCTTTAGTTCTGTAGCCTAATACGTATGATTTCCAAGGTCGTAACGAGCTCAAAGACGTGAATAATTAAGTATAATAAAAGTCGTGCAGTTTAGCGGGGAAAAAAGTTTAAAAATATATTTGACTATGTTAGGCTTGGTATATTATGCTTTATATCGTACAGTAAAACAAAAAAGGAAAAGTCTGTTTAGTTTTAGCGAGTGAAATACCCAAATGTCCATGTTATTCAAACCACTTCTTCGCCGCTCTCGTAATACATATTGTTTGACGAAAGCGTTCTTAAATCATTTCAAATAAATTGTAAATTTATTGAACATCTCCCTTGGTAAGTTATTCCAATCCCTAACTCCCCTTCCTATAAATGAATATTTGCCCCAATTTGTCATCTTGAATTCCAAGTTCATCTTCATATAATTATTCGTCTACTAATGTCATTCTACACCATTTGTCCGCTGAAAACTCGGAACATGTGTACATGTATACCGAAATGGCATAATATTGGACCACTCCTTCTGGGTGCTTAACTTTTCATGTTATATATATAATAGTGTGTACTTTTTACACGTACCTATGTTTATAGTGTTATAATTTATATTGAAATTGCTGTGTGTTTGACAGATTGGAAAGTGTATATGATACATGTTACATAAATTGTCGCAGAGTTCACAATAAACCAGTTTGTCAGATAATGTAAGTACATGAGGTTGATAATCAAATATATCCCAAGTAGCAACAACAAGGACCCACTATCATGAATACCTTCTTCTTTTATGTGGTGAACATAATATTCGGCATTTGCTACTTCTGATTCAGAAAAGAATAAGGGAAGGAAGGTGAAGGAAGGAGGATTCTACCAATTACCAAGAACAAAAGTGATTTATGTGATGAGACAGTGCTTTTGGTGCCAGAGGAGGAACGTGGGAGTGTAATCTCGGATGGAAAACAAACTTTATCACTGAACACAAACTAAATGATAGACGGGGCTGAGCTCGGAAAGTGAAAGTTTTACAACCAATCCTGCCAATATAGAGAAATGTTAGCTTCCTCTCAGAAACTAAATATAAAAACTTCTGTCTCGAAATTGCATATCAAATGCACATAGAAGCAAGTTACCGTGATATTTGCCAAAGTAAATTTCTACTCTTATATTAAGTTTCATTCTACTTTGTAAGTCACCTCAGACTAGCGAGATGCACGCTGTCTCTGGCTGAGTTCACTGTGCCACAAGAATCACTAGTATTGAATTTAGGCATAGTAATAAATTAGATAAAATGATTCCAATATATTTGTTCGATTGGAGATTTAGCACTGTTAAGTTACATGTGTATCAATGATACCAAAAGAATATCTCCAAACGTGTAGTGGGCTTACGTGCATGGTGGTGACCATAACTTAGTAGAAATAAGTTCTTGAATTGAACTAGCATACTAAGCTCTCATATAATACAAGATTTTCCTACTATAACCTAAATAACGTCTAAATGAACATTTCATGCATAAACAATTTTCCTACAAGAAGAACATACCGGTACATAAATATTGATGTGCACATAAATGCTTTCTCTTTGCCTGGCTGAGTGATTCAGACGGTTGAGGCGCTGGCCTTCTGATACCAGCTTGGCAGGTTCGATCCTGGCTCAGTCCGAAAGTATTTGAAGGTGCGCAAAAACGTCAGCCTCGTGTCTATAGATTTACTGGCACGTAAAAGAACTCCTGTGGGACTAAATTCCAACATCTCTACGCCTCCGAAAACCGTAAAAGTAGTTAGTGGGACATATTCTTATTCTTATTCTTATTTTTATTCTTGTTCTTGTTCTTATTCTTATTCTTATTCTTACTTAGCGTATGCTCCAATACAACATAAAATAGTACAGATCCGTAAGTACATCAATAGAAATGGTATCTCTCACAAAACTGAAAGATTAGATGTGTACATGTAAGCTCTTGAATTAGCTGAGTTCAGGTCCTCCAGACTTCCAGAAAAGGCACGGAGGAGACAATCCAACACCATATGTTTTCCATTGTTTGTGGAATGATAGCACAGTCGCAGAAAGGCTACCTGTCTAACCCCACTTATGAAGAAGCCGCATCTGATACGGTTGAGCGTACTCCAGACACACCTAGGCAGATTGAAGCCACTTAGTTTTACTTTTGGATTCTAAACTTTCAGAATGCCTGGTGGTATAGATGTCCATTTATTCCGCCATTTGTCTTTGGAACTGAAGTGACAGTTTATCTATTATTATTATTATTATTATTATTATTATTATTATTATTATTATTATTATCCGCACCATCATCGTCATCATATGCTTTCTCAGCAAGCTACGTAATCTCAGAAGAGGGTTTCCAGGTTATAAAACCGACTTGAACTTTTGATTTTACTTACGTTTCGCCAATAATAATTGCAGTTGGTACCTTCGGAATCAGTTACGAGATGCTTTTGTCTTTAGAAAATCTTAAACGCTACTGTATGTAATCAAGGTAGTAAATATAGTTTTAATGCCATGAAGTTCACTCTAGGATTGGGTATCATCAAATAATGATGATAGCGGTGCATGAAATTATTACCACGCTTTGTCCAAAAATATTACATTACTGTGTTTGATCACATCTTTGGGGTGCTGTATTAAAGTACTTAAAATGATAACAATTTATCCACCCGATTAAACAGAGGTCTTGCAATGCCCATTGAGGGATGGCCAAGTTTAAGACAGGTGCGCCTCAGCCGTCTTTCTGAAAATTACGAAGTCTTCCTATAAGATAGACATATTGTTATAGCCCGGCCCCATGGATGAATGTCAGCATAGTGACCTTCGGTTCATAGGACCCCAGGTTCGATTTCTGGCCAAATATTTTAGCCTTGTCTAGTTAATTCCTGTAGCTCGGGAACTGGTTGTTCGTGATCGTTTTAATACACGTCTTTATTTACATACAATAAACCAAATGTAACAGTCACCAAAGAAACATACAATAGCGAATATATCACCACACTGAGTTGCCGTCAGGAAGGGCATCCGGTCGTGAAACATCGTTAAATTAACATTATTCCTAAGGCTGAGAACTTGATGATGATGATGATGATAATGATGATGATAATGATGACGATGAAGATAAACATATAATGGGCGATCTACGTTTAAGTTTTAACTTTGTTGGGTGAACGATAAACGTGCCATCAGAGATATTTAACATGCCGACATCGTACGACATGGAATGCAGAGTACACTCTGCCCAGCCTTCAAACATCCGACTTCCTTCGTCGAGTTTAAAACGCCGATCTTGGGATTCGAAGGCTACCAACCCTGCCATTTAAACACAGCTGGAGCTATTTTTTTATCTTTTTTGCTAGTTGCTTTACGTCGCACCGACACAGACAGTTCTTTTGGCGACGATGGGACAGGAAAGGCCTAGGAATGGGAAGGAAGCGGCCGTGGCCTTAATTAAGGTACAGCCCCAGCATTTGCCTAGTGTGATAATGGGAATCCACGGAAAACCATCTTCATGGCTGCCGACAGTGGGGTTGGAACCCACTATCTCCCGGATGCGAGCTCACAGCTGTGCGCTCCTAACCGCACGGCCAACTCGCCCGGTAGCTGGAGCTACAGTATGTTAATAAGTATACTAAAGTAGGAAAGTGGAATTAAACGTTTAAGAGTGTGTTCCGTTGCAGAAAGTACTCTTATTTGAAAGTACATGAAGAGGACTCTGCAACCACTGTGCAAGATGAAAGACCTAAACACTATAAAATGATTACGTCATTTTGTAGTCGAACTCCATAAAGGGTACCTGGTAGAGTAGTTCATTTCTGTGAAAAGTGTTTGTTGAATTCTGCATTCACGAATTGGTTCATATTTAAACTAATCAACAGCGTAGTAAAGATGCTCACAGAGAAGTTGAAAATAATTTCAAATGGGGCTGTATTCAGTGTCACGATCGCAAAATTTGACGTAACCGCGTGGTAGGTATTGTCGACATAAAGTACCTAGTCGGTATGGCTGGAAACTTTATTCTTGATATTTTATGTCTTAATTCTAAACAGATTTACACTTCTTCCAAACCTTGAGTTTCGAAACATTTTCCACCTTTGGGGCGATAGACGTGCTCGGCAGGGGCTCCAGTTGCGCTGAACTCCCCTCATGACGCTCGATCACTTTAACTTTTTGACGCTCCCGATAAGCACATTGCCGCTGAATTTGCAAATTCTGATCAGCCTCTCTGTCCTTCTGAATACGGTTTCGATCATTTTTAAGCCATTCATTATCCACATCACGCGAAATTTTATGAAAGAGACGTATTCGCACTGCATTTTTTTTAAATCTTCACTATTTCATTTTGATTTCTTTTTCGTATACGCAAATCAAACGACACATCACATGACATGCTACCACACCGAAGTCCAGAGGTACACTAACTGTTAGCCGGGCGGCACGGCGATTTTTATACATCAAGATGGCGCACTGTCGCATCATCCGATGACGTTATACCGAGGCCACACTCTTCTTATTCGATACAATGGTCCTTCTTTAAAATGAGATATTGAACACTGTCGTCGCTCATCTTGCTTACAAGTTTTATATTTCCAGTCCAAGTAGGCCTACTGGTCCGAAACTATATACGTCAAAAGACAAAAAGGGTGTTTATAAACTAATCCTCTGAAATGTGTGATGGTTCGTCTGATAGGACAAGGAGCTCTTGACACTCTTTAGATTCCTATTCTTCTGACGCTCTAAACGTCACCCTCCATGCAAAGCCGATAAACAAGCACCAACATGCCACCTGCACTTCATTGGGGCTAATCAGCTGTGAATTCGGTCACACGGTTGGTCAGAAATACCACATGTACTTTACGTTTGAAGATCCATCTGGTCAAAATGGCGTTAATTATTTATAGGTACTCTCAACTACGTACGTATCGTTCGGTCACACACTCGTGTGGTCACAGCAAGCCAGTATTTCTGTCCGTTATGTACTGGGTGTGACTCGAACCCAACACATATTTGAGTTTGGCTCCACGCGCTGAGTAAACCACTTTGTGCGTATCATCTCCAACTTACTCCCACTGTCTATCTTTATTTTCCAGAACATCATCAGGCAGCATATAATTAATTCAAAAATAATTGTATTCAGATTTTTTAAATAATTTCTACGTGAACTAAAGGTTGAAAAATACAAAATGTAATAGAGAAGAATATAATTAATACAAATTATAACTCTGAAGAGAATACATTCCCTGCGAAAATGAATCTCGGACTAGGAGATTCCCAACGTTCAGTAATGAGTAAGGAACTATTGAATTTATGTAACTTAAAAGCTAAAACACTATAACATACCTGTAACAACAAACCCGTGAAAATATTTTAAATAGTTTATCTCGATAGACTAAAAAGCTTTTAAGTTGTATTAACTAAGTAGACACTGGAAAGTAGGGCTTCCTTCTTAACATACTACTTAATTGTCACAATATATTCAAGATGTATGAGATCCTATGCTTAACGAACAAAATGCATTTGATATAGGAAATATTTAACGAATCTATACTAATCTACTAACAATACATCACGGTACAATGTAAATGTCGGTGACATAATTGTACTAAATCTCAAATCTTTGCTATTATGGCCGTATTTATTCAATGACAACCTTTATTCACATGATTAGCATTAAATTCTAAATGAAAAATCCGATTTACAACTGTATTTGTTCCCAAGCGCGGGTGAAAGCTCGTCTAAAAAATTAATCAAAGTGTAGATCTGTTTATAATTCAGTTACTTAATACAATCTGTTTATTTAAATCTTAAATAGTATACGAAATAACTTTTAATAATAATACAGCAACGTACTCCATAAATTGAAAACAATATTCAATGGGGATTTGTTAACTGTATATGATTGAAAACACAGCACAAAATGCAATAATTACTAATCGATAATGGAATTAATAAAAGCATTGAAGCTGTAGAAGAACTTTCTAGTGATTATATTCTGTAGAAACTCCCAGTCTTCTACAAGACCGACACTTTCAACGATGCCCAGGGGCAGTATCCGGTGAAACGCTGTGAGTTGAAAGCCCAAAGGACCACCGACTACAGAGCTAAAATATCTTCCATTTTCTTCATGACACCAGCCGTGAAAACGTAATAGTATAAAACGTACCCCACTCCCATAATTAACAGGGTCATATCAGTACAATCCGTCTCTGAAAATACCAAAAGAGAGCCCTCTGTATCATCAAATATTCATAATAACCCAGTCCTTGACCGAAGGACTTCTCCGAAAGAAGCCCATATAATGTCACGAAAGTTGAGTGTGTATCTTTTGTGTGCCAACAATCCACGTGGAAGCAGTAAACACACCTGTCCACGAAGGGGGGGGGGGGAGGGGGGTTACAATATGAAGTTAGATTTTGGCTGCAACAAGAAAAATTTCCTCCATCAACTCAAGTTCATGATTTAGCCACTAATTAAAGTTTAAAATATGATCAATTAGATAGTAATTAAGTCATTAGTGTTTATTACACGAAGTTGTTACCATCCTTGCCATCATTGCGTTAATTTCCTCACTTCTATCATTAAACCAATCTGATTATCACGATCACCATCATTAATACAATTAATTAGTACATGTACTGTTAAATTTTAAATTTGTTAAGTATACTGTAATTGAAGACTTGGTCTATTTGATGCTTTTCATTAAAAATAAATAAATCAATAAATAAATTAAATAAATAAATAGATAGATAAATAAATAAACAAATAGATAAATAAATAAATAAATAAAATTAAATGAAATATCCCAAGGGTGGCCGCCTTTTAAGTTATTTTATCTTAGACAATGACGTGGCATACTCCGTTTAAAAATAAAAGCTGTATTTTTTCATTTCTAAATACTTAATTTCATTACCTCCCATGTTGCATACAAATATTTTTATACAGTAATATTAGTCAGAACTGTACATCCATGAAGTCAAAAATACTATGTTTGTATATATATTATTTTTCTAAAACAATCGGAAGTTTTCACAACAGATGAATTAATCAGGACAGAAAAGATGTCTAAAGAAATTTTGTACAGAAACAAACACGCGTTAACCTACTGGCCACCCTCTTTCTACACAATTGTAAGTGTTCTATGTATTCTTTTTACACATTACTATCGTCTCAGAGAATCTCCCACTATTGCGAATACAGTCTCGTTTATACTCGGACTTCATGAGACGCATTCAGCATACGCCTAAAATGCTGCTTATCACTCTCCTAACACAATGTAATGACGCATATTTATTAAAAATTATATATTGAGTAAATATACAGGTGAAATGTAACTAATGCACCAAATTAACACAAGTAGTAGATCTTAAGGAGAGAATCACAATGTCGCAAGTTTCAGGTCTATAGCTTGCTCCGTTCTCGACAAATGGCGTGTTTTGGGAATTACACGAATTGTAACGCTGCGGTTGGCGGTAGCTACTAACGAGGCACCCGGGGCACGAGTGCAAATATTTAAACTGATTGTTGCCTGCTGTCGTTTCTTAAAGGTAGAGCGTCCGCTGTCAACGCTGTCCAGAGCAACGACTATAGTCTGATCAAATTAAGATTTGACCTGGGAAAAAAATTGCTTCAGAAGCGATTGAAGTGGTATTCAACTCGACGAATGTTGCTTTTTAAAATATCCAAAATCCGCCAAAATCTGACCTTGTAAAAGTACCTAAAATTCAAATCCAAAATGACTGCCTTTTTTCTAAATAATCGTATTTGTTAATAAAAGATGAAATGTTTTCTAATATGTAATTTTAATACGTATAATATTTAAAAAACATTTTCTTGTTTCAGGAAAAATTACTAAAAAATGTCTGCCACTGGACAATATTGTTGTATTTGCAAAACAATTGTTGAAGATGGCCAGGAGGCAGTGACTTTAATGCAGAAGGGTGCTGGTGACATAAAAGCATCATGGAAACTTACTTGAATCTAATGATGAGAAACAATTTACTTGTTGTGGATATTGTTTCTAAAATGGAAGAGTATCTTAAAGAAACTGTTGCAAAGCGTATGATCGAAGACACATGAAAAGAAAGCTTGAACATTATGGTGAAATAATATTTCGTGAAAGTGGAAAGGCTGACATCATAATAATAAAAGAGACTCCTGCGACTACTGAGACTCTTAGATCCTACCATGCAAAGTCAAAAGACTGTGATCCTGAATTACAAAACATACGCATAACAGAGGTAGCTCCAAGACTAATCAAGAGTGATGTGAAAGCTTGTGAGCGGGCAAATAAAGACACATATTCATCAAGAGATGATCTCACTACATATAAATTAGGAATTACCTTCCTGGCAACTTAAGGTGTAAAATTGCTTGTTGGGAAAAATGTCTCGACTAAAGTTGGTGCAATTAGCCAGAGTATTATTCAAGCTATACGCTCAAGAATTTTGATACGCCCACTGAAGTGAGTTGTAGCTATGTGGATTCTCCACAAACACTTACTCATCGAATGATAGTGGAAAATGTTGCAGTAGCTTCTTCATTTGTAGCACTGCACGTTGGTCACCTACAGAGTCAGCAGCAAAGTACCACCGTTTTCGTACGTACTACAAGATCAGTGTTTTGAAAATCAAAAGAAACGCTTTTACAGAATAGTGTTGCTTAAGGAAAACTCATATTACCCTGCAATGTCCGATATGCCGCCATTTTCCAGAATGTTTACTAAAAATGTTCCATTGTTCTTGTAAAATGCATTGCACAACAATGCAATGTGGATGCGAACATAGTGAGCTGCCTTGTTCTGCTTCTCGTGGGGAGTGCCAGATCAGTGGATGTGACAATATCGTTATAATAGGAAACAATGATTGCGATTCAGATGCCTACTTGTGCCAACAACACTTTTTTCATTACTTAAAATTTTACATGACACTTGATTAGTCCCGCAACTAACTCTAATATGTATTTTTTTTTTAAATTCAGGATCACGCTCCTTTGACTTTGCATGGTAGTATCTAAAATTTGATCAACAGTCTCTTTTATCGTTACGATGTCGGACTTTCCACTTCCACGAGATATTATAACACTTTCGCTACAATGTTCTGCGAGCTTTCTTTTCATGTGTGTTCGATCATATGTTTTGCAATGACTTTCTTCAAGATACTCTTCCATTTTAGAAATAAGACCGACAACAAGTGACTGTTCCACGTCATTAGATGCAAGGTAAGTATATTTCTTCGGGAAAGCGTCTTGTTGCTCTTCATTGATTGGACGCCTTTGTTTCTGTCACTTTGAGGACTGCTTGATACGTGCATATTCTTGAGGACTATTTTTTCCACTACGAAAGTTTGCAATATAGGTGTGGTAGTACATGCAAGCGGCAGCAAGCGGATATGAAAGGATATATTCAATGCATCATTTTACCACATCGCAGCGTTTTTGATGGTCTCAGGAAATTTGGATGGCTGTATCTTACATTGTCCTGAATTCAGTTTGTACTTAGCAAAAATATCCACATAGTTCCGCAACGCAAGTAATCAGTTCGAGCGAAAAAGGGTCCTTCTGCTAAACAGACATTTTTTTCTTTCCAGTGCATATATTACTTTCTGATTGTCCCATATACGAATTTTTTTCTTATCAGTGTGCGTTCTTCTGCATAACACATGAACTCTATTTCCAGCACTTGCAATCACATCGCCTTACTGACTGCGTTATGCCATCGGCGATCTTCTGCATAAATGCCACTGCCTCTTGGCCATCTTCGACAATGGTTTTGCAAATACAACAATGTGGCATCCATCTATATATATAAAATAAGAGTTTTGTCTGTACATTGCTCAGAATTTCAAAAGAATTGTATTTCTGTATCGTTCATGTCCATAGCAACAAGGAAATGCACTTTTTACTTTTCCGTAATGTCTGTCTGTCTGTCTGTCTGTCTGTCTGTCTGTCTGTCTGTCTGTCTGTCTGTCTGTCTGTCTGTCTGTCTGTCTGTCTGTCTGTCTGTCTGTCTGTCTGTCTGTCTGTACACGCATCACAAGAAAACGGCTGAAGAGAATTTAATGAAAATCGGTATGTGAAGTCGGGGGATGAGCCCCTACAATCTAGGCTATACATCATTTTGCTCACGCTGAGTGAAATGGTAGTTTAGGGGAAGACCTAAAATTTAATCATCAAATATTTATATTATTAGTGGTCCTATCGATAAATACTACATAACCAAAGTTATATAGAATTAAATTTCCGATCATTTATGTCATACATTGTTGTCGCACCGGCTTTGATAACACAGATATTCAGGAATTTGTATTTTTGTTGCCAAGTCCATATCAACGCCGAGCCACGAGAAAATGGGTTAACAGAATGTAATGAAAGTTGGTATATAGAGTCGGGGAATAAGAAACTACAGTCTAAACTATAAACAGTTTTATGCGCCGTGTATGAAATTGTAGTTTAGGGGAAGACGCCTAAAATTTAATTTTTAAATACCTATGTTATTGGTCCTATCGAAAAGTACTACATAACAAAAGTTATAGAAAATACAATTTCCGCGCCATTTATGTTTTATTCAATGTTATCGTACCGACTATGATACGAGTGGTATTTCAGAATCGGAAGAAAACTAAATGTGAAGGCCTACAATATTGAAAGCGCGTAGCATTGATCAACAATAACATTACATTGACTATTGTTTGTTGTGGTGGGCTTTGTGTCTTCTGTTGCCACATATCTACAATAGTTTGGATGAAAATTGCCTTACGTCGCACCGACACAGATAGGTCTTATGGCGACGATGGGATAGGAAAGGACTAGGAGTGTGAAGGAAGCGGCCTTGACCTTAATTAAGATACAGCCCTAGCATTTGCCTGGTGTGAAAATGGGAAGCCACGGAATACCTTCTTCAGGGTTGCCGACAGTGGGGTTCGAATCCACTGGATGCAAGCTCACAGCTGCGCGCCCCTAACCACACGGCCAACTCACCCGGTCGTACTGCGTATAACAGTCTGCCTGAATATTAGCGGAAAGTAGCTGGGGAGTTGGATAACTTTCTTCTTTAGCATGCTATTCCTCTGGTTCATAAATTTTCTGATACTACTGGTACATAACATACTGGATCATCATAGCATTCGAGCTGTTCAATCCGTACTCTGAGGCACTGATTGGAATTAGCAGTTAGCATATTTAAGAGAATTATGGCAGAGGAGTGTTCACGGCTGTCTGTAGCCTGGTCATTCCAGCTCTGGAACTTTGGACTGTTAGATCGGCACCGTAGTACTGTTCGTTAGAAGTGAGAAAGTGTGCGGTTTTTCATTTGATCGAGTATTTTATACGATAACATTGTCCGGCTCCATGGCTAAATGGATAGCGTGCTGATCTTTGGTCCAGAGGTCCCGGGTTTGATTCCCGCCCGGGTCGGAGATTTTAACCTTAAATGGTTAATTCCCTTGGCTCGGGGACTGGGTGTTCGTGCTGTCCACAACATCCCTGCAACTCACACACCACACACAACACTATCCTGCACCACAATAACACGCAGTTACCTACACATGACAGATACTGCCCATCCTCTTCGGAGGGTCTGCCTTACAAGGGCTGCACCCGGCTAGAAATAGCCACACGAAATTATTATTATTATTATTGTTATTATTATTATTATTATTATTATTATTATTATTATTATTATTATTATTATTATTATTATTATTATTATTATTATTATAACATCGCTACTTTCCTACTGACGTTTTTGTAATGGCCTTTGTTTACTTCAGTTACAAAAACCACAAGGTCAGTCTTTCTGAGAATCCCGTAGCGAAGCGCGGGTACATCAGCTAGTGTTTATTAAACCTTGCCTGAAACAATAAAATGTTCTTTTCAGATTATATCTGTTAAAATTACACATTAGAAAACATTTCATCTTAACTATCAAATACAATCATTCAGAAAAAGGCAGCGATTTTGAATTTGATTTCTGATATGATAACGCTCTCACTACACTACTTTCCGAAGGTCGGATTTAGGATATTTTTAAAAGCAACAGTTGTTGAGTTGAATCCCACTTCAATTACTTCTGAAGGAATTTTTCTCAGGTTATGGCTCAGTTTTCTTAACTTGACTAGACTACCAGCACTAGTGCATTGGTGGAGTTTTATGACCGTACAGGGTGCAACTACACGCTTTAAACTTAATAAAAGTAATGAACGTTCGGTAACTATTCAACAATATGGCATTAATCGTAACTTGACGTATTCCAATGCTGATGATTCCTCTCCCTTAATTGTGCTCTGAAGGTGAAAATCGGAAACCACCGAGCACTATCTTCAGGACAACCGGCAGTGCGATTCAAACCACTCACCATCCGATCACAGCAAACTCACTGTAACACACATTAAGACACACACTCACCACCACATTGATACGCAGTATTTCTCCTATAAAAGTTGGTAACATGAAGGTCATTCAACCGTAAAACTCAGCCAAATCTCTTATATATCCTGACCCCGTAGAAGAAAATTGATAAAATGGGGTAATAGAAACAATAGAAACAGGAACTTTATTTGTGCCGACGATCTGGCTCTGGCAGGCCAGTGTGGAAACGTTGAGAATACTGAAGCGTTGCTGAATTACAAAAATAACTGGTTGTTACAAAATCCTAGCAATACCTAGGTGTGTGCTATTCACCTGAAGAACGAGGAAGCTAATAGGTAGTTGTGTGTAGAGCGAAAGAGCAAACGACTGGAGCACTATATTTCTCCAAAATATTTCTAATTTTCCTTGGATCGTGCTCTAACGCACAAAGCATAACTGTATCGACACCGGGAAGAATGTCCTAAACCGCAAAAACATCCTTCGGAACTTGAGTTATAGTAAAGGCGGTACATATTCAACTCTGCTGAGGACTTCAGCTCTTGCCCTTAGTTTCTCCGCGGTACAGTAGAATAGGCAAGCCCTGTGTGGTTCATATCTGCCCACAAAAAGCGAGTGCATACAGCTATCAATGGTTACAGGATGTCCAAAAGCAACTCCCATTGAGAAACTTTACTGACTTACTTGTATCACTTCACCTAAAATAAAGTGAGAAGTTGCGGTAAGATACCAGGGAACGAAGGCGCACCACAATGGGACCGACCTTTGGTTTGGATGCTACCCTGAATAATCGACAAATAACTGTTCCTCCAGACCTGCGTCAACCAAGAACAAAACATATCTCCGAGTAGATGGTGTCCTCAGGATCTCCACCTCCTAGACATCACGTGGGCTGGATGACATGAAGATCGCTGAATCGCTTGAGAAGTGGCATTGGAAGGTCCAGCAACAGTCCCAAGTATTGCGGTATTTCCGAGTGAAATCATAATTCTGCGACAGGGGAGAAAATACAAACTATCCCACATATACATTCCACGTGTACACTCCAAGACCGCACTCAAGCCACTGAAGAGGACATTGATGTGGGTCTCATCTGGACAGACACCGTGTGAACACTCAGTGATTTTTTGTGATCCTTCCTTACGTTATGAAAGTCATCAGTGCTCTGACAGGAAACAATATTAAATGAAAGAGATAAAGAACACAGTGGAAAAAAGAAAAAGTACTGGAGTGACCAAAAATCAAGAAAGGAGACAAAACATAAAATCGTTTTATATGGTCCATAGATGGCCGTAATCGAAGAAAGAAATAAATAAAGAAAGAAAGAAAGAAAGAAAGAAAGAAAGAAAGAAAGAAAGAATGTGAGTGGCTCAGACGGTTAAGGCGCTGGCTTGCTGAACCCAAGTTGGGAGGTTCGATTCTGACTCAGTCTGGTGGCATTTGAAGGTGCTCAAACACGCCAGCCCCGTGTCTGTAGATTTACCAGCACGTAAAAAAAAATCCTACGGTACAACACTGTGGCACTTCAGCATCTTCGAAAACCGTACAGGTAATTAGTGGGGCGTAAAACATATAACATTATATTTAAAGTACGGGTTCAGCGTATTGGCCTTTTCAGTAATGCAATTACCAGCGTTTCGCCCCAGTCTGGAAGTGAGCTTTCCAGTTGAATTACCACACCTTTCCAAGGCGCTGACTGCTGGAAGTGTTTGAACACGTTAATACTAGCAGTAAGTGAAATTAAACTATGGTTCTCTTCTGGAAATTGAAATCTTAACGTTATAGTTAACTTCAAGTTGACGAGGTAAATTTTCTGTGACGCTGGGATACGAAAGGGTTGGGTCTAGGAAGGTAGTGATTATGGCATTGATATATGTTCACGGTTATTAAAATGGAATACAACGGAAAGTTTTCCATCAGGTATGCCGACAGTGAGGTTCGAAACCACCATTTTCCGAATGCAAGCTTTCGCTTACCTCAACTCGCAACCCGTCGCTCGGGAGCCAGAATCCTTTCGACAGTGAGAATAGTGACCTGTAAGACAATAACAGGGATGTTGATAGAACTGTTAATACTCTGTGCAGTGTTGTCAGATGATGATCGAGAGCTGATCAGTATTCCCGGGTTCGCTCCCCGGCCCAATCAACCATTCAGCGCCCCGCCTGTCAAGTTCGCTCAACTCATTCTCTGTTGGGAGGTCGATAAGTGGAGAATACGTGACACATGGTAGGCTCGCTGCAGTCCCCACCCACTCCAGACGATCACACTTCTTTATTCTTCCGGTCTCCCATCTGGGACAAAGTCTTGATCATCTGTCTACTTATCAGGGAATGTTAAGGGAGGAAATTTATCAACCTAAAATGACAACTAACCCTTCAATCTGTCCTAAAAATAACTGCTCATACTCATTTGGCTAATTTTTGCTGCACAAAATAGTGAACCTACGTTAGTTAAAAATCAATCATATAACTAACATCATGATGATTCATATTTCTGGTTGGAGTGTATAACATGGAAAAATTACCAAGAGAGAAAATGTCGTCAAGATTATCAAATGTATTCATCCAATTTCTAAGGGCCAATTGTTGACTCTTAATAAATTAGATCACTCAGAGGATTAGTTTTGTTCAGACGCTGTTCACCTATTCACTGCATGCTGGGAGCGTTAAGGATTCAGTGGTAGATTTTTAGTGGCGAAGCAGTCATTTGAAATTTCAATGAATAAATGTAATAGATCCCTCATAATAAGAGCTAGGAGAGATTTTTCGTCCGTCGGGCTGAGTAGCTCGCACGGTAGAGTGCTGGTCTGCTGAGCCCAACTCGGCAGTTTCGATCAAGGTGCTCGTCAGCCTCGTGTCGGTAGAATTCGTTCGGGTCGAAATTCCGGCACCTCTGCATCCCCGTAAACTGTATAAACGAATAACATTATTACTACACAGCACTGAAGCCGTCTCCCGCTGCACTTCAGCCCTGAGGTGACTTAGCCACGGCTCGCTGTTCCCCGCATGACCCGAGTGCTCGCTGCTTGCCCAAAGCACCAAATGCCCCAATGGCTACCACAAGTCTACACATTCTCTGAGAACTCACTGCGTATCGATTCTATATCGTCGAAGAAGTGTCGTGACCTACCTGTCCAGTGAGACGATCTCGTAGGTTGGTCACCAGGCAGTTGGATGTTGAAGTATTACCTGACCTGCCGAGCGGAATGTAGGGAGGTAATTTGTAGGTATGATTCGTCCCGCAACTCCCGAAATAAAAGATGAAATTATTTCTCTGTCCTTTATTACTGAGGACAACTAAAACTACTATGTACAGTATATTTACAAGTCTGAATGTAATGATCTATAGAGAGAGCGAGCTTGTTCCACGCGCCTACTGTTCTACTACGCGTCTATCTTAATCTTGCCCTACGGCACTTGGGCTATGCCCGAACAGAATCTCGTCCTGACAAGTACGAACTACTGGCTGGAAGAAGGCCCCGCGCCATCTTGGCCAGGGATTATATCTCCGCTTCTGAACTCAAAGTTCTATCCCTACCTCCTACCAAGGGGTTGGGTCTTACAGGCATTGCTAAACTGATCATCTTGTCAGTGGCTCCCTCAAGTGGCTATTCTCAATAGTGTCACAGTAAGTGCTGCTACCTAGGCACTACTGTCTTCTGTCTCACTTTGTCCTCATCCTTCCCTGTTTTCCTAAAGTGCATCTGTAATGGCCTTGACTGGCCGTGTACTGAGCTTTGTTCCTTTGTCGGGCATCGGGCGGGCCGCCTGGCCCGCTGGCATACTAGCTCTGTTTGTCGATACACAGTAAATACCTTGTTGTGATCAACAAGTCCCAGCTCTTAGTCAACACTTGTGTAAGCGCACTTCGAAAACTCTCTCCACTACATGTAACTTCTTGAAATATTTCCCTTTTCTTACAGTAACTAAATCTGACTATAATTATTATTCAATTACCTTAATGCTACAAGGTGTCTCCTGTCTTTGATCATCATTCTAACACTAATTAATCTCCTCTGACACTTTGAGCTCAAGACTCGGCTGCGAACCCCGGCTGCCTTCCACCTGGCAGTCCGCCGGTTCGAGTCCGTGGGAGGTCGGTACACGACAGAAGTGCAAGTCACTCGACTATTATCGTTCTCTTTAGGCAGTTAGATTGTCTTTCTGTTGTAATTACCTGGTTGTATCAGTCATCAAAAATTCAAACTGCGCGCTTATTTGCGTATGGTCTGACAAACATCAAGGTGACAGTTGTCAAAATGACAGACGTCCAAAACAAATGTCAGATGTTTGTCATCTTGTACAAGTGTCAGTGGTGTTGCACACTATATCCCACGGGTATCCAATATAAGCCAGAGGACTGGAAGGTCGTTGGCAGTTTGTCGTCGAGACGTACCAACGACTGCTGGTTGCCAGCAGGTCACCGCTCTCGTGCTTCATCTGCGCCTGAGGGAAACTGGGGACAGTTGGGGAACCGGTGAATGCTCACCGGCCAGTGGTTGACAATTTTTGGAGGGAAGAGGTCACTGACCCAATCGTTGACTTACTCCATGGAGTCTGTTGGGTTAGGTGAAGACTGTTATGTTAACAGGAGCACGTGGTTTGAGTCAGCTGTCAAAGGTGATAGACGTCAAAGTAAAATGTCCCCTATCTTGTACTAGTGTCGATTGTGCTGCGCTCTGTATCCCCACGTATCCAATTTAAACCAGGAGCAAATTGATTGTGATAGCGGACGGACGTACGCGCCTTCTGCTTGCCAGGAACTTGTACTTGTCAGTACACGCCAGAAGTAATTTGTTTGGTCACTTTTAAGCGCACTGAAATAGCATTTGTCTAGCACTTCTCAGTGCTACTTCTCTTTCGAGGTACCATTTCAGGACGAGCTATGACAGACGACGTCGACTGCTGCTATTTTTTTAGAGAATTATGTGAGCCCGAAGGGTTTCATGTTCAAGCAACGCTACGTAGAACCACGGATGCCTATACTCGTGGACTACTATAGGACGGAGCTCAAGAGCGAGTTGGGGAGAGACCTGATCGTCGACACCCTGCGATAACCGCCGGATGGCTGGAGAAGGATGTCCCCATCTACGTGCATCGAATGCTTCCTCCCAAGAGGCCTAATTGTTGGGCGCAAGGAAACACAGCGCCTCAGCGAGATACAGGCATGTATCTTTAGACTGTTCCAGATGGTGCGCCTACCTGGCGCCGGAGAGAAGCCGAGGCCGATAGCAATGACGACCACTGCCGCAACACAAACAACCAAGAAGGAGAAGGGACTGGACAACAAGTTGGTTTGTACCGACTTGTGCCTCCCAGTTGTAATGGAGACTAAAGACACGAGCACTGATGTGGACGGGGATGCAACCTAGTGCACGACGGCGCGACTCAGGTTCTACGGCCCTATTCCACCAAGTCAGCGCAGACTCAGTTTCTGTAGCCTTGTACTGCCAGGTGGACGCAGCCCAAGGCCTTCAGCCAGGTTATACCACCACCCGCACGGGCACCCCGGGAGGGCCTCCCAACTAGGTGCAATCCACGGAGGTATAGTTGGACGCTCGGCGTTGCGTGGCTGCTACCCGGACTCACGGCCTGATAGCATCACCCTCACTAAGCAGACTCCTGAATGTGCCCAACAGGACAGGGATTACACCAAGGGGTTGGCACCCACTGCTGCACCCACTAATTAGGGAGTAGTAGACGCCGGTGCGAAAGTGGGGCAGCCCGTGGCGTTACGGTACCATGGTCGTAAAGAGAGGCACCACCAGGACGAGCCCTCACCTCCAAGGTCCCACACCGCTGGCTGCGCAGAAGCCTGTGGCTGGAGAATATTATGTTCATGCGCGTACCGCCATGTTGTGGGTGCTCCTCAGCTTGACAAGGAGATCGTATTATGGAATTCATGCAATACGCATACAAACACCCGTCGACAGGTTATTTTTATTCCTACTACTCGGGATAACACAGTAGGAACATATCATAATAGTAATAATAATAATAATAATAATAATAATAATAATAATAATAATGGCGTGTGGCTAGCGTCCTGGTGCAGGTGTTACGAGTTGACGCCGTTTAAGTGACCGCGTCTATGAGGATTGGGCCCTACCTATGATTAATTCTAATGACGAATAAGGCACACAAGCCCAGCTCCCGAGCCATCAGAATTAACCAATGAAATTTAAAATCCCCGACCCGGCCGGGAATCGAAACCGGGCCCTATGGACCAAAATCCCGCACGCTAATCATTTAGCTATGGGGCCAGACAGTAAGAACAGATATTAATTAGGTGCATCGAAAATTAAATTATAAAAAGGTGCGGCAATAGCAAGCAGGAGATCCGTGAAGAAATTCTCGTCATTTCGCAAACCGAAGTTACGACGTTACTTATTTTAATTTAAATACTAAGTAGAAGATATGTAGGATAATAATCCTGCGGTCTAAAGTGGTAAAAGTGGACCGTAAATTAATTCTCGTAAAATGTCCAATAATGTCTCATATCAAGCCTCAGGGAAACTTAGCCATTCACTGACCCTAGTAATTTCATGACAGCCTACTCCGACTACCGTGCATACACAATACATATGCATATATCAAGGCTGTGATAATATTAAAATACACTTTTGTATAAAAACTGAACAAATTTTGCATTGTTATTGAACAATGTCCACAAATCCTTTGGATAGCCTATAGTTGGCGCACAAAAAAAAATTAAAAATACCTTTAGCAGGCTGAATAAGAAGACTGTAAACACTACGTCCCGCCAGCGAAGGCATACGTTATTTATATCAGCTATATTTTTCTTTGTGTCACAACTCGGTACGTTGATTTCCGTGTTACTGTAATCGAGTGTCTGTATTGCGTGAATGAGCTCTGTTGCACCTTGGATGTTTGTTACGTCGATTATATTCTACGGTTCGTGTGTGGAAGGCTCTTTGTTATTATGCATGTACAAAATTTATCTCCGATGTCGCTACTATGTTGTCGTGTATCGGAAGGGCCTGTACATGGATGGTTTGTGCTGTTTTGGCATTTGAATTTTATATGAGAGACGTATCGATGATGTGATTTGGGCCTCCGATCTTGTGTGGGTTTGGCCTCGAATATCCGCGTGAGACGTTATTTATGAACCGTGCTTCTACATTTTGGGATCCTTTTGACCATTGTTATCTATTATGTGTTCTCTGTTTTTGGACCCCTTTTCAACTTATTGCGCGAGTGTTCGAATGTGAGATATATAGCACGCATATCATATCGCCTAGTTCTGTCGTTTGCTTTTACACTTTGGGGGGCTCTGGCATATTTTGGGCGTGTATGTGTTCCCTTAGCAACGCCTTGCTTATCCCTGATCCCGAGTGCCATGCTTGCGCGTGCCTTCCTTTCCTTGATCTTTGGTTTGGCCATATTTTATCTTCCCCCTTTTTTAGTTCGTTGGAAACCATTGTTGTGTGGCATTTCATTGAATGGCCGTGTATCGCTATCTGCAAAAAATTCGTCCTCTTGATATGGATATCTAATAGTTGATTAATATGGACTGAGTTCTGCGTCACGGACCCAGTCTATTTTGTTTCCAGGTAACAATTTCTTTTGTTTTAATCTGATAAATTGTATTTTATGTATGGTTGAACCTGTTGGCTGAATCACGTTGTGGGTAGGCGCGATGCTATGATGATAGTAATTAGTTTATTAAGCTTATGTATTGTTTCCCTCTGGGCCTGTTTTCCTTTTTCTTATTTTATCTCTTCCTGATTTTTGTGTGGCCATTTACTATTTTGATTTAATAGGTATTTAATATACTCTTTTGTTTTTCTAATCGGCGTTATTATTGTAGGAGTTGGAGGGTAGCCTTTTAAATGTTATCCTTTTTATTTAATAGGCTCGAGTTCAGTTCACGACTTAATCTCTGGTCACTTTCGACCCGGTCCACGGGAACATGATGGTAAGTATTTATGTATCGCCGCGTTACCTCTGGTTGATTTGAGCTTCCACTGATTTTTACTTTTGTTTTCAATTTTCGTTTTCTTTCTGCCTGTGTATGTGTTGTGTTTTCCGGCTATTTATTCCTCGGTGCCCATCGTGCCCAGACCTGCCGTGGGCATGCGAGAAGAATAACATGGGCTGGTCTAACACAACAATATATCGTATTCTTCGTAGGAAACTACAGGATCGCAATCCGGGGGTGCATCTCTCACAAACCTCGTGTGTATCCTAACCTAACATTTCTCCTCTAACCTCACAGACCCCATGGGGTAGACGATCGGTTAGGTCAGTGAACTTCAAGGTATGGCCGCCAGGACGGAGATGTTGTTGTCAGAGTTCCCGTTCCCATCCCCTACCAGGGGATATTCAAAAGAGATCTGGAAGGGAAGAACGATGACATTACCGGCTACCCTACCGTACGCTGAAACACCGCACGGGCTGTACTGAGACGTACACGGCGAGCCCACCAGCAACCAGCAAGCGATAGCCCACTCCAATCGTCTTACGAGCTCTGAGAATTCCCAGAGGAGAGGGAGGGTAGACTAGGCACCGAGTTTAAATATCGAAGGGCTGGGTCTCTACCTGGAGCAAGACACGTCGTTAAGTGGGCACATCATCTCGAATATTATACATACCAACACAACAACAACAATAACTACCACAACCACGACCTCAGGACTTTCCTTCCGGTTACAGTGGTCCTTAGCAGCGGTGAAGCCTCCATACCCAGCGACAATAACTAATTTTCACAAATTAACAACATTCGCTTTATAAGACCTCATTCTAGAAAAGAAACACTGCGAATGTACACCAAGCCATGGGATAAATCCACTAACAAGGAGAACAGAATGCTTCCGATCTATACAAGAAGTACCCCGCGCCAAAACACGTACTATTCAGCCAGAGGATAAGAAGGTAGCGGGCTTTCTACTCTACCTTCTTAGGCGTTTACCCCACTGCATAACACCATACACTCAACACCAAAGAAACGGTATTTTTACTAATCTGTTACTCATGATTTGTTTGTTTGTTTACAGTGTTACCAATTTAGCCATTTTATAGCTAGTTCCAGCTGTTTTAAAAATTGATTTGCTACAAAACTTTGAGTGTAGCTATTAGCTACCTTTTAGCTACAAATTTCAGTTACGTAAGCAATTTTGGCTTTCTCCCATGTTAATACTTGTCTTCACGATTCCCGGATTTCTTTATATTGTAAGTGTGAAATAAAATCAATGTTGTTTGATTTAGGAGCGCATGCACAACGCGATAACCATAAAAGCGGCCGATACCCCTACTTGTCTGCATCAGCGGACAATAGACTTGCACACTACAACACAAATATAATCCGATAATAGACGAGTTGTGGAACGTTTGTCCGGTAGTGTGCGTTACTTCAGTCGCAGTCTCAGTAAAGTGGTATCCACATTCCCTGCCATTGTGGAACTTCAACGTGGGTCTACTGATAGTATAGTGAAAAGCATACTACTTCTGCTCTCTGAAAGAAATTTAAACTCTAATAGCTTAATTGGTCTAGGGACAGGTATTGGTAATGTTATGACGGAAGAAAATAACGGAGTGTTTGCTCATCTCAAAGAAAAATTACAAATTCCTTGCATACATTTTTCGATTTGTATGCCAGCTTGCAGTAAGTCACGCTTGTGAGGCGATAATGCCAAGTTACTTAGATTATTTATTCAAAGTAACTTATAACTGGTTTTCTTATTCGACAAGGCAAATTTTATATAGATAAATATGTAAAATAATAAATTGTGGTAACGAACCATTGAAAATTCCCCAAGTGAGCAATATTCGCTAGCACCACAGCAGCATACTCTTTCGCGGGTGCTTCGAATACTCCTAAAGCATCTTCTGCTGCCTCTAGTAGTGCTATTAAAAACGAAGAACAAATCTAAGAGACTATATTTTTCAAAAATTAGCTGACTTCATCTAGCCTTTTTCTAAGCTATTTCAGTTTGTAATTTTAGCCAATTTAGCTGTATTTGAAATACTGTTTAGCTACTTTTTGTGCTCGTGAGCTGGAAACACTGCTTCCTTCCTTCCTTCCTTCCCTCCTTCCTTCCTTCCTTCCTTCCTTACTTACTTACTTACTTACTTACTTACTTACTCGTTTATAGTTACAGGAACGTGAGTGAGATAACCACCGCCCACACGCCAAATTACGGACGATAATCTCTTCTGATTAACCCACGTGATTCACTATCGTACACGTGAATCTTACAACTGGAAGGAGTCGCGTTTACTGAGTGGCATTGTCACATACTTCTCACCAAGACGACCGCGGTTCAAATTCTGGCTAATGACGTGAGATGTTTCGAATGACTATTCACTTTCCTGTGTTTCTAATTCTATATTAAGCTGGAAGTAAAGTGGCTACGATCATATCAACAGTCACGTAAATCTGCTATCTTCCTTGATGACTTTTTTTCAACTCGACGTTTCCTATTACGACTAAACTTGGCGAGCGGCATCGTTTGAGGTTCCGCTGATGACTGAACTCTAAATCCGATTATATCAATCGTATGTTTCCTGTTGAATGAAATAGCACACACGTCACAAGCGCATGAAAGACGTAAATTATACCGACCTGCAAAACAACACTGTTGTGATTGTTGCCTACCAGCATTATATCACGGCGTTGGAGGAAGCGTTGTAAATACCTTAGACTGTAATAATTAGGCATATATTTTGTGTTCTGCGCCGCTTGACTATTTGTCTATGTGGAGTAAATAGATAGGCGCTACGATTTGTGCTTAAGATTGTATGCGACACCCCAACTCTCTTAAGGTCATCAACAGTTTAAAATATATTAAAAACACATCATTATAAACTGTTATGCCTTTGCGTAGTCTGCAAGCTTCCGTGAATCAGCTATGAGCCTTCACAGTCCTCTATGTGCAAGCTTTCTTGGTGGCCTCGTTTAGTTCTAAATATCTTATATTTACATCATTACATCATAAAAATCAATACACCGTCGTACTGTTCTCCTTCTATCATCCATGGAAGAGTCCATTATTCTCCCACGTAATCTGATCACCTCTATCTGTCCCAGGTGACTTCGCAACCGAAAGCAGTTCATACATATAGCGTCATACATAAAATTCATTCCTAATCTAGCCTTTTATATCCTTATAGTTATATCCGACTACCATTTTGTCATTGTTCCTTCATGTTTGTTACTTTTAAGTTATGAATAACATATTCTGAGTCAGCTCAGCTTCCGCTCCCGAATAGCAAAGTTGGTCTGTTACCAGACTGATGTAAAAGGAAATGTCGTTCGAGAATTCACTGCATTAGCCTTGCTACACCTTCATTCGATTTCACTCACTACACTATCACCCTGATAGTATAATTTTATTATTTTCAGAAATCTCGATTGCATTGGACTGGGTTCAAACCACAGTGACCTTGGTACGAAGCCGGTGACTATGAGCCAAATCGAATGTATGAGCATGCTAGCCGAGTGGTATAGTCACTGGCTTCTTACTAAGGTCACCACAGACTTGCTGTTTTCCACTATCTTCATATGACTGTGTTAACAAATACAACAACTTCACTGTTATTTGTTAGTGAATCAACAATGAACACGTTTCAACACCTGCATAAATCCATAAAGTAATTTAATCAAAGGAAATATAAACTACTGTCCTCAATGTATGCCATCACTCTCAGCTCTTATTTCGTTTATAAGCAACATGTGACATCACAAGAAATTAATTACACAAATGCGTTTGTGTTCCATTTTGCTACTGCTGAACCTTGGTCCGATATATTCTCACCGTTGCAGAGATTTAGAGCAAATAAACACGGGATTGTCCCGCCGCGCATATAATGTTGATGTATATGTACGTAACCTTATGGCAATCTAGCAAATTTCACTGTGGATGTATTTCTAAAATTGCTTCTTTCATTCAGATAAGCCAAATTTACGAAATACGTACAAGTTTATAAGCCAACAACTGAGATCACAAATCAAAGCGTGAGTATTTTGTCTGTTTATAAACTGTATATCATTCTAGGAGTAGTATCCCACCAGAAACAACACATTCCATAAAAAATTAGTGTATTTCTCTTCATTACCTTGTAGGACAAATTGGGGTAAATATTCATTTATAGGAAGGGGAGTTAGGGATTGGAATAACTTACCAAGGGAGATGTTCAATAAATTTCCAATTTCTTTGAAATCATTTAAGAAAAGGCTAGGAAAACAACAAATAGGGAATCTGCCACCTGGGCGACTGCCCTAAATGCAGGTGAAGATTGATTGATTGATTGATTGATTGATTGATTGATTGATTGATTGATTGATTGATTGATTGATTGATTGATTGATTGATTGATTGATTGATTGATTGATTGATTGATTGATTGATTGATTGATTGATTGATTGATTGATTGATTGATTGATTGATTGATTGATTGATTGATTGATTGATTGATTGATTGATTGATTGATTGATTGATTGATTGATTGATTGATTGATTGATTGATTGATTGATTGATTGATTGATTGATTGATTGATTGATTGATTGATTGATTGATTGATTGATTGATTGATTGATTGATTGATTGATTGATTGATTGATTGATTGATTGATTGATTGATTGATTGATTGATTGATTGATTGATTGATTGATTGAGACCGATCTCAGTTGTGCAGTCTATTAGATATTGTTCTTCTGTTCCCAAAATAGAAGGTTCGATCCTGGTTGAGGTCGAAGGTATGCGGCACCTGTGTGTCGTTGGCTTCCGACAAAGAAGCGTTATAGTGAGTCACTGGCTTCTTATCAAGGTGGCCACGGTTAGAACCCCGCCCAATGTAAACAATATTTTTAAAAACAAAATTTACATCACTATGGTTGGAATTCCACATAAAACTGAAGGTCTTATAGCTATGACCACGATATCAAGCTGGTTTGGCTTAGGGTAGGTTAAATAATTCCTGGAGGAAAACGTCCCTTAAAATCGATCGAACGTACTTAAATTATTATTATTATTATTATTATTATTATTATTATTATTATTATTATTATTATTATTATTATTATTATTATTATTATTATTATTATTATTATTATTATTATTATTATTATTATTATTATTATTATTATTACACATTTGTTTAACTATTGCATTTCCAAGCTTCTGACTGAGATTTGAAACACGGTGAACTGGAATTTTCACGTGAGGAATTGCGTGCCGTCAGGAAAGCTTTATGGGTTTTAAACCCACAACCAAAACGTAAACTATTACAAAGTGTCTCCAGCGACGCCATAAATATATGGGATATGCAGAAGAAAGAAAATTATTATTATTATTATTATTATTATTATTATTATTATTATTATTATTATTATTATTATTATTATTATTATTATTATTATTATTATTATTATTATTATTATTATAGAAGTCGCTGGGGCCATCAAGGACCACGTTAAGTCCTGTTGCATTTGACACTGAACTTGGCCTTCTTTAGAGCCCAAATTTCCCTCATTCTTTGTGAGTGGGCCTGCTTACGCTCCTCTGTCCAAAGGGCACCATGTCTTCTCTTCAGTTGCTCGTCTCGGTTTAGCCCGTTCGTCAATATTTTCTTGCGGAAGAGATTTCTGTTAAGGGCGTCTTCAGCTGAGATATGTAGCATTTGCAGGCCTTCTTTGGTATTTCTAAACCAGGGAATTGTGGTTTTGGGATTTCAATTAAAAAAGTGAAAGATTTCTTTAGTTAACTTTCTTCCATCCATTCTTTTCAGATGACCATAAAATCGTGCCCGTCTTTTTCTGATTGTGTCGGTAATTTTCTCTATTTTGCTGTAGACTTCCTTGTTGGATCTCTTTTGATGGATTCCATTTCTGTACTTTGATCCCAAGATTCCTCTCACAATTTTGCGTTCTCTTTTCTCCAGTTCTTCAAGGAGTCCTTTGTTGGCATTTAGAGACAAGGTTTCGGCTGCATATAGACCTACTGGCTTCAGAACTGTTTCATAGTGACGTATCTTGGTGTTTTGGAAAAGGCATTCTTTGTTGTAGATTGCGCGGGATGTTTGGTAGGCTATTTCCAGTTTGCGTACTCGCTCCTGAAGTGCTTCTTTGTCCAGTCCATTTTTCATGATGATCTCACCCAGGTATTTGAATTTGTCTACTTGGGGTGATGTCCCCGTATTTTGTATGGAGTTTTGGTGGAGCCTCTTTGATGTTAGTCATTACTTCTGTTTTCTCAAACGATATCTGCAAACCAGTTTGTTCGGCAATTTCCTTTAAAATTTCAACTTGAGCTCTAGCGGTTTCTATGTTGTTTGAGAGAACAGCAATATCATCGGCAAATACTAAGCAGTCTGTTGCGATCCCCTTGGATTTGGTTCCTATTCTCAATGGACTGTAGTTGGTTTCCTGTAATCTCACCCGCGAAGTTCTGATGATCTTTTCAAGAACACAGTTGAAGAGTATCGGGGATAGCCCATCACCTTGTCGGATTCCTGTTTTGATGTCAAAGGAATGCGAGAGACATCCGTGGAACTTCACCTTGGATTTTGTATCGGTCAGGGTGGCTCTAATTAATGCCAGCAGTTTCAAATCAACTCCAAATTCATTTAAGATATTTAGCAGGACTTCCCGGTCAATGGAGTCGTACGCTTTCTTAAAGTCCACAAAGACAGACACATACTGCTTGGACCTTAGTGTACAATATCTGATGATCGTTTTGAGATTTTGGATCTGTTCAGCTGTTGAGCGACCTTTTCTGAACCCTCCTTGGTATTCACCTATTTGATGTTCGACTTGTGCTTCCAAACGCTCCAGGATGGCAAGTGATAGAATTTTGTAAGTCACGGGTAGCAAAGATATTCCTCTGTAGTGGTTGATGTTTTCATACTGCCTTTTTTGTGTAATGGATGGATCAAAGCTATTTTCCAATCTTCGGGTAGGGTCTCCTTGTTCCAAATTTCTTCTATTTGCTTTTGCAAGATATCAAGTGATTCCTCTGGGACATATTTCCATAGTTCTGCTACTACTGAGTCTTCCCCCGGCGCTTTGTTATTTTTGAGACGGGCAATGTGGCGCTTGATTTCATCTCTGTCGGGTGGTCTGGAATCTGGGTACCTGAGTAAGGGTTCCTTTGTCTCAATGGCGCTTTGCGGTTTAGAGCAATTAAGTAAATTCTTGAAGTAATCTGCCAGAATGCTGCAATTTTCTTCATTTGACGTCGCCAGTGTGCCGTCCTTTCGCTCAAAGCATAGAGATGGTGGTTTATAGCCAGTGAGTTTGCGTTTGAAGGCTCTGTAGTACTCTCTGCTTTCATTCTTCCTAAAGTTTTGTTCTATCTTTTCAATGAGAGATTTTTCGTATTTACGTTTCTCAGTTCTGAACACCCTAGCTGCTTGGGCACGTTGAGTTTTGTAGGTTTCCCAATCATTTTCTGATTTCGTAGAGTAGTACTGTTTCCACGCATTGAGTCTTTCTTGGAGGACTGATTTGCAGGTACCATTCCACCAGGCATGCTTTTTGCTTCTCTTGATTTCTGCAACAGCTTTGGCGGCCTCAACAAGGAGACTTTTGGCGTTGTTAAAGTCACAGTCATTTGGTCTAGCCTTCTCCTGGAACTCCTCGACCCTTTGCCGTAGTTTATCATTGTCGAAGCGTGTGATCTGTTTGGTTGTCTTCCTTGTGTTTGCGGGAATTGGTTTGAATTTGATACGAGACATATAATGATCTGAGGCCACATTGATGACATTCATAATCTCAGGGCTGTTTCTCCTGGAGATTGCAACATGATCAATTTGGAACTCTCCGAGAGCTTGGACGGGAGAACGCCAAGTCATTTGCTTTCTGGGTAGATGCCGAAAGTGGGTCGACATGACCTGCAGGTTGTGATTTTCGCAAATGGACACCAGTATTTTGCCGTTGGGATTGGTTCTTTTGTGAGCAGGGTAATTTCCTATAAATTTCGTGTACTTCTGTTCACGACCTAGTTGGGCAATGAAGTCACCCAAAAGAAGCTTGACATGGTGTTTGGAGATTTTGTTTAATTTTTCATCCAGTAGGTCCCAGAAATGATCAACTTCGTCTGGATCAGACTTGTTCTTATCGTTTGTAGGAGCATGTGCGTTAACTAGGACGTAGGTTTTGTTCGCGCATTTCATTGTGAGTATAGACTATCTGTCATTCACAGGTTCGAAATTTGCAACCGATTTAAAGATCTTGGTTCTAACAGCAAACGCGGCTCCAAGCATCACAGCTCCATTGAGGATTCCTCTTTGCGCTTTGCTCTTGAAAAATCGGTAGCCTTGGGATTCAAAAATCTCTTCCTGTAGGGCCATTATGGATATCTGATTTTCGTGAAGAGCTTTGGTGAGGGTTTTCAGCTTGCCAGTTTGTGTTAGTGAATTTAAGTTGAAAGTTGCTAGAAAGGTTTTAGATTTTGGCCTGAGTTTTTGACTCTTCGGGGTACACCGAGACGCTCCGACTCGTATCTTGCATGATGTCGAGTCTCCCCCAGAATCCGAACGAGACTCGTGCGCCGAAGATTTACCCCCTGGGGTATGTTCTTGAAATGTTGTGCCATCATGCTTTTTGACTTGACTTTGCTTTGGACGGGTACCCATCCTTTTACAACTAGGGTTGTTAGCCCTAGAGGTTGCCTCAAGATGTTTTCTGGCTTCTGGCCATTTACCAGTCTTCGCCGTAACCCTGGCAAGGGAACAGTTTTTTTTTTCATTGTGGTATTTTATTTCCCTACTACCCTCTGACTCTGTTGGCGGCAGAGCTAGCGAGCTTCCCCAATTCCAATGGGACGCGCCCGATGGAGGTAACCGGTAAATCCCCACACGGGTATTATTATTATTATTATTATTATTATTATTATTATTATTAGAATTAGAATTAGGATTAGAATTAGAATTACAATTAGAATTAGAATTAGAATTAGAATTAGAATTAGAATTAGAAATAGAATTAGAATTAGATCTTTATCGATAAGTACTTTCATGAAATAAATGTGTTAAATATGTAAACAATGAAACAGAGAATAAAGATATAATAGGAAGTTGACATATGTGGCTTACCCAACATTGTTTGATTGGTGATTTATTCGTCCATCTTTAAAAATAAGGTGTGTTGAAACTTCGTTTTAGTAGGTGCAAAGAATTTTATACACATATTTATCGTGCGACGGATGATAACGGAGAGACTTACAAAAACTGGATTTCTAGTCTACGTCCCGTGAGATACTCGATGCATATCACATGAGGATCACTTCAAGATGGTTTCACAGGAGGAACGAGAAGGTAATTTTACTCTTTTTTTTATAGAACTAATAATGAGGGAGGTATCATCGACATCAAGTTACGCGAGTCTTCAGTCACCAGTGACCACAGAAAGTACGGTACCAGTATGTAACTGAGAAGCAGGGACAATTTCATACAACTTTGGACAACGAACAGTATCGTTATACATTCGGAAATCATCCTCATCCCGTCTCAGTTTTGTTTAGTTTCATCCAAATGCACGGTATTGCCACATGCTTCCCGTGAAAGTTATTGCTTAAACATGACTTAACAAACGTGCTGTGAATGGAGTCACATAACTTCTCATAAATTCTGGATACTACTTGCCTCCGGTAGATGGCATTGCTTCTGCAGCTGTAGAAAGAAGATGGCTACAGCAGCTGGTTTGAAATTAAAATTGACATCTTGTAGTTCAGACTCGACCGAGCGAGTGGCTGTGCGGCATGGGTCGCACCGCTATCGCCATGCATTCGGGAGATGGTGGTTTCAACCCCTACTGTCAACAGCCCTGAAAATGGTTTCCCGTGGTTTCCGATTTTCACACCAGGCAAATGAGGTGGCTGTATCTTAATTAAGGCCACGGCCGCTTCCTTCCCACTCCTAGCCCTTTCCTGTCCCATCGTGGCCATGTGATCTATCTCTGTCGGTGCGACGTAAAACACATTATAACAAAAAGAAGTTCGGATTCCACGTAAAACTGGAAGACCTATGGCCGTGATCACGATTTCGCCAGACACGTAAAAAATGCAACTTTACTGCAACCACGCTTAAAAACTGCAACTTTACTGCAACCACGCTATAAAAACTGCAACTTTACTGCAACCACGCTGGTCCCCACAAGTAAAGTTATTTTTGATACTAAAATGTACTCGCCAAGAATTTGGCGTTAGGGGAGAACGGGGCAAGTTGACGATGATATGTTTCTTTTCAACATTCTGCCTGAACATGACGTGTTTTACGCCTGTAATGACATGTTGATTACTGTTTACCTTTTATGCAACTGTTCTAGAATGTTCAAAGTTCTTGTTTTAATAGCTTTTTTGATAAAGTAGTAAAGTTTATTTTTTTTGTAAATTCGTCATCATGCCCCATTCCCGGGGTAAGTTGATTAACCTACTGGGGTAAGACGACGAGCATCCTTCTCAACTATTTCAACATAGAACTTCACTGAAATTTGTTACAGGAACACACCATCAAAACTTGATGTAAATTAATTTTAATTATGTTCTCGAGATGTCTCTCTATTCACATCATCATGTTCGCAGTGCGGTAAATGGACCGATATCGCAATAGCAGCGTGTGGTAACACACCCTTTATATACGTACATTGCGTCTACTTAATTGTATTCATACAGGTTAAATAGGCTACCACGTGTTGTGTATTTTAAGTGTGTACAACAGAAAATAACACGTTAACTCTTAACTGTTTCAAAACCGGTAGGTTTTGACGATCGTGGGAAGTGTAAATATTGAAAAGTGATAAGTTAGTAACGTTATATTTGTGAAGTAGCTACCTCATAGTCGCCATGGGCTTGTGAAGTGCTTCAGTGTCGATGGAAGGAGTGATGAATCATGCAAACATTGCAATAAAGAAACATCTCCATCAATTGCTCATGTGATCGAACTTATTAACAAGTTTAGGGAAGAAATGAAGGAAATGAAAAAGGTACAGGACCAGAGGGAAATAGACCTAGACAATTCATTAGAAGTGTGTCACATTAAACTTGATGATAACGCCAGCCTTCTGAAGAAACAGCAGGGTGATATAGCTCAGTGTTTGCTAAAATTGAATTTTTAACGCAGGAGAATATCAATCTACGCGCCAAAGAGAAGGTTCTAGAGAACCGTGTTTTAGAGGGAGAGCAATATTCCAGAAGGAACACTCTTGAAATACAGAGTGTTCCTGAGTGTGCGAATGAAAACGTGCTGGAAACTGTAAAGCAGGTTGGGAAAACTCTGGATGTGGAAGTTAAAGACGAGATGGTTGACGCGTGCCACCGACTTCCTAAACAACCCAGCCAAGAGCATAGAGCGATTGTGGTGAAATTCGTGCGGCGCTTCGACAAGGAGAAATTCATCAGACGTCGCGGGGTGAAGAGGAACCTCTCTACGAATCATATTAGACTCCCTGGTAACTCCATTGTGTACGTGAACGAAAGCCTGGTTTCGGAGAAGAGGAAGCTTCTAGCTGCTGCCCCCCAGAAGAGGAGGGAGAAACAGTACGCTTTCCTGTGGGTAAAAAATGGGACTATCAAAATTCGGAAAAGTCAGGGTTCACCAGTAGTGATTATTAATTGTATCGAGAACCTTGAAAAACTGTAGAGGATCGTCGCCATAAGACCTATCTGTGTCGGTGCGACGTAAAGCAACTAGCAACAACAAACTGTAGAGGGTGAGCTAAAACTGAAAATTTTTTACTATCAGTATGTGCGAGGAATGATAACCAAATTAGACTCTTTTAATGAAAATTTATTATCTGATAATGTGGATATTTGTATATTAGGTGAAACACGGCTTGATGATAGCATATATGACAGTCATGTCTGTAGCACTGGATACCGGGTGTACAGACAAGACAGTGGTAACAGCAGGAGTGGGGGTGGGGTGCTTATAGCAGTGAAGGAAAGCATTAAGGTCCTCAAGGCCGAAGGCAGAGACCTTGCTGTTCAAATTAAAACTACAGGGAAACATTTATTTTGTTTGCGCTGTCTACATCCGCCCCCCCCCCCCCAACCGCCTCTAATCTTGAGTCATACCAGAAAGTGCTAGAGTGGCTGGAAGCCCGTTATGAAATTTACAATAATAACATGATCATAACATTCATAACATTCCCATGATAACAAGTACAGACCTCAGTCCCTGTGATGGTAACATTCAATGTCAGAAGATTAAAAAAATGTATGAACATTTTGGAACAAACATCTCAAAATAATGAAAAATTGCAATGGGAAAACTCTTACCAACTATACGCAATTATAAGCTTCCAGGGACACATTCCCTCCCTTACCGGAAGATAACCACCATCCTTCTTTAAAAGTGTTCACGAGAATTTCAGGCTAAAAATGGAAACACGATTTAATTTTAGTAAAGCTAAATTTGAGCAGCTGTACACGGAATTAAGGGACGCTAACTAGAGTGAGCTTTACAATAGCACGGAAATAAATTCGGCAGTAAATACTTTCTACAGTCAACTGCACACGGCATTGCGAAGAAACGTTCCGGTGTCTAATTCACAGAGGCTTAATAAATACCCCTCCTGGTTCACAAGAGAAATTATTAAAGACCTCAAGTAGAAAGATTTCCATAGAAAGCGTAAAGGCATTTCCCAATATAGTGATATGAAATTTAAGCAACTCAGGAGCAAAATTAAGGCAGATATTAAAGTAGTTTACAGGAAATACGTAACGTCTGTCGAAGACATCATTACACATGATTGTAAAAAAAATTGGTCTTATGTATAAAGTAGAAAACTTAACTTAGGAACTGGTAATAATATGTGGCACAATAATGAGGAGTTAAAGAGTGGTGAATCAGTTGTGGATGGGTTTGATAGGCATTTCAGATCGGTCTATTCTCAACACACTGCTCTGTACGATATTCTCGCAGATAATACTAGTGACTTATAAACTTTACACATCGATCAAATAACGATGGAAGACATTGACAGAGCATTGAGAAAATTAAGGCTGAAGTCATCTGCAGGTCCGGATGATATACCTCCATATATCGTAAAGGGGTGTGCGGAAATTCTTAGGAAGCCATTCTATTTTCTTTATAATCTTGCTCTTAAAACACAAACTTTCGCTGATGTTTGGAAAAAATCTCGGATTTGCCCCATACTAAAATCAGGTGATCAGCTGTTAATTAAAAACTATCGACCAGTGTGTATCCTATCAGCTTTTTCAAAACAAAATCGAGTTTATTCTTCATGATAAGATTATCTTACACATTGGATCACTAATATCTGAGCAGTAACATGGGTTTGTATCTAGGAGATATACAGTTACGAATCTGGTCAATCTGTGTCAGAATATATCGAAACAATTAGATGATGGGGGAAAATGAACGTTGTTTTCACAGATTTTGAAAAGGCATTTGACAGTGTGGATCATGATATATTGTTAAATAAATTGAATAGATTTGGATTCTCGCGAGATATGCCCAAATTTTTAGTACTTATCTATCTGATAGAAAACAATATGTTCAGTATCTTGGAAATTCCGCTATGGAATACAATATAAATTCAGGAATCGTTCAGGATTAGAACCTGGGCCCAATTATGTTCGTGATTTTCACAAATGATTTGCCTAAAGATGTAAAAAACTCCAGTGTTGTCCTTTATGCCGATGACTTCAAAATATTCAGACCAGTTAGCTCAACAGAAGACTGCCTCTTACCACAAAAAATACCTTGATGGTGTTCTGATGTGGAGTCATATGAACAAACTAAAATTCAACGTCTCGAAATGTGTAACAATGTCGTTTACCCGAAAAAAGATTAAAACTATATTCCATACAAACTGGGTCCAAACGCCCTGCAGTAAGTTGACCAAGTCAGTGGCCTTGGCGTCCGGCTTGAAGAGGGTCTTACTTTCACACCTCATATAAACAAGGTGACAGGAAAAGTCTACCGGGCATTCGGATTTGTCATACGGAACACAAAACTGTTCAGGAAGACGAATTCCATCATAGCGCTCTATAATAACTAAATTGGAATGTGCTAGCGTTGTATGGAATCCAAGATTCGATAAAAATATTAAGTTAATTGAAAGAGTGCAAAGACGTTTTGTAAGATTCCTGCATCACCAAACACATGGCTTGTATCAATTTATGGTGCCATACAAAAATGTACTAACCAGTGTCGGAATGAACCGCCTTGAAATTCAGCGAAAAATAATCGATGCCAAGTACCTGCATAAATTATTAAACAATAAAATAGATAATACGTATTTACTGTCCCTATTGAATTTTCGCGTACCTCGCTTGCACTCAAGAGAACGCAGGACGTTTAGAACTGAAAGAGCTCTATAGGTTGTGTAGCAACTATAATGAAGCGGTTAACATAGACATTAACTTGGACTTCGACATGTCAATATCCGTATTCATAAAACGTTTTGCAGCTACAACACTAAGAATTAACACCCCACTGAAAGCTGTCAGAAAGTTATTGTAGGTACGGAATAATGAATAATTGAATAAATAATTTAGTTATTAAGAATTCTACTTTTAGTTATTAAGATATAAGACTTTTATAAATGTAATTGAATTAATAAGTTAGTTATTAAGAATTGTATTTTTAGTTATTAAGATATAAGACTTTTATCAATGTAATTGAATGAATAATTTAGTTATTAATAATTGTATTTTTAGCTATTAAGATATAAGACGTTTATCAATGTAATTTAGTGAATAACTTAGTTATTAAGAACTGTATTTTTTAGTTATTAGGAAGACTTTGTGTCAATGTAATTTAATAAGTACTTTAAAGATTTTTAGGTTTACTGTAATTGGGGTTTGCTACCCTGTTGTAAACCGGCAATTAAATAAATAATAAAGGACCTATAGCGTTTTGAGGATATTAACTCGTGTTACAACTACTCTAAGCTGACGCACTCCGATCTTCCTACCAAGATCATCGTCGGCACATTAAGAATGAAACCGATAAATGGCAACTGTCACTCCATACTAACCACATAGATAGAAAGAACCTGTTAGAAGTATAGTTCATTCCAGGTTCTGCAAAGTGGTGGAGAAAGATGGTGGGGACAGCCATGATCTACTCAGTATATAACCGTCCCGCTTCTTAAAATTACTGGGTGTATATCAGTTCCTATCTTCACACGTGCAAAAGGTTTTTCCTTACAAATGACAGATATTGCATCAAAAATGATGTGTTGGTCATCATGTATGGCATACTCTGCCACAGCAGATTTCTCTGGCTGTCAAAGATGCAGATCTCTGCGATGTTCCTCAACCCTCATTGTTACCTTCCTACACGTACGGCCAACAAAATTGATCATACAATAATTCGACTTTCACGTCTAGATCATACATTAGCTGTTTCATCGCGCGAATAGGAATTTCGGGATCGGACTGCCTATCTGACCTAACTAAGATGTCCGACTCCGGTTTAAATTTACTGAAGTGGCTCCCTCTCCGTTACCATTTCTCTGCATTTCATCTGCATATCTTGATACTTTCGCTGTTTACCTTCCTTATTAAACTGTCTGTTTTCCCTTTCGTAATGATCACCATGATTTCCTTGAATAGAGCTTCCCCTATCTGATTACACTGTCTCATGTTCCTACCTTTACCGAGCGAGTTGACCGGTGGCTCAGCGCATGCAGCTGTGAGCTGGCATTCGGGAGATAGTGGGTTCGAACCCGACTGTTGGCAGCCCTGAAGATGGTCTTCCGTGGTTTCCCATTATCACCAGGTAAATGCTGGGGCTATACCTTAATTAACGCCACGGCCGCTTCCTTACCACTCCTAGCCCTTTCCTATCCCATCGTCGCGATAAGACCTATGTGTCGGAGCGACGTAAAAGACATTGTAAAAAAAAGTCCTATCTTTACCTTCCATTCTCTCCCTGCCCTTCAAATGCATCGAACCTCTCTAACAGCTCCTCTAACTCCTTAATTATTATTATTGCATTCTGCATACTTGCAGCGAATCCGACCCTGTCAGAAAAATGGCTTAACATCTGGTTGATGGTATCTCTCTCGGATGCTAAACCCTCTATATTCTGGCTGATCGGAAAATGTTCCAAGAAATATTCCGTAATAGTGTCATAATCGTGAGGTCTATATTTGTCAAACAGCACGCAATCCCTTTCCATTCTTTGAGTTTCGCTCCAAAATTTAGCACTAAATTTCTCCCTGAATTCCCCCAAATTATAAATACGTTACCGAGCAAGTGGCTGCACGGTTTGAGTAGCTATCAGCTTGCATTCGGGACATATTAAATTCGAATCCCTCAGTCGGCAGCCCTGAACATGGTTTTCCATGGTTTCCCATTGTCACACCAGGCATATGCTGGGGCTGTACCTTAATTAAAGCCACGGTCGCGTCCTTCTCATTCCTAGCCCTTTCCTCTCCCATCGTCCCTATCTAGGTCGGTGCGACGTAAAGCACATTGTAAAAAGAAAATCTTTGCCTACAAAGTTGAAACCAAGATCTAGCCTGTCCGACAAATGAAACAGCCAATATCTCATCAATCAAATCTACCTTCTAAACTCTAAGAAAACCTCTTCTCCACGGTTTTCAAGAATTCCATCGGATAAAAACCTCCGACAATCAGAATTTTCACTGAACTCTGAAAACATATTGTATATTGCTGCTTACTCCAAACTTGTCAGTAGTTCAAACTGAGTAGGTTTTATGTGCGTCTATATTAAACAGATACGCGCCCGAGGGTTTGTGCCATTGGCCCTTCCTTATTTAACGAGAAAATGGTCCTTTAAACTTAATAACCTGCATACCTCCTGGCAATTTGCGTGTGAGTACATGTAATAATAATAATAATAATAATAATAATAATAATAATAATAATAATAATAATAATAATAATAATAATAATAATAATAATAATAATAATAATAATAATAATATAATAATTTCGTGTGGCTATTTCTAGCCGGGTGCAGCCCTTGTAAGGCAGACCCTCCGATGAGGGTGGGCGGCATCTGCCATGTGTAGGTAACTGCGTGTTATTGTGGTGGAGAATAGTATTATGTGTGGTGTGTAAGTTGCAGGGATGTTGGGAACAACACAAACACCCAGCCCCCGAGCCATTGGAATTAACCAATGAAGGTTAAAATCCCCGACCCGGCCGGGAATCGAACCCGGGACCCTCTGAACCAAAATTCAGATCGCTGATCATTCAGACAACGAGTCGGACATGAGTACATGTAACATTGTGGGACTAATGATGAATGTCCTTGACTTACACTTGGGCGTCGGGGGGCCGAGTGTCCTAGTACTCTCTTTTACTTATTCTCTTCTTCTTCATTTTTCTTTCTCATTTATCTTATGTCTGTGTCTCCTTTGTCCATCTGGACTGTCTTTTCAGAGGTGAGAATATTGAACAGAAAATGTGTCATAATAAAGACGTTGTCTACCCTCTTAAGTTGACTCTTTGCTGTAGAACGTAAACAG
This sequence comes from Anabrus simplex, assembly GCF_040414725.1. Classification (NCBI taxonomy): domain Eukaryota; kingdom Metazoa; phylum Arthropoda; class Insecta; order Orthoptera; family Tettigoniidae; genus Anabrus; species Anabrus simplex. Next base: position 1,038,832,140 of record NC_090265.1, on the reverse strand, counting down.
TCTCTCTCTCTCTCTCCTTCTCTTAACATAAATGCAGCAGTGGTTATAAAAATAACAGGAAAAACGGATTTGTTGAAGTCACGACTTGCAAGACAAGAGTAAACGAGTTTATGATACAGCTATCTGCCTAGGACCCGAGACGCCTACGTGGAATTCAGGAAGGCAAATCACTAGATTTGCAGTATTGATACACGCAAATCGGCACGAGAATCATTTTCTCATTAAATAAGGGGAGACGTATTTATTTACATGTTACGTAGATCATCCTCCCCATAGATGAGGCCTTCCCATGTGAGACTCCTCCCTCGGGTGCTGCTAACTCCAGTGACATTATCGTATAATTTATCTGGAGTGACGTTTTTGACGATGTAGCTTCGTTATGTTGTTGTACCATTAATTCATTAAGCGAGTCAAAAAGTGGTGTGACATTAGCTTCCCCCCTCATTACTTAGCCGCTCTAAAGGGTTACGTGAGCGATAATGTTATTATAATAACAGCAAAAAATGTTGACACGTATATTAATTAGAGGGGAAAAAGTCTGCTGGCTGCGATTTATGCACGGAGTGGAATTCAAACAAGCAGTAATCCGTGTTGACAAATAACTCTCCGGTACAGAGCCAGTCAATTGTTTGTTTATTGCGACCACATAAAACTGAGATTTTTATTATTTCTCTTTGAAGCTGGGAACAGCTTGGTCACTAATTCCGTGGACTTGGTGTTCGTAAATTGTCTTACCTGCATTATTGTGTCTACGACAGTAAATAATAGCAATGTAATAGGCGAAAATGTTTATTCATTTTAAAAAAATTTGAACATCATAGTCCCTGACCGCATTCTATGCCTTTCTATCGTGTCCAGATCCACTGTTACCTAGTCGGTTCCCGGTCATTAATTTTCACATCTCAGACTGTTCTCTTATCCCTCACTCCCCACTTCCCAGACGTCTCTCGCGCAGACAAGGTGAAGGCAACTGATGCGCTGATTATAAATAAAACAAATAGACGGAAAGGGTAGGTTCCATTTAGCCAGAGTTGGTGGAGGAGAATTCAGTTAGTTAGTGGGTTTAGTTACAGTGTTCATAAATATAATGTCTGGAACAGGTAAATCATTGTAACATTTATTCGCACTGGCATATTTACAGCCGAAAGACGTCCTGGGATGACGATTTAATGGTTATCTAAACCTATTAGGGACACCACTAGCAAATGTTTTAAGAATCAGATAGAAGATGGTTGTAGCTTCCCTCAGATATGGCCGAATGTTCCCTATCCCCTTCACCTACCATGTACAACTGTGGAGCGTTTCATACTACGTAATTTCAGAAAAGAATTCACTGCTGCTCATCCCAACATTTTCCATGTTGTGGATGTATTAAAGGAAATCCAACCCGCAGTCAGAAGAAAACCGTTCACGTTCAAACAAGGGAAGAACATAGGTTCGCTGAGAATCTTATGCTATTGGTTTTACGTCGCACCGACACAGATAGGTCTTATGGCAACTATGCGATAGGAAAAGCCTAGGAGTTGGAAGGAAGCGGCCGTGGCCTTAATTAAAGGACAGCCCCAACATTTGCCTGGTGTGAAAATGGGAAACCACGGAAAACCATCTTCAGGGCTGCCAACAGTGGGATTCGAACCCACTATCTTCCGTATGCAAGCTCACAGCCGCGCGCCCCTAACCGCATGGCCAATTCGCCCGGTCGCTGAGAATCTTATCGGCCAGTTGAGTGCTAGTAGCATTAAGCATAAAATATATTTGCCTAAAAAACTGCCTTTCTAACAGTTTCATGACGAACGGTGCAGAAGAATCCTATTTCCTGTGAAATTGTCGACTGAGTCATACAACTGACGAAACATAACATCAACACACGTTTAACCATACCTACTCACTTCAGGTAAAGCAAACTTGTGTCCTCGTCCTGGGGTGCTGCAGCTCTTTTCAGGTACACACACAATGGAGGTGATCTGCATGTAGCCTTTTAACCACATACTAGCCATCCTGCCATTCTCAAATTTCTGGCACTATCGGGAATCGAAGCCGGGCCCCCGAGGACGGCAGCTAATAGTGCCAACCATTTCGCTATGGAGGTGGACTCTCACCTTAGATACAGCCCTTATTGTGGGTCTACCAAAAGGGGAAGAAATATGTGTTAGAATAAGACGGGAACCGCCTGTGATGTTATAAAACCTTATACCTCGGAGCCGAGTGGATGAAAATGGGAGCAGTTTGGGATGTAGCCATCAAGGTCAAATTGGATCCCTCATGGACAAGTATTAATGGCCACTTTTCAGATAGGAAGCGTACCAGGTCTATAACGTGGGTCCTAGACTATAGTTTCTTCAATATGTTAACATCACACTAATACCGATAGGATTTCGACGATGCTGGAAAATGAGGGGTTTATGAATTATCTTTGTGTGAAAATGATAAATGAAACAACATGAGGGCTGGTGAAGATAAAATTCGAACCCGCCATCTCCCGAATGTGAGCTTACAAGTAATCGACGAGTATCGCGCAGCCAACTCGCTCGGATAGGGCAAGGTGCCAAAATTTTGCCTCACATGAATTCTTTTACATACTGGTAAATATTCTGACACGAGGCCGCCTTAACTGAGTACTTTCAAAGCTGTTGGCTTCCCACCCGGAAGGCTGAGGTTCGAATCCCGGTCGATTTTGGGTTGAGATTTTCATCTCAAAAATGACATGGTGTCAGGATAGGCATCCGTCCTTAAATTCCCGCCCAAAACCAAAATGATCCTGGGTGGCTCCAGTGACCCATATATAAATGGGATAAGTTGAAGAAAATTTTCATTTATTAATATTTCAGAAACAATACCTGCATTACATTGAATTTCATATCATATTATTACTCTGATGTAATAGGGGAATGTCTTGTCTAAGGTGGTCTTAAAAGTCAACAAAGTTCTCTCCTCTCTAACTTGCGACTAGGAACAGAATTTCTCTGAGATATGTACTACAGTACTTCATACAGAAAGCAAGGCACTGTGAGATGTCTGGGTTCAGATGACGTCCGTCACAGACGGCCAAGCGAGGTGGGGAGACCTGAGCGTGATACCTGCCTATTACTCGAACTAACTTGCCTTGTTTATACGAAGGCTGGAATTTTAATAGTGGCAACTATTTAATTACGACTGATACAAAAGAGATACATGTTATCAAGTCTTACTGCGCTTCAAAGTAGTGGTCACCAGCATTGTGTACAACCCGTTCCTAGCGATGTGGAAGTCTTAGGATACCTTTAGCAGCGGCTGTTGTGCTGATAGTTCGAATCCCTAGAACAGTTCTGAAGCAAATGCAATTGAGTGTGCCAGAGATCGTACAGCACGATAGTGTCATCAAGGTTTTCAAGAGGCTTGCGGGCAATCTGTATTGCCTTACAGAGAACAGTGGCACGGTGGGTAAAAGCCGTCAGCGATTTTTCTCATGCTCAGGCGTTCCTTCAGAATGTGAAGCACAGTCATATGAGCTACTCCGGTGTCTCGGGCCATTTTAAGAATCGTATGGTGTCGATCAGTGTCGAGTAACTAGGCAAGAGCATGCACTACTTCTTCACTGGCACTAGGACGCCTAGCCGGTGCATGTCTGCTACATGCTGGCGTCCCTCATCGACCCAGAGGAACCATGCTGACGCGGCTAAAGTCACTAACACGACCGGAAATCGAATCCTCCAAACCTAAAGACGCTAATCTGACCATTTACTATTCAACCAAAGAGCCAGGCAACTTGCAAACAAACAATTGTCGTGTATTAAATGTTACTGGACGGGAATGGGTTGTAAACGAAGTTTCAACACTGGCTCCGTAAACTTTTGGCATAGTTGAGCTAGGCACAAGTAAATAGGCTACGTAGAAACAATGCTACACTCAGATGAGTACCAGAAGTCACCAAGTACCTTGAGAGGTGAGTCCTGAAAACTGAATCTATAGAACTTGTGTGAGAAGAATTTGTGTTCAGTACTTCACAAGTAAATATTACCTTGTCTTTCAGTATAACCTTTCGCACATAGCTGACTTTTAAATTGCACGAAGTCAGGAGTTTCAGTGCATACCGTTATAACGTTCATTGTGGTCACATAACCATTAAAACTGAGTATACAAGTTAATGTAAGAATTGTTGGATTACCACTACCTAAAAATCTTACCGACGTGAGTACGGTGTTCTTAATAGTCCCGATCGGTAGATAATTCTAAGATTATAAGAGAAACTGGAGCAAAATTGTTCTTCAGCCAGTGACAAATACAATCATAATACAACCGTCATTAGAGCCACAGTGTACCGTAAAGTTCTCTGAACGGTTGGCCTCTCTAAACCGGTATTTACGCTGAATGCCACAAGAGACACGGTGACGATGTACCAAAGAACAACAAAGCGTCCAAACCTCAGACTATACAGAGTGACTGTGGTACTCGAACTGAAAGATCCCGACAAAATGAAGCGTTTGCGATATTGCAATTGGTTCCTCAACTTGGTGTTAAGTATTCCAGAGATATTGAAAATTACGTTGTTATAGATGAAGCTTGATTTCATCTCTCAGGCTAAATAAATTTTCAAAACTCAAGGACATGGGCGTCGGAAAATCCTCACAGGTACCAAGGGACAACATTTCATCCAGAGAAGTTTGGAGTGTGGTGTGCAATTTCTGATCACAGGATAATGGAACCAATTCTGTTGAAGAAACTGTAAATACTGAAGCGTATAAGAATATATTTTACGGCCGTCGGTAAAATGAAATGGCGTATGGCTTTTAGTGCCGGGAGTGTCCGAGGACATGTTCGGCTCGCCAGATGCAGGTCTTTTGATTTGACACCCGTAGGTGACCTGCGCGTCGTGATGAGGATGAAATGGTGATGAAGACGACACATACACCCAGCCCCCGTGCCAGCGAAATTAACCAATTAAGGTTAAAATTCTCGACCCTGCCGGGAATCGAACCCGGGACCCCTGTGACCAAAGGCCATCACGCTAACCATTTAGCCATGGAGCCGGACACGGACGTCGGTGAAGCAGTTAGACGACATCGAACTTACGCAGGGATATTTTCAACGGGGTGGTGCCATATGCCACACCTCCAATGAATCCAAAGCACACACCAAGAGCTTTTCCGATGACCGTGTTTGCTCTAACGATTTGTTATCTTCAAGGTCATCAGACTTGACGTCAGTGGATTATTTTCTAAGGGATATAGACCTATTTAAGGAAAAGGTCCATAGATAGAGACCATGAGACATTCAGAATTTCCACAGAAACATCACAGGCGAAATCAACAATATCGCCGTAGAACATGCTAAGGTGTGTATCTAACCACAAAATGAAACAGACAAGAATGTGATTCCAGGACATGGGGGTGAGGAGGGACCCTTTCTGCACGTCTTGTAACAGTGAATTAGCATCAAATTCACACTTGGTTAATGTTTTGTTATTCAGTCTAACATAGACCTATTTAAATAGGGCATCCAACAGAAACGCTCTACAGTTTATATCACATTGACTAAAAAAATGAACAGTAACTTTCTCCAGATGGATAAATTTAAAGTGATATATTCCGCATTTTGATGATTATGTAAACAGTAATGTCTTAATACAGACACAGATTCCTTCAAAGTGAATGGGACATCGATATGTGGCTCAAACCAGAGCCACACAAAAGGAGGAGATAAAAGGGACATCTGTCGGAGCGCCTAGCATTTAAATAGGCCCAGGTTTCTAATGGATTGGTTATATTATTGGAATCCCAATAATAAAAACTCCGGCTAAAAGCATTCGCGTATTTAGCCTGATGTCTCGAAACAAGTATCTCGATCTCTATTTCATAACTCTATGATCATTTACGTTCATCTTTGACTATTTAAATTCAGATGACTGCCGAAGCAACCGTTTTGGGTTAGCCAATATTGCCTTGAACTGTTACCACTCGACGTATTTCTGAAGAAAGGTAGTGTGTATCGTAGCTCGTTGCGTACATGTGATTGCTGAATTCTTCAGTACTTTACTCATTTTGAAGAACGCTGAATAAGATCGTTACCTGTTTATTTATTTATTTATTTATTTATTTATTTATTTATTTATTTATTTATTTATTTATTTATTTATTTATTTATTTATTTATGCAACCTGCAAATGCTGTTAAATGTGATTCCTTTTTCAAAATCCGTAGTAGGACAGTGGAAAATGCTCAGGATGCTAAGACTTAAAAATATATTATGTGACATTAATATTAAGTAATCCTTTTTTATATTTTACTTGTTTTGAATAATGTATTACAGTGAATTTCTGAAATAAAAAGCAAATATCTTTACGTCTCGACCCATTATTGTACAAATGTTATTTGGTACTTGATTTGTCAGCGAGCTGAGAATGCATGTGGGTGGCCCTAACCCAAAACCTTGGCAGAAGAGGACGAAGCATTTTGGTAACGTTCCCCTAGCTCCAAAAAGCAGCTAAATCACTTTAATGTTCCTTAATATATTCCTCTGACGATACAAGAGAATAATTGGCTCACAGATTTTCTGCCACTCTTCAGTGATTGATTACATTTAGGTTATTACGACTGGGCTCGAACCTGACCATAGGATCAGTAATATGTGCCTCAATAAAAACTACCAGATCATTCCCCTTGGTGCTTCCACTAACCGCTAGATCAAGGACTTCGTCATACCAGGTGTATGCATAAGTTTCTGCCTGTCTTGTGGTAAAGAAAACACGCAATTTTCAAGGCAAATTCAGATTTTGTTTACTCAAAATATTGGCCATCGGCTTCTACACATTTCGCCCATCTTTCCTGTAAGTTATGAATAGCATGCCAGGAAAACTGCTTGTCTTTTGCGGCAAACCATTCGCCAAGCCATTTTCCACCTTCCTCGAAATTGCTGACGTGCTGCTCTGCGAGCGCGTGCCCCATTGATGCGAAGAGATGATAGTCAGATGGCGCCAGGTCGGGGCAGTACGACGGGTGCGGAAGGATGCCCCACCCAAGTGATTTCAAGGTGTCTTTCACTGGTTTTGGCGTGTGAGACGGCACATTGTCGTGTAACAAAATCACTTTGCCATGTCTTCTGGCCTATTCCAGACGTCTTTTGATCAATGCATGATTTATAATAATCACTTGTTGGGGATGCGTTGTGCATTAACTGTTTCGCTGGGCTTCAAGAGTTCATAACAATACCGCTGTGGTTCCACCAGGCACAGCGCATGGTCTTCTTGCGGAAGTGATTTGGCCTTGATGTTGAAGGACCGGCTTCGCCAGGTAACAGCCGCGATTTTCTCCGCTTCGAGTTTTCAAAATAAATCCATTTTACGTCACCCATCACAATTCGGTACAGAAATTATTTTCTTTCGTGGCGTTGAAGCAGCATTTCACAGGTGACTTTGCGATTTTTCATTTGTCGTTCATTAATTTAGTTTATTAATCTTCCCCATTGCTTGTAAACGTCTGCTGCTTGTTTCTTGTGACACATTTAATGCTTGTGCCAATTGCTGTTGAGTATGAGTTTGGTTATCATCCAGAGTGCGCACTGTTCCCACATTAAAATCACTACGTTTAAATTGTTGAAACCATGTCTCAGATGTTCTAATTGATGGAGCGTGCTCACTATACGTTTCTACCAGCAAACGATGACTTTCCACAGCCTTTTTCCTTTTATTTACATAAGAAAAGCAATGCTTGCCGCAAAGGTTCTTTTTCAGGCACAAACGTCGACATGATCACTGAACGATACAACACCGACGTTAGTGTTTAGCGGACTCAACTTGAGTGTGTTGGTAAGTTAATGTCAGATGAACAAACTGACGTATGTGTCAAATTGAAACGCTGCATACTGTTCCCTAGTGCCATCTCTTAGTGAAACCGGAAAAGACTTACTGTATGCATATACCTGGTAAACGATGTGCCCAGAGTGTGTTAACGCCACTAATTTAGTTGTATCTGATGTTGCGCAAGAGTTCTCCTTAAGTACTGTATGTATTCCCAAGACATGAGCGAGAGTTTCTCTCTCATTATGACAATTACCGTCATATTAGCTGTCATTTTCAGGGCATCTGCCTCACAATAGTCCCTCCTTGTGTATTATCCAACGGTTCATTAGAGTAACTTTCATTCAGCAAATCATGACTCACAGCAATCATTCATCTTAGTAATTGTAGTCGAAATTGTACAAGAAACTTCAAATAATACTCCGGTAAAGATAGGTCATTTTCGTCATCACTCTAACACATTTCGATGGTATTTGGTACAAGTTATAGCAAGTCATTTTTGTAAATCAAGACATCTGTCCTTGGCTATATTAAACTTTCGAAAATGGACTTAGAAGTTTTCTGAGACTATTACCACTTTATTTTCGAATCTCATTAATATTCTCTGTCCTGCCAGAAAATATTTCGACCTTAATCTCGTACAAAGAAGACCGCAGGGAAGACCAAGAAAACGTTGGATAGAGACTGTAAAATCAGATGTGAAGGAGAGAGGATACAAATGGGACGATGTACTGGATCAGAAGATGTATGAAAACAGAAGGAGATGGCGAGCGCTTGTACACCACACCCAGGAAACTGGAGTTGGGAAATGATGATGATGATGATGATGATGATGATGATGATGATGATGATGATGATGATTAATATTCTCTGTACTATCACAACCTATTAATGGATATAACAGGAAGTGCTCATCTCAGAAATATACGTTATAGTGTACACTTGTATGCACTAACACATTAAGTGAAGTGCTCTTACAATAAAACTATTTAAAGAACTTACAAAGAGCATGAAAAAACGAGCAAAACATAAATACCGAATACAAAATGAATAAGCTCCAGCCACTATTTTAACCATTTCTAACCATAATTGTTAAAACTGTTTTCCCCCTGCTTTATGCACACGAAGCAGGACGTCATCATATGCGATAGCATCAAGTTATCTCGCCGGCGGGTTGATTATTTTCCAGTTAGCTGATGGAAGATACAAAACCTGACGTAACTGTGACACATACAGAGGGTTAAATGCATCTCATTAATCATCACTGTACGTTCATTAGAAATAAACTTAACTTAGTCGAATAACCGATCTGGAATGTAACTTCCGTTGCACCGTACATGTGGCATAAAAGAATAAACATTTTGATTTATTAATTCGACCTATATACAATAACATTCAGTATCAACTTCAGCTGCTGATTTCCATAGCGTCCAATAGTGTTATCTTATGAACAGACCATTGTAATATCTCCTTCACTTACACTACATTCTCCATTCGATATTAGATATACTATACATGTCGCCATGCATGATAACAAAATGAACTGATTACCTTATTATTATTATTATTATTATTATTATTATTATTATTATTATTATTATTATTATTATTATTATTATTATTATTATTATTATTATTATTATTATTATTATTATTATTATTGTATTTCAATAGCCGTCAAAACGACGTCTCTCAAAATGCAAGGTAATCTGATCCAATCTTCTGTCCTAGAACAGATATTTCCCTGTTTATAATCCTACATTCAAATACAAGTGCACTGTGAGTTAAAGACAAAATGTTGTGTACATACAGGGTTTAGTCTTCAAGCCTATGTGAATGAACTAATTGTATCTACAGCTGTATATTTTCAACTTGTAACAGCGACGTTTTCTAATTCTGTATCTCTTACCTTTAAATCATTAAAAACTGAGACCAAGCGACTTTGCTGTGTAGTACGAGACGCATAGTTGTTATCTGTGAACTCCTATTCTAGAGATGGTGGGTTCGAACCCATCTATCGGTAGCCCTGAAGACGGTTTTCCGTGATTTTCCATTTTCATACCAAGCAATACTGCGGCTGTACATTAATTAAGGTCTACGCCACTTTATTCCTTCACCCAGCCCTTTCTTATCGTCGCTGAACAACTGCCTTAGTTATGCAACGTTAACCACAAGTGAAAGAAACTGAGTAGCACCTATGACTATTGTTTCTTTGGCGCCTCACGGTCCCAATCTCCCAGCTGAACCTATTGTTCTCCTAGGTAACCTATTTTCTCCTCCTTGACTCACGTGACACTACCAACCTATCTAGTCCATACGCACAATTCCATCCTCTGCGTTAACTCTTAATTTAGTATTAGCTCTTCATTGTGAATGACTTCCTGCCATTATTCCCGCATCTTTACTAGCAATCATTCCCGAAACTTTATCTGCCTTATGAACACAAGATCTTAACTGAAGATAGACTCCCAGACAGCGGAGTTGGTCTGAAAGGAGAGGGATGTATTGTAAGGAAAGTTTCACCTGCGAACTCAAAACCGTTCCTTTTTCAACCTGAAAGAGATATTCAGATCGTTCTGACGCGTCTCAAAACTTTCAGATCAATATTCAGTGATTCGTTGTCTGTATAATATGGTCTATTATCTGTTTCTTTATGCAAGTAATGAGTTATTCACTGCCAATTTTGTGTGATGTGGCGAGAAATGTCGTAAGTAGGGAGCAGGTTAGGTTCCAGACTTCCTTAGCGAGTTCTCAGGAGACTTCAGCCCACTTTACCATTCTTTAGGATATTTTGTACAACAGACAGGAGAGCTATAGAGAGTACCTCTGCTTCTTATGCAGAATATTATAATCCGTCCTATTAGTGGTTAATCATCATCATCATCATCATCATATTCTAAAGACTAAGTCTTGTCGCCGCATCCATAGATGCCTATCTTCATCCAGTCTTTTCAACTCGACGTTGGTCTTGCAGTTCATTCTCTGAAGCAGGTTCTTGAAATAAGACACTCTGGGTCGTCCTCTTCCTCATTTATCTGCAATTCTTCCTTCCTTCCGCAGAAAGTGACCAATAAATGTTATTTTTCGCCTTTCAATTTCAGTTACCAGACTCCGTTTTTCTCCTTTTCTCTAAGGACTTCGGTATTGCTCTTCATTTCAGTACAACTTATCCTCTGCATTCTTCTCCAGATCCATATATCAGTTACCTCTAGTCTTTTCTTTGCTTGCTCTCCTAATGTCCAGCTTTCACAACCATACGGAAGCACGCTCCATACAAAGGTTTTTGCAAAGGCCTTCCAAGTTTGAATATGTTTGTTGGCCAGCAGATGCTTTTTGTCTTGGAAGGCTCTCTTTGCCACTGCTGTCTATTTTGTGACTTCTGATATCCTCCGATTATCACTCGTGTTCAGGGCTCCTAGGTAGCAGAACTGTTTCACTTGTTCAGTTTTATTAGGGCCAATTTTGATGTGTGTCATAGGTGTTATAGGAAAACACCTATTAATGGTTAAATCATGTCTTATTAGCAATCTTACCTCTACATGGTATCTAAAGATCGTAATAAAAGTATCATTACCTTATGCTATGTCTAACAATTGAATTTTACAATTGTACTTGAGCACTTTCAAATATCGATCACCGAGCTCGATAGCTGCAGTCGCTTAAGTGCGGCCAGTATCCAGTAATCGGGAGTTAGTGGGTTCGAGCCCCACTGTCGGCAGCCTTGAAGATGGTTTTCCGTGGTTTCCCATTTTCACACCAGGCAAATGCTGGGGCTGTACCTTAATTAAGGCCACGGCCGCTTCCTTCCAACTCCTAGGCCTTTCCTATCCCATCGTCGCCATAAGACCTATCTGTGTCGGTGCGACGTAAAGCAAATAGCAAAAAAAAAAAAAAAAACAAATATCGATCGACTGACGTAGGAGGGTCATGATAAATCATGACATCTATATTAATATATAGTGCAGTTAATAGTGAAACAGAATATATATACCATAACATTTTAGCTGTTGAGGACTATTACAACTGAAGATATCAGTCGTCACAGTGACGATGAAAATATTCTATGAAGACATCATATAAATTAGTATCAAACAAACTGATTATTTGCGACGAGTAGCCAATAATATGACAACGACAGAGTTTTGTGACCTGACTAGAAGATACGCAAGCCACAATTAAATCGTGATCCATGCATACATATTTCTCTCGGTGTGGATATTTGATGAAAGCAGGTTGGTCACATTTCTCACGGAAACAACCTTCCATTAATCCACCTTCAGAGCAGTACTCGAAGTATGTTTGAAATACAACAGGAAAGTCTTTGGTGTACCGCACTGAAATAAAGCACAGTTAATTGAGTTAGAGAATCCTGCTGCCAAAAACTGGAAATACACTACAAATTGCAGGCGGAAAAAGTGGTATCTCTGCCTTATGTTACTGTCATCGTCAGAAGATACCATAATTGTATTGCTCATAAATTTCACGATATTTTTGTACGGAACGAAGGAGGAAACATCGATAGGCTTTAAGATTTAGTGGCTTCAGGAACTGTAGAATTTTATAATTCGTCATCTCTACTGGCTGGTCAGGAGTCAACCAAAAGAAGAACTTTAGTATGTGCCTGTATATACGGCCGTATTGCTTGTTCTACGAAGAACTTTAAACACCCTCTTGACTGAGCGAGTTGGCTGTACGGTTGGGGGCGCGCAGCTGTGAACTTACATTCGGAAGATAGTGGGTTAAAACCCCAATGTCGGCAGCGCTGAAGGTGATTTTCCGTAGTTCCCCACTTTCACACCAGGCAAATGCTGGGGCTGTACCTTAATTCAGGACGTAACCGCTTCCTTTCCACTCATAGCTCTTACCTGCACCATAGTCGCCATAAGATCTCTCAATATGGTAAAAGAAAAAAAGAACCTCTTGGTCACATTAACAGATTTGCTTGCAAACGCTTTGATATTCGGTAAAAATGATGGTCATATCTGCAGGAAAATGGCCAGTGGTCTCCGATACGAAGATATACAAACGCGGTAGCAGCGCACCATCCATCACAGTCATATAAGAGTGTGTGGTTGCCAATAAGAATTCAATTGCACCAAAAATGTTTAATTATCTCATCTGGTGACACGTTTCTCCTCAACGAGAGACCTGATTTCTCTCAAACATTCATTAGTGAGCTTACTCAATATCAACAGCCCCTTCAACTAATCGCTTGTTATCTTCGTGGATTATTTTCCGACAAACTATCCAATTATTTCATTTAAACTTGCTTGCCCACGAGTTGGAAGCTTTGAACAACAGGGAACTGTGACTTATGAGAGTCGATTTTCTTCTTTAATTTCATTGCCCAGAGTCGAAACGTACGGTCATGCATTATGGTTTTTACTTATCTCCTTGCTATGAAGCGGTCACGCACTTCACGGTTTATCATATCCTGAAGGTTGTTTGGGCCTGACGAGCACCGTTGTTTGAGCGTTTTTGAAGTTTTTGACACAGTCCTACCCTTTATTTTTCTTTTCTGTGCCTAGACAATTGTAAATTTCAAGCGAGCTATCATATCAATTTGCTAATCCGGGACGACACAGATGGGAAAGGTCAAAATTTCCATCTTTTTCTCTTGGTTGTTTTGTCCATATCATGTATGCATCAACCAGATATCCTTACAGAAATTTCATTTTTTCTTTCTCGGATGGCTGAACTGAAATGATTCCCTGGACATTTGCGACTGGTGACATTGCTTCAACATTCACCAACACGGCACTATCACTTACTTCTTCTAATGCTCCTCATCGATTAAAAGTGTACTCATTTCCGCTATTACAGCTTCTTCTTCTTCCTCTTCTGATAACTATTTATTTATTTTTCACAAATAACTTGCTCTTGACCTGTATGTACATCTTCCACACCAAAGCAACCAACCAACAGTTTCACAATTACCGCCTGTCTCGTTGCCGAGGACAAACTTACTCACTGTAAACACACTTCCACACCACACAGGTAATGTGACCGCCGGGTGAGTTGGCCATGCCATTAGGGGCGTGTAGTTGTGAGCATCTGGGAGATAGTAGGTTCGAACCCCACTGTTGGCAGCCCTGAAGATGGTTTTCTGTCGTTTCCCGTTTTCACACCATGCAAATGCTGAGGCCACGACCATTTCCTTCCCACTCTTAGCCCTTTCCTATCCCATCATCGCCATAAGACCTATCTGTGTCGGTGTGACGTAAAGCAAGTTGTAAAAAATATGTGCTCTACCCTAGCGGTCAACACAAACTTATCTTGTGAGTTGTGACCACTGCGCTGCTTGCAGGTAGATAGGAGAAACCTACACCATCCCACCGTTACACCATAGCAGCTTAATCTTTGGAAGGAGTTTGTGTATCCGATCATTAACAATACGAAAATAATTTTGTTCTATTCTCCGAAACAACTGCCGTGGCCCTTCTTTGTGAATCTGGATCAAACCCACCATCTTCACTTCAGAAAATTAGTACTGTACCATCTGAGCCTCATAACAATCTCTATCAATGAGGGGCTGTGCTGTCTCTTTATCTCGCAGCTTAAACCACTTAAAATTCGAGGTTGGTCTGACTGTTGTTTAACGGACACCGTAGAAAGAGCCCTCCAATCAAAAGCCTATGTTGAGATGTCAGAGACTCTCCTGGGATGGCCATGCAGACAACAAGCTGTCTCAGCAGATCACGGTTGAAGAAAATGTAGTCAATTTACGAACATATGACTCCCTCTTCCACTCGGTTTTGTATCATTGATAAGGTCTTCACCTTGTATGTGAAAAGGTGTTCTTCCTTCTTCTGAAAGTATGTGTTGACTACAGCTATATTGTATGCTGAAGAAAACAGGAGGATCTCTTCGCCCTGATCATTCCTCATTCCATAACCAAAGCCTCCATGACATTCGAAACAATCCTGGCCAGTCTTCTCTTCGTGTGACATCTGCTGCAGTAAATGATCGTAGTCCTCCCAGACTTTAAGTTTCGTGATTCCATCACAGCCAGCCTGAGGCGCGTATGCAGAGATCACATTCAGGCAGACGGTGTCATCCATGGCTAGTTTCACTGCCATAGGACGGTCGCTGATCCGTGTGACAGATATGAGTCTTCTGATAAGATGATGATTCCTACACCATTTCCTACATTGGTGAGATAGCTTATAGCCATGGACGATGTTGCTGACCTTTCATTAACTCCACTTTGTCTCCTGCACAGCTGCGATCTGCAGTCGGCCCCTTTAAAGAAAGTCTGCTAGTTCGGAGCGTTTTCCGGTGAGCGTGCCAACGTTCCACGTTCAAAACTTTGGCAACATATTTCCCGCTTTCTGCCCGGGGGCAGGTGTCCCAGATTTTGCCTCACTTTTGTGGGGAGGCAACCTATCGGTTATCTTTCTACACATCTATCGTACTCTCTTGGTCAGCATGGTTTGGTAAAATATGTTACAGCCGGTTGCCGCCTGTCGCCAAGCCAGATTAGTCTCGCTGACTGAGACCGGGATGCTGCAATTGACTCTACTGTCGAGTTCATCTGCCACCACGCCTACTTCTGATACTGAGAGTCAGCAGAGTCCCACGGACCTCCACTTTGATCCTTTCAAAGAAGCTTCATGACACATGGTGAGATGGCTTCCAGTGGCACTTCCTCCACTGAAGGAGCCATCACCTCACCTAAAGGAGCTCATCCGCCCGAAGTCGTTGGCACCCATAGGGAGTCAGGATATTTAACGCCATCTAACACTCGCCATTGAGTCGCTGGCTGTATGGTCTACTTGATTACCATAGCGGAAAATCTCGGTCAGACTAAAAGAATTACCGTAGTGACGTTAAATGCAAAATAAAGCTTGTAAGTTAGATTTAGACGTAAGTACCACAGGGACGTGACTCTCCATTTCACTTATTGGTCTCGGCTTGAGTGGATGGGTTTGCAACATGATTATTGTTTTAAGAAGTACAACTGGGCAACCATCCTCGGTGCTTCAAATGTAAGAAGGTGGTTAAAACGGTTTACTATATGTTTGTCGTGACAATGTGAAAATGATAAAATAAATGGAACACTAAAGATGAAGGGTGACTCTGCCCGCGATGCGAGGACGTTGACGAAATGGAGGACGATGCTAACAACTAGAAGATTATAACGCAAATTTTTGTGGTATTGCAAGAAGAATTAGTCTCTCTCACAACGGAGAACGATAGACTCAAGGGGAGAACCAGAGTTCTGTGAATCCAAAAAAAAAAAAGAAGAAGAAGAAGGAGAAAAATTTAGGAGATGGACGAAAATAAATTTTAGACCTACTATGTTTCAAAAGGTCGGCGCACTCCTATATCGACCCGCTATTGCAATTTAAAATTGGGTTAGAGTGTTAGGTTCACAATTGGAGTTACAAATATCAACACTATATCAACGACTGCTTCAATAGCATGGCTACATAATAATTAAAGCCGTTAAAACGGCACAACAAACAAAACGAACTGTCATCTGTGATCAACGATAATTTAGACGAAGTTCGTACGAATGAATATTCACATTTATTCGATTTGCGCCCACGCATGGTTTTCATCACAAGTGACTTCAACTACGAAGTCAAAATATAGAAACTAGTTGCTGATGGTGACGTGGAATTCGGCACTAATATTAAATTAGAGTTTTGGAACTTACCTTCTTGTGACACCTCGAAAATAATCTTGGAATACCGAAATAAAGTGAAGGATGCCTTCAAGGTTTCGTTTTAACTCACTAGTACAACAGTCTTTACAATATTCTCTCCCTAACGCCCCACCACATAATGAATTTATATATTTGTTCGTATAACGAAAGATCTCATCCTATGAGCAGATGTTGTTTAGAAATAATGGTATTTCAGAAGAGCGAGTGACCCACATGGCAAGGCACTGGCTTTATGAGCGATTTCGATCTCGGCTTAGTTCGTATTCGAAGGTGCTCAGAAACGTCGGGCTCGTGTTGGCAGATTTCTTGACACTTGAAAGAAATCAACTAGTACAGAATTTCCGGCATCTCGGAATCTCAGTAAACCTTAAATGTGATGTAAAATTAAGAAACATTGGTATTAAAGGTTTGTAATTATGGTAGAGATGACAGTAACTACATACAGAAATGTTGTATATGGCTGGAAATAGGGAGGAGTAATTTATTATTTGGTTCCGTCGGGCGATCGATCATTTTCAGTTTAGCAACAAGACTGTCGCCCAATACCTGAAACAGGGAGAATAAAAGTTTTGACTGCTCAAACTATAAGAATATCAACTTGAGAAAGGAAAAGACAAGAAAAGCAAGTACGTCTGATCAAAAAAAAAAAAAGCTTGCGTGAATGCTACACAAGTCTCACTTGTTTGGAATTTGGAATTCGTGGGAAATTATAAGAATTTTTCTGCTAATAGTTGCTTCTCTATTTGTGGCTTAAAATTCCATATTATACAATAACGTTGCTATTGAAATTCGTAAAAGAACAAAATAACAAAGATTGACTTGTCATAAACGCCAAGTATGCTCTGTGAATATAAATGAGGAAAGGAGAACGGAGATTTTCTCACAGAACATTAATGCAAAGCTATTATTGGTTTTTAGTGCTACCGTTCATCTGCATTGATAGCTCGCCAAAAGTGTTACAAGTATAGCTAAAAACGAAATATATAGTGAGATTTCGTAGAACTCATACCAAGAAACAGAGATGATTAATAACAGCTATCAGTGCTTAGGGAAATGAAACGACTATCTCGCACACACAACAAATGCTGAACTTCACCTCATTAACGAAATTAAAATTTGCGATACCTCATCGGCTGAGTGCACGCTCTCCGTCAAGCTCCTTATAAATTGGGTCTGTTCATAGATAGAGATCATCTGACACTGTCACAACCATTACTGAAGTATCAAATACTATCGATCCCCTTCACAGATGTTACCTGATCACTAAAGAGTCTTTTAAAAGCTCATAAGGAAATCTTCCTATACAACTGGAAAGTACAGCTTTTACTGCTCATATCTGTTCAACACATACGCCTCTTTAAATTAACCTGGGTAAAGTTATGCATGAAATATCATAACATTGTTGAAATAGCATAACAAGTATTTCGCATTAGAATGTGCTACCTTCTCTTTATATATTAAAACAGGAAATACGTCTTACTATTTTTACAACTTGCTGTACGCCACATACGTCTTACGGCGACGAAAAAGTAGGAAAGGGCTAGGAATGGGAAGGCAGCGGCCGTGGCCTTAATTAAAGTACAGCCCCAGTATTTTACTGGTATGAAAATGGGAAACCACGGAAAGCCATCTTTAGGACTCCCGACAGTGGAGTTCGAACCCACTATCTCCCAAATGCAAGCTCATAGCACCGCGACCCTAACCACACGGCCAACTTGCTCGATACCAGAAAATAAACAATACCTTCGTGATGTAGGTACATTGCCTGAAGTGTGCGGTAAGTTACTGTATCGCACATGTGCGGAGAAGTAACGTTAATTCACCGTGTTCAGATAAGGTCTACTTTTCAACGTAAGACCGTTTTGAAAATGCCCACCTTGATAAAATATATTAAGTTATATTGATTGCAATATTTTACTGAAATGAAGTTAAACATTGAAAAAAATCGTCTCGAAACAGCCTAAATTTGTATATAACCACAAGAAGACAAAGAAACGTAATACTAAGGAAAATAGGAAAATAAAACATATGAAGATATATAATAACTAATACGTGCAAACTTCTGAAAACTATATACCGCTTTTAACTCAGTTACT
Source organism: Anabrus simplex (assembly GCF_040414725.1). Taxonomy (NCBI): domain Eukaryota; kingdom Metazoa; phylum Arthropoda; class Insecta; order Orthoptera; family Tettigoniidae; genus Anabrus; species Anabrus simplex. The sequence goes on along the minus strand of NC_090265.1, from coordinate 1,038,813,602 downwards.
GTTAACACAATGGTAATAATTATTAAATGAATTATCCAAATTCCCTTCTTTATAAGAGTACATTTTACTTCCTTCTTTGCTTGTCTGTATGTTTGTGTTCTTTTAGCACTTCTACTGTTATGAACACGGTATTTTCTTCGCACTTGTATATTTTGTTTATTTCTTCGTTTATTTTAATTTGATTGTTTTGCTGTAGAACTTCTGAAAGCTTTCTAACGCTTAACTCAGTTCTGGGTAATACACTGCTAATACTTTGAAATTAATGAATGATCGGATTTTTTTTAATTTACTATATTTCTTTTATATATGGGGGAAGGATGTCCAAATTGGTTAGGGCGGACAAAGTGGTTACTGCTTTTGCTCTCTTGGAGAGTATTTCAGCGTAGTGATGACCATGTGAACCCATTCAATGAGAAGTCGTTAGTGCCGACAGAATGTTTCATGGAGATAGCCGAGCCAGATACCATTGCTTGTACTAAAACACTACATTTTTGTTTAAGATAAGATAACACCCGTCTCCCATAACCTCGGCAACCACAGATCCGAGGGAGGATATTCTTTCCTGTACCATTTTCTTATTTTTGATACATGCAGTAAGCAAACGTTGATATCCTACAGTATGATTTTAAAACACAAAAGAGCACAAATAAAAAATCCCAAAAATATCATAAACCAGTGTTAACACTTAAATGTTTTAGGAATTGAACAGAGTAAATCACCACATATGTTAATACTTGATTGCTATAGTACTGTTGAAATGGTATATTTTAACCTTTAAAATACTGTGTTTAGAGGCTCCGTAGATTAAAAGTAAGTCTGACTTCAGGCAACATTTTGTTGCTATGAAAATCGGGTAAAGCGGCAAGTCGCCTGTGCGGGTCACTTTGACCGAACGTGTTTTATCTTTGAGCGATTGTATATTATGTGTTTTATTTTATTTATTTGGAAATGTCACGTATGCATCATTTGTAATTTATAATTTATAAAATGGACCTATTTTAGACAAGTGTGTTCATAGCTTTGTAACACGCTATTTTCACTTGTTACCGGACGGTACCGAGATGGCTTCAAATTATGTGAGAAAGTCGACTCAGTTGTCATGGAAGCTCTGTGGTATGCAATAGGCGTTGAATGCCGTTATAAATGATAAGATTTCATTAGCTACAGCTGCCCAACTTCCAAATGTCCCCCGAAATAAACGAGTTATTTAAAAAAAAAACGATGCCACTGAAGATAAAAAGATTTTGGTCGCTTCAGATGTGTATTTAACCATAGGCAAGAGGAAGAACTCCTTAACCATATCTTTGAAATGGAACAACGGTATTTTGGCGTATTAACTAGTGATCTACGCCATTTGGCATATCAACTCGCAGAAAGAAAAAGCATACTTCATCCATTTAACAAAGAAAAATGAAGGCAGGCAAGGATTGGGTGACGCAGTTTAGAAAACGGAATCCTAATATTACCCTAAGAACACCATAATCCCCTTCAATGGCCAGAGCATAGTGTTTTAATTATGCAAAGCCTAGATCCTAAAATGGGTATGCCACCAATACCAAAAACATCAACTTGATAAAAAAAGGCCAGACAAAATTATATAACTGTTGAATGTTACCACCGCATTGCGGTTATAAGCTGAAGCCTCCGGATGTGTCATTTATGGCACCTTTCAAAACAATCTACATCCACGCTAGTGATATGTTTCTCCACAGCAACAGCCCTGGAAGAGTAATAACACAATTCTAAATTACCAAGCTTCTTGGAGAAGTATTTTACGTGCAGTTATGCCAAGCACATTTTCAAAAATGCGGGATTGTCCGTTTTGACCCGGATATACGTTCACACACATTTTGTTGCTGCAGAAGTATCGGATATTACCAAGGTTCCTGAAAACAAGACAAAATTATCAACATATTGCTAGACAAAACAGTAAATGACGATGAAAATGGACTTACTGTACAAGTGTTAACAATGCAATGAATGGGGGTGGAGATATGGACGATAGATAAGAAGTAAAGTTTGAACACATAGATGGAGTAGCAAGAAAATATGATATGCAATGGATGGCAATAAATGTGGAGTGGCGGACGGAAGAAATAATGAATTGGTCGGTAATGAAGATGAAAATATAAAAACACAATCTAAATAATGTTCAGTAACTCCGATACATACTGTGCCATTGCCTAAACTAAAAACAGACCAAGAGAGGACGAATTTACATGTGATTTTGTAAATATTCCTTACAAATGAAGTTGAAATTTTCTAATTTATTTTACCCTGAAAGCTTGACAAAATGTTATAACTTAGGACAAGTCAAACTACATCGTAAAAGATTTTTATTTTGCGAAGCTTTGTTAGATTTTTAAAAAAATTCAATATTTTTCCTTGGATTTACGTATTTCCTTCAATAGATATAACTTTTACGTAAATAAGCAAGTTGTTTGAAATGTCCTATCTTTGGTCACTTTGCCTCACCATTTGGGAAAAATTGGTCATTTTTCACACTTTAGGTTAAACTTACCACACCCCTAAAAAGGAACCTTTCAGGAAAAATTGGTCATTTTTCACACTTTAGGTTAAACTTACCACAGCCCTAAAAAGGAAGCAACTAAAATAAACGTATTTTATAGTTAAAGAGTGAATACAGTGTATTTATGTTTTTCTATATAAGTAGGTCAATTAGAAAAGCATTTAAATTAGAGTGGCCAATTTGCCCAACATGCCTCCGTATATTTTGTTGGCTGATTGATTGATTGATTGATTGATTGATTGATTGATTGATTGATTGATTGATTGATTGATTGATTGATTGATTGATTGATTGATTGATTGATTGATTGATTGATTGATTGATTGATTGATTGATTGATTGATTGATTGATTGATTGATTGATTGATTGATTGATTGATTGATTGATTGATTGATTGATTGATTGATTGATTGATTGATTGATTGAACATATTCCCCACTTAGCTGATCCCTTGTAAATACATTTCTAAGTCACACTGTGGATAAATTAGGTTATAAAATATTGTGTTTTTGCTTTGACAGTGTGTACTGCAAGCGAAAGTGAAAGGTCAGCATTCACTACTATTGAAAATCTGATAAAATGCCTAAATACTCGATCAGTATGTATTATATTTCTCAAAGTCACAAAGATATAATCTCTCTCTTTGTTCGCAGGACCGAATTCCATTTCATGATGTTCACTTTGTGTATTTAGACAGAAACGAGGTTAAACAAGAGGACATATTTGAAGCACCGTATCGCATTATTACACCTTCTCATGATCAGTACCTTTGTAATGATTCATTTCGCTTGTCCTCTGACACACATTTTGGAAAACAGAATGGTTCCAGCGAATACAGTTATTTCCCACAATGTCGTTTAGTCTGATCACGCAGCACAGTAATGAATTGCGGTTACTGAGTAACGTACAGCATAGATGAAATTCGAACTCACCAAAGCGATGTAATATTCGTTGTGGTCGTAAACAGTTACGGGGAGTTCAATACCTCCCACGGCAAAAGCCAGGCTTTAAAAAGTTAGTCATTAAAGTGATCACAAAATATAATAGCGACCTGTCTGGGCACAAAATTGATTCATGTAATTTCATTAATTAATACAACTTGTTCGCCTACCGATAATCGAATGCAATATGATTATTATCTCCGATAATTTGGAACATCATTAATGGTCAGTTGATGAATGACCAACTCACTCACTCAATAACAAGTCAATGTCATCAATTAAAATCTGGCGTTGGTTTAATTTCATTGAAGATATTCATTGAAGAACGATAACATTTTGTGGTGCGCTGGAAATAATTATAATGACCATCCGGGCACATCCAGAAACCTATATAAAGGTGGAACTGTACAACCGGAAAATTAGAGAGTGGCCAGTTAAAAAAATATTCATTACGTTGTCGATCTGGCAAAAATTTACTCAATTTACTCGCCATTTGTGAGAGAATGGTGCATACAACGTGGGTCAAAAATCTATACGCAAGCCGAATGCATGTATTTCCCGACGTATTAAGTAGTTTTGAATGTAAATGTGGTGATTATTGATTTAAATGGAAGTATAACTAGATAACACCCTTCTTAATTTAATCAGGAGGTAAAAATGTTGTAGGCCATGTCGCTGACACAGCTTAATAACTTTCTGGCATGATGACGTCAAACCAGCTAGCGTCTCAAAATACATGTGTATTAGTGTTCAAGACTAATTAAAAGATAGATTAGACAGAATTATTACCAACTAATTAAAAAATACATTTCCCGCAAAGAAGGCTTTTACACGGCATTCGCGTTTGTTTCCCTGCGTGACGTTCTCTGCACCTCCTTTGCCTCTCATCATTGGAGAGTGGGATCTTTCAGGATTTATCTTGAGATATTTTCAGTTGATCATGACATTCGGACAAAGGAGCAGCAGAAGAGCTGGGAGTACGTTTCCTGCATTTTCTGCTCCGTTCAGCCCTAATCACAGTGGATTTTTCCTAACCGCTCCCCATGTTTGAGCACGTTCCCTCAGTCAATCGGTCACTGAAAAGCGATGTTAAGCTCATTTTCCGTAACATTTGCTTATTTACAACACCCACGCCGAAAAATTTAAAATCGCTATTCATAAAAAAACAGATTCATTTAACAAACTAATGCAGTTCATCCCATTTAAAATAGGACAATGCTTGTATTCACAGCACCTTCGTGAAGCTAACACTGCACCCGAAATTGTACTCCAGGCATTTGAAACCCGTCTCCCACCCCCACCACCCCCATCCCCAGCGTGTGCAACACCTCTCCCACCTTGTCGCTTACTATGAGATACGACCCAAATGTTGATACCTAAATAAAACAATAGCAATCCCCTATTGTGCGAAAACTTTCAGACTCCTACGAATTTCGTTATGCCAACTTTACTGGTCTGCATCCCTACAGACAGACCGAACTCTTCTTCTTTGTGGACTTTTCCTAATTGCCTGGGGTCGACACTTTGTATGGATTAAGGGCAGTTTTACTGCTGAATGCCTTTTCTGACGTCAACTCAAAGTGAAGGGGTGTATTTAAGCTCACCGGACAAAACATTAGTAACTCATGGAGAAATCATTACAAGCATCATTTAACACCATGTAACTCCGCCTCTGGACTTGACAACCGCCTGGATTCGGTTAGGAAATGAGTCCACGATGTTGTACAGGTACGTAGCATCCAGATTAGATCACTCGCTGAGGACTTGATCGCGCAGTTCCACCAAATTGCGGGAATGCTGATGTCGGGGTTTGCCCGCTGTTCTAACATATTCCACAGATTTTCAATGAGGCTCAAGTCAGGTGATTTTGCAGGCCAATTGAGATTTAAAAGAGTGGGGAGTGTTCATAAAACCAGTCACATATGCGTCCATCCCGATGAACTGTGCTGTTTTTCATCTTGAAATATTCGAGGTATCAATAGCATACTCAGCATGCAGATGTTGACTGAGCTGATGCTTCATTTGGCCTTCGGTACACTCGAAGACGTGCGTCACTGGAATATAGGCCAAAACGTGATTCCTCAGACCACATTACGTTCCGCTAGTGAGCTGTTGTCCACGTTCGATGATTTCTAGCCCACTGAAGACGCGCAGCGAGGTGACCAACTCCAAATGTTCATTGCACGCAGTTCCCGTCGCAATGTTCTATCGCTAACAGGTTAGGATGGACACTGACTGCAACAATTCCTGCCGGGTTTGGAAGCGATTTTGATTCACAAGCCGTGAAACGCGTCTCCGGTCCCTCTCAGTTAGAATCTCTTTCCGACCACAATTCTGGCGTCGTGTTTCGTGGCCACTTGTAGTAGACACTGCTTGTAGACACGTTGAACAGTCCGCTGCGAAACACCAACAAATCCAGAAACTTCAAGCTCCGTATGGCCATGGGTACAGCCAAACACGACTGCCCCTTTTTCCCACTCTGTCACATCTTTACATCTACCCAAGTTGACGTACACTGTCCTCTTGAAACATCTATATCTCACTGATCGCTACTGACATGCTCACGCAGAGGCAGGGCGCGTGCGTTTAAACACGGGACTCGTTCGCTGCGCCAACTATCCGTATGTGCGTGCTTACCAGGGTGATTAATTTTGTGTCCGGTGAACTTACTATTGCATGTTTCTGTGATGTTTAGTATGTAAATGAAGATGTGTATTAATACGAACACAAACACCCAGCCCCGAGCTAGATGAATTAACCTGATGAGGTTAAAATCCATTGGGTCCGCCTGACCGAGGCGGTACAGGCGTGCTCGGTTCACCCGGAAAGACATGTGCTCGATTCCCCGTCAGCAAGTTAAAAAATTTAAGAAACGAGTTTTCCACTTCCGGAGGTGCACATGGTCCTGAGGTTCACTCAGCCTGCACCAAACATGAGTATCAGGTTAATTCCTTTTTTTCTGAAGTTGCTTTACGTCGCACCGACAGAGATAGGTCTTATGGCGACTATGTGACAGGAAAGGCCTAGGAGTTGAAAGGAAGCGGCCGTGCCTTAATTAACCACGGAAAACCATCTTGAGGGCTGCCGACAGTGGGGTTCAAACCCACTATCTCCCGAATACTGGATACTGGCCGCACTTAAGCGACTGCAGCTATCGAGCTCGGTAGGTTAATTCTTGGGGGCAAAGGCGGCCGGGCGTAGAGCTAACCACTCACCTCTCCAAGGGCCTTCATGGCCTGTACGGAGATGACTTTGCTTTGCTTTGATTAAAATCCATGGCACGGTCTGGAATCGAACCCGAAGACCTCTGAACTGAAATCCGCTACACGGAGCCAGACAAACGACAAATCGAACGGAGATATCGGCACATAGAAAGAAAGGGCAGCGAGCGGCGTGAAAATGAAAGGCTCCTAAGGGCAGGCAAACCTAACACTGTGGGAGTTGACTTCTGGAGATCGGACAGTGAAAATTGAAGAGGAAATCGTGGCACAATTAATTGAAAGGAAGTCCAGACTCACTAGGGCCACGTGGTCGCCAATTCACGCTTCGAAGTTGACAGCCTCTTGAAATAATCCTTTTAGTCGCCTCTTCCAACAGGAGGGGGACACAGTCGATATTCTACCGCCACACGGACCTCCTAGAAGAATGTCGTACCTTTATAAATTTGTGAGACATTTCCTAGAGAAATTGTGGCGTATTAACTGAGGCAGTTGGAAGAGATTTCACTGAAAGTGAGTTCAAAATGTTCTGTGAGAATGTGTTTAGAAAGATACTTCCTTATATCTATGGAGAAATGCTAGTTTTATTGTTCCTTGCGAGATGAGGCACCATCACTTCATCATCCGATTTACCTGCCTAGTCATTAGTTGGGAGGCAGGTTGAATCCTCAAATAGAACCACCGAAGTTTATGCAGTTATTGGAAATCGCAAATCGAATAGCACCCCTATAATGAGTTGTATTAGGCAATATGATGAGTGAAATAGTTTAACGTAGCTTTCCTCACTGGGCCAGAAAATGTACGAATTTCTCTATGAGTAACTCCTTTCATAGCATCCAGATGCACGAGATGTGCTCTGAATGTAACTATAGTCTGGATTATATGTAATTACATATTCTGTCCCCATACATGTTGCTACAAGAAAAGCTAAAATGTCGGCGAATCACACTAAGAGGACCATTATTCCAGGAGTTTAAAGTTACCTATTTTTACATATTTCGATGCATAATAAATATTTTAATAAGTATGACAAACATACTGGGTGCAACTCCCTGAGAAAGGGAACGTATCTTCCAGTATCATTCCTTATTTGAAATACGCGCCAGTGTCTTCATGGGAAGTGAAAGGTCCTTTTATATATATATAAGAACATCCTAACGGACAGAAGGCATTCGACCAGGCGAGTTGGCCGCGCGGTTAGGGGCGCGCAGCTGTGAGCTTGCATCTGGGAGACAGTGGGTCCGAACCCCACTGTCGGCAGCCTTGAAGATGGTTTTCCGTGGTTTCCCGTTTTCACATCAGGCAAAAGCTGGAGCTGTACCTTAATTAAGGCCACGGCCGCTTCCTTACCATTCCTAGGCCTTTCCTATCCCATCGTCGCTATAAGACCTATCTGTGTCGGTGCGACGTAAAGTAAATAGTAAAAATAAAAAATAAGAAGGCATTCGATGACCGCAGAAAATTTGGAAAAAATTAGTTATTCATTGCGCCCCCCAGATGAAAATTAGAGGTTGAATAACATCTGCGCTTTTAACTTTTTGCGGATTTGTTTCCTTTTCTGTGTACAACAGTGCGTCAAATTAGCTTAAATATTTTTTTTTTATTTATTACATATTTCGTCAATTTTAGCTACATATTTCTTATTTATTCTACATATAATCCAGTCTCTAGTCATTACTCACTACCACCCATTCCTCAAAAGCTTCAATACTGTGGAGATTATGGCCTACCTTGTGTACAGATTTATGTCTCAAGGATTGCTTTGTATGTAGTGAACTTGATATGATTAGCCAAATACTACTATCCAAGACAGTTTTTTTTTCGTATGGCATAGGGGTACAGATTAATTACATTTGATTTACTATCATCATCATCACTTACGATTGGTTTCCCCCGACTATGAATATCCTCCAACTGAGTCTGTCTCGGGCTGTCCTTTTAGTATCTTCGCAACTCTCAAGGCATGTGCCAGTGAAGAACAACGTCTTCATTTCTTGGCCTCCTACGAGGGCCTTTTCTAGGTATTTTACCCTCTACTACATCGATCATCATTCCATCACGTCGTACTCTGTGCCCCAGTCATGAACCTCCTCCTTTGTCGTTCTTCCCCCACTCAGACTAGCACATCTGTATTGATCATTTTCTGTACCAGCTTATTTTCTCCAAACGGCACCAGCACCTTCTAATTTCGTAATGTCACCTTTGTTCAGACTCCCAACCAGCGTTGCCAACTTCCGAAAAATTAAAAACCGTGCAGAAATTGAAAATAAACAGTATTCTTTATCGTAAAACCGTACAATATACCAATATTCGCCCAAATACAGTAAAATGCAATAGAATGCGTGCAATAATAGCAAGCAGCAATAATATCAAATAGCTCACTTTATTCACATGTTGGATCAGGACACAGCAACTTCCTATACTGTCTATACTCTCCAACGACCGCCTGTACTTTTGTTTCCTTCTGGGTGTTTTAACAAAGTTTTAATTGTTTGGTATCGAAGGATTTGCTTTATTTTTGAAATCAGAATTTAACCGCATCTTTACTTATTTAACATTCAAAATAAATGCCAAAGAAAATAATATATACTTAATTAATACATTGTAAGCTAACCAACAAGAAATTGAAGCACTGCTCTGTCACAGAAAATAATTTGTAAGTACATCACAATATTATTCATAAGTTTGATGAAATCCCATAAGATTTACAACTAGACTCCGCACTGTTAAATGCTTGATGTCACACCACACTTCACAATGGTTAATAAACGATTCACGGAGTTCGTCGTGGACTGATTGAAGAGTGTGGCTGTGAGCAAATAGGCCTATACGACTACGAGATGCACAGTTGATGAAGTTTGAAGTAGGGTAATCCCGGCCGCAGAATGAGACAGAAAAATCCCATGTGTTAGACTATGCAAGTGCTTCATTGGTTGATCTGAAACCAGCTCGAAGGTGAACCACAACATTCAAAGCTTGGGAGTCCCCAGGAGAAATGGAGGCCACGTCATATATGCTCAGGAAATGAGGTGTGTTCAAAACAGGAGAAAAATAATTTAGAATAATTTAGAAGGAACGCCATCGGTCGAAGATATATGAAACAAATTAAACCTATAAAAAGTGTGACATTATCCTCTGTAGCGGTAAGGCATAGAATTCGATTAACTGGTACATTGCGCTAATTATTTTATTTACACTGGAACTGTCTTTCTTGTGTGGTACCGATTTCATGAAAATTTATTTATTTATTTATTTATTTATTTATTTATTTATTTATTTATTTATTTATTTATTTATTTATTTATTTATTTATTTACTTATTTATTTATTTATCAAATATAAACTGGTTGTATGAAGCTCTCTCCCTTGGATAAGTGGCAGTGTCGGCCACTGGATCCCAAGATCCCGGGTTTAAATCCGGCAGACGTCGTGAAGGGTGGAAAAAAGATCGCATGCCTGCCTCTTACACGGACGCCCCGGGTTCGATTCCCGACGAGGTCAAGGGTTTTACCTAGATCTGATTGTTGGTTCGAGGTACGTGCTGGTACGTGATTAGAATTGAGGAGCTACCTGACGGTGAGATAGCGACCCCGGTCTAGAAAGTCAAGAATAATGGCCAGAGGATTCGTCGTGGTGACCACACGACACTTCGTAATCTGCAGGCCTTCGGGCTGAGCAGCGGTCGCTTGGTAGGCCAAGGCCCTTCAAGGGCTGTAGTGCCATAGGGTTAGGGTTAGGATTAGGTTAGGTTAGGTTAGGTTAGGAAGAAAGGTCATTGAACTCTGGATGGTGTATGATGTCGGCTTGTAAAAGACCTTTTGTGACACGTTTGGTGTTTCCTCGACAAAACTAATTATAAATTTCAGTCATAGATCACCTAAATAAAGTTCTGGTTTCTCTGCCATCCGGTAGCGAGAAACGGAACTTCAAAAAGACTTACAGACAGCCTAAATGGTGTCAAATAAAAATGCCTCTCCACAGCAGCTGTATTATTATTATTATTATTATTATTATTATTATTATTATTATTATTATTATTATTATTATTATTAAACATGAGTTTCGGAAATGTTATTTCTCTACATATGAGCAAATCTATTTAGTCGCGAAACGTTATCATGAATGGTACTGTATAATTACGACATCCAAGGCAGAATAGGCTTACTACGAACTCCATTCCAGAAGGATATTCTTTCATTCCGTTTTTGTCACGGCAATAAAGCTAATTGCAGTTTTAAGGAATCCTCACAAGAAGCTCATACAAAGACCAGATTAAGTCGTAAACTTCGTGGAGCTGTACAGGCCTATAAATCGTATAATAAAGCACGAAAGTACGTGTGATTCTTCGCAGGAAATTCATGTGAGCCTTTACTCAACCAGTGTATAAAAGGCAGCAGTTTCCGTGTTCGTACATCAGGATAGAGTAACGGACAAGGCTTTTCTTAATAACGTGAGAATGTGGTCTTCTTTATTAAATATTTTATGTTCATGACCGCTGTAGAGAACCTTGGGAGGTGGTCATTAAGAGCGCCATAAAGCCGAGGTGAGCAGAGAGAATAGCGGAGGGAATAGTGTTGGTAGAAGACGGTCGCTGTAGAACAGCATATGTCAGCCCCACCGAAACACAAACAATATAAGCTACTTTAGGTAATATATTGCTGTAATGGCCAACACTGGAAATTCAACACACTTTTATTTAGGCCATGAATATCTGAGATCAATAATCGTAGACCTCAGTGCTAAGTAGTGGAGTTATTCTGGAAATTGCCAGGAATTGAAGAGTGAACCACGGAAAGCGACTTTTAGGGTGGCTTGAAGGGAGATTTCAACAAATCTTTCTTCTCAAATGTACTCCTGAAGCTGAGTTTATCACATTCAAGACTCTGAAACCGGTCTTCAAGTCGTACCAGATGCGGGAATCGAACCATAGTAAATTAGACGTGCCGCTACCATATTGTTTGTGTTGGGGTTTTATGGGAAGACCGGCTTGAAGAAAAATTATTAATCCTGTATTGTGAACGGTTGGAGGGGACGAATCCTTCAACAATAATGGTTTGATTCGGCAACGCTATGAACCTTTTGTAGCCTAAGGGAGTGAAGAAAAAAATCGTTCTTCTTCCAGTGACCGACGCAGCTCCCTACACGGGAAAAGCAGGCAAAGGTCTGCAGCTTCTCTGTCCTAAAATGCCTTGCAAATGCATAACATAGGGTTGCCGCAGGCATTCGAGGAAGTTATCCTGACGTAGATAAATTAAATGTAACAGTTAAGGAAATCTTCATCTAAACTCCACCACAAATGCAAAAATTTGAAATAATATTGTCCATGCAATATCTCTCTCTCCTCATCCCATCCTCACACGCTGAAGAACTTGGCTTAAACCTAAACCTGCGAAATACAACTGCACGAAATATAGAAATCAATAATTTATTAATGGTTTCCATGATGGAAAAACTTATCAGTCAGAAGTACCAAAGCGCTGTAAGTGCCCAGCAATCTCACTTATATAAAGTCAAATGTTACTATAATATTAGCTACAGTCCAACATTTTGAAGAAACAAACGTTTAACTCTGTGATAACCTTCAGTTTGTGAAATGTGTGGGAAGTAAATTAGAGGCTATAAGCGACAAAGTTGGTGAATGTGCTTATGCAAAGCTACAGCGTGAAGGGTACGCTACATTCAGCAAGACTAGTGACGTTCTCAGTGGAAAGCCAGCAATGTTCGAAGAAGGTGAGACTGAAATCGAAATCGACAGCAGCGATTTGCCTTTCTTCAATAATATGCCTCAATAACATCCTGCGATATTGAGCGAAGCTTTTCACTTCATAAAGCCATTCTGAGTGAGAATAGAAGATCGTTCTTATTTGAAAATAAAATATGTGTAATTTGCCACTGCAATTCTCTGTGACATGTCTTTCTTCTGAGGGATGAAATCGTATGTAGTGTTTTATATATTATTCAACATTTAGATAAAATACAACATAAGGTGCAGACCAACTTTAAAAAGTTATGTATTAACAAAAATAAATGAGGATTAACATGTTAACAAGTTTGTAACTTCCAAACATCACAGATTTAAAATGCGTCATATTTCCACAGTATTTGGGGTCATAAGTGCTTGATTTTTCTAACATTTTAGGTCATAAACGTTAGTGCCCTAGTTGTATTTGCTCCGTCATTGTCTCATATAGAGGCTATCAATTGCGAAATAAATCCAATAACTCGGCATCTCCAAAATCGTAAAAGTAGTTAGTGGGATCTAAAACCAATTAACATAATAATAATAATAATAATAATAATAATAATAATAATAATAATAATAATAATAATAATAATAATAATAATAATAATAATAATAATAAGAATTGTACCGGGCGGTACACCTCCACGCCGCTAATTCAAACTTTGCGCCAGTTGAAAACCCTCTGCTGGAGGAAGTCCGAACTTTATCTAATGCATTAATTTTCAAGTTACCCAGAAGATGTCTCTACTTGGAAATTTTGAAGTTTCTGAACTGGGTCGTTTTCGACGTATTTTTGTTTTGCTTGTAGTAAGAAGTGTGAACTTTCTCTTCTAGAGGACACTACTGAAGAACTACTATAGTGCACCCTAGTGCAAGGTGAAAAAACTGGTTTTTTTTTTTTTTTTTGGAGAAATTTTTATTTCAAAAGTTTGTTTCTCGTTAAATTTCTTTCTGTTATTGTTTAAGTTGGCTGTATACCCCTTTCTTTCCCCTTGTTTTGAATTTAGCCAATCCCGAATTTCTTTAATTAATTTATGACCAATAAGGTGTTTCTTCTTCAAATTGGATATGCTGCTTAACCCTAACCAATAAATGATTGTGGGCGGGTGTTTTCTTTCCTGAAACGCCTCGAACTTTCCGCGAGAGTATATAAACTGCTGATTTTCGGGTCTCCGCGCCACTTCTGTACCATCTTTCAGTGTGTAAAGTACATAGCAGGGGGTGGGAAGCGCCTCTATCTTCGGACAGCAGTTCAACAACCAGGTAATGGCCGTATAATAACTTCTTTTCTTGCTAGCTCAGCAGTTTAACTCTCGGGGCGGGTCCGAAGCTTTTCCACCATGTAACCTTTCCCTAAAATGTAAAGACTCTTAGTATCTATTCTCTTTTATGCTACATATTGGGATAGAGAGTGCTTAACCCTCTCGAGCTCCCACTCATATTGTTTTGAGGTGAACTTACGTTTTCTCAACCTATTCTTCTTTAACGTAATGTAAATTGTTTCCTTCTAAAGTCACCTCGTTAGTATGGGATTAGCCCTTGCATTTGTGGTCTAGAGCCAGATTAGGTTTTAAAACAAAATGTATTAGGAGTGCAGTTCGCCTCCTCTCACGTTGGTATTTTAGAGGCCATGTAATTATCCTTTTCTCGCTTAATAGGCCTCAGTAGGTTGGGTATTTTACCCCTGTGTTTACGTCCTTAGAGGACAGCTTGAAGGTCGAGTTAGGTGTGGCCTCTTGATAGGCTTAAAACTTAAAGAGCGGATCGCTCTTTTGAAATTTGTTTCTGCGTGCCTCTAGGAGGTCTTACTGTGTAATTTGGAGCAAGTGCTCCTGGGCATGATTGGGGTTTTCTGCCCCTTTGTTAAACCTTATGTACATGTAAGCTTGGGCTAACTGCTCAAGAATTGTGAGTTCGGGGCTCGAAGCCCAAAGCCTGTAAATACTGTTGTTGCTCTTTTGTTGCCTTGCTACTCTGTACCTGCCATTCGTGTTATTTCTGAATTTTGAAAAGAAAATATAACCTTGTTAAATTTTACATTAACTTTAATTTCGTAGTTTGAGACCCGTTCACCCCCGCACCTTCTTTCACCTCTACCTACCACAAAAATACGGTAACAATAATAATAATAATAATAATAATAATAATAATAATAATAATAATAATAATAATAATAATAATAATAATAATAATAATAATAAAATTATTATTAATTGTTATATTATATTATTATTATTATTATTATTATTATTATTATTATTATTATTATTATTATTATTATTATTATTATTATTATTATTATTATACATGCGGAACGTACATGACATTACTGACTACGACATACCATAAATGTTGAGAGTATAACGAACAGCAAATTATTCCAGCCTCAAGATAAGCATAGCAGAGGTTTATTTTTGAGGAAAAACAGCTAAACAAAGAGGCCAAGATTCAGTGAAAGATAAATACTTTCTTTGAGAATATTATCATTAGTGAGCGGGATTTACACCGGTCTCCAGGAACGGTGACGTTACTTTTCAGACCATACAGCTCCTCAGTTGTCCTCGTAAGGCTTAGTAATTCCGATTCCAACCTGGCTTATATTATTTGTGCCAGGCCAACGTTTACTTACCAAGGAAATGTCGAATGAAATATGGGGGGGGGTTGTGTTTTTTTTTGTTTTTTGTTTTTTACAATTTTGTTTACGTCGCTCCGACAATGAGATAGGAAAGTGCTAGGAGTGGAAAGGAAGCGACCGTGGCCTTAATGAAGGTACAGTCACAGTCGTACAGTCTTGGCATTTGCGTTGTGTGAAAATAGAAAACCACGGAAAACCATCTTCAGGGGTGCCGACAGTGGGGTTCGAAGCTGACGTCCTATTAAATGAGTGAGAAATAAGTCACATAAAATGGACGCATCACTCAGTGCTTCCCAGATACACGTTATCTCCTTATCTGCCGCTGAAGACGATGGTCTCGAGTTGCTAGCGTGCCAGATTCATGTACTAACGAAAGTGGTTTTGATTTTAGCTTAGGACCCTGAACTTTTGAATAAAGGAACATCTATAGAACAGCATATTATTCAGATTGGTATATAAAAGAGCTTTGCTGAAGACATTAGGTATGTATTCGACTGAAATGAAATGGCGTATGGCTTTTAGTGCCGGGAGTGTCCGAGAACAAGTTCGGCTCGCCAGATGCAGGTCTTTCGATTTGACTCCCGTAGGCGACCTGCGCGTCGTGATAAGGATGAAATGACACCCAGTCCCCGTGCCAGCGAAATTAACTAATTAAGGTTAAAATTCCCGACCCTGCTGGAAATCGAACCCGGGCCCCTAGTGACCAAAGGCCAGCACGCTAACCATTTAGCCATGGAGCCGGACTATATTCGACTAATTTAGTTTAATGACGTGTGGCCTCCGAGCAGGCCTGATGCAAGTATTTGGAGTTGACGCATCTGTGAGGATGGACCCTACCTGATATGAATTCTAATGTTGATGACGGCACAAACACCCAGCCTAGGAGCCCGAGGAATAAACTAATGAAATTTAAAATCCCCAACCTGGCATGGAAACGAACCCGGGATCCCTTGAACCAAAGGTTGGCATGCTAATCATTTAGCAGGAACAGGACATTCATTCGTCTAAGTCCCTCTGCATTCTAACCTGTGTACGGTACATAGAATTCTCCATTTCGTACCGGTATTTACAACAAGAGCATGCAGCTCAACATAAAAGTCTCAAATATTCAATCAAGGTCAGATGATGATTTTATTATTATTATTATTATTATTATTATTATTATTATTATTACTTAAAACCGCTGGGCATAGACCTATAGGCCTGCTGAGACGGCTTTTTTTTTGTAATGCTATTTGTTCGGGGCGTCGATCCATGTGGATCTTTTGCCACTACTGGCATCATATTGTGTGTAATTGGAATGGCGGTAGTGTGGAATGTTGTGTGTGGGGAAAGGGAGATTAAGGACGTCACAAACACCCAGTCCCCAGACCAGGGATATTAATCATTACAATTTAAAACCCCTGACTCGGCCGGGAATCGAACCCGGGGCCGCCGGGTGACAGGCGGACGCGTTGTCACCTACACCGCGGGGCCGGACTGCTGAGACGGCTACTCTGCGGTCAGATGGCCTATAGATTTTAGAGTGCCACGTGGTCAGAATGACGACACCCTTAGTCGTATTGCTTTGTCCACCAGGATTACTCCGCCACTCTTGTTCAGCATTTTCATTTGTATGATTTGTAACTTGTTTTCCTGAGTTTTTCAGAATGTCTTACAGCAGTTTTATAGATTTTGCCTTTGATTCAGGGGGCATGTGTCAGGAAACCGATTTCAAAATTGTAAAATGAAGGTCAGCGCAGCTACAGTATAATTGAGAAACACGGAAACGTTTTGAGAACCCCACTTACCTGTAAAATATTAGTCAAACTAGCTCTTACCCGCGGCTTCGCTCGCGCGGATTTCATAATTTGATAAAAGTAATCGTTCTTCGGTACTGCACTGAGACATTAACTGAAAATCCCTAAAGTATGAAAACTCACCGAAAATTGAGTTTCATTTACCCCAGAACCTCTCTGTGGTATTGCCTTTAGGGGCTAATATAACAAAGCTTCTGGCAGAGCTAAATCTGGAACATTCATAATTGGAACTCTACATGTGAGAAACAGAAGTATCCTCATAAACACAATTCAACTCCTTCTTCACCTATTTTCTCTCCCCATCTTAAGTCGATTTTCCAAACAAAAAAAAAGTGTTTCTTTATTTTTAATGGAGAACCCAAAATACAACTTTTTGCATCTATAACTTATTCCGTTTTTTATATATATATAAGTTTCCCAATTAAAGAATTCAAACCCATTTTCAGTCCCTTTCACCTAGCCCTTAATATAAATAAAAAAATGTGTGTTTTAAAATACAGCTACCAATTTTCACGTCTTTAACATCTTCAGTTTCCGAGGTAGAATTCCACTCCTTCCTCATTTCTTTATTTTTAAAGGAGATTCCAAATACGAATTTTCACGTCTGTAACCTATCCAGTTTTCTTATATATGTTTCCCAATTAAATGATACAAACCCATTTTCAGAACCTTTCACCCCCACCCCACCCTCACCCTCCTTAGCGAATTTTCCGAAAACCAGAAAATATGTGTTTCTTTATTTTTAAAAGAATATTCCAAATACCTTTTTTTAAATTCTGTAACATGTTAAGATTCTGAGATATACTCATTTAAATAATCACCCCATTTTCACTTCTTTTCATCCCCCTTAAGTGGATTTTTCGAAAACAAAAAATACATGTTATTTTTAGAGGAGATTCCATATGCCAATTTTTAAGTCTGTGACATCTTCAGTGTTTGAGATATAAGTATCCACATAAGACGTATTTAAATAGCTTTCCTCTTACTTTTACCCACGCCACACCCCACCTCCACCCCCACCCTAAGTGGGTTCTCTGAAAACAAAGAATACGTGTTTCTTTATTTTTAAAGGAAATCCCAAATACCAATTTTCACGTCTTTGAACTGTTCAGTTTCTGAGATATTGATGTACTCATTTTAAAAATTCACCTCCATTTTCACCCTTTTAGCGACGAAATATCCAAAAATACGTTCTTAGTGAGCAACTACACTGTAATATAAACGTATCCCAAAAGTGTGATTTCTTTACGTCCAGTAGTTTTGGCTCGGCCATGATGAATCAGTCAGTCAGTCAGGACAAGTTATTTTACTGGGTCGATGCATAAGTTCGTGCGGTTCTTATATTTTATATTACTTTATTTTACTGCCTCTGTCACGCACTGCAACTCACAATCACAATCACTCAGTGATGTACTCACCTCCACTTTCTGCCAATGTTCAGGTAGCAGTTGAATGCCTCGCCTGTAGAACTATGTTGGTTTTGACTGGAAGAAATCTGTTGATACAGAATAGAATACTCCCGTCTTCCAGTTCCGGATCGCCTGAAACTGGAGAGAGAGCATTCGTTTATTGCAATTCATTAAATTCGATACATGTCTTGCATTTCCCTCTCACAATTATTTGACTATTACTATACTAAATATAATTTATTTTGTCCTAGACGTTAACAGTATTATATAGTCTAGGACAACATGTATTTTGTCCTTCCTTAGCTTCTTTAATACAACAATTTCTATATTACTACATTTAATATTAATTAAACCTACTAGTGGTGCTAATCTCTTTTCATCTCCTTCTACCACATTCTACTTTTAATTTATATTCATCACCAAAATATTTAGTTCTCAGTACATCAGTTCCTCTACATACTAACAGTAACAGTACTTTTAGTTAGTGCTAATCTCTTTTCATTTTTTCTGCCAGATGCTTCTTAAAATACAAAAAAACTTAGCTATTCTTCCTGGGGTGCTCCATTCTTTATTTAACAATTTAGCTATTGTATAAAATTCCTTCTCTCTTTCTACTCTTAATTTATATTCATCACCAAAATATTTAGTTCTCAGTGCATTAGTTCCCCTACATGTTCTCAATAGATGAGCCTTTTCCAAGGAGTAGTGTTATATTCAGACTGCCCGAAAGCAAACTCCTGGATGACTCATAAATCACCTCTGTCCTCCTCTGAATACATGAATGCAGTGAAGATGATATGCAACCTCACTGCAGTCAGGTCGGTTCCCGGTAGGTCATTCGACACAACCCGTTGCCGCCAAAATGGCTGCAACGAGACAGAAACCCTTGGACATGTGCTGGGATTCTGCCGGAGCACTGAACTAATGCGCAACCACCGCCACCACCGTGTAAGATCGTCGATTGCTCAAGGCTTGAGACAGCGTGGATGGGAGGTGCACGAGGAGGTTCACTGCGTCTCTACCGATGACTCCAATCGGAGGGCGGACATCGTAGCCATCAACAGAGAGGACATGAAAGCGATGGTCTTAGATCCCACCATTCGCTTTGAAAGGGACCTGGATCAGGCTCGGGATGTGGACCTAGAAAAGCAAGCTATTTATATTCCATGCTTGCCTTACCTTTCATCTAAGTATAAAATACCTATCGATCGGTGGATTGTCAGAGGCCTGCTATTCGGAGCAAGAGGCGCCCTCCCTAGTCAGACATCGAACTTCCTACAAAACTTGAAAGTTCCATTCTGCGAGTTAGAAAAAATAGGAATACAGATACTGAGGGACTCTCTGCAAATCATTCACTACCATCTGTACCTGAGAACGTGATTGACATTTCTCCCCCACTAACCCCGGGAAAAAAGAAGATAACAGCTTCAACGATTAAATCTTCATTTCTTGATACTTTTAAACCCCATTCGAATTGAAACTGTATTCCGGATCCAAATGGTCACCCCCATTGGAGGACGGACGATTTATTTCTTTAATAAATCTCTCTCCCTTCTCCACAAAATAAACAATGATTTTCATTATGGTTATCTTTCAGTCCCTTATTTTTATATAAGGTAAATCCGGGACAGATGCCGCCCCGGTAGAGATGCCACATACACTGTAGCTAAAGGTTCCCATCGTTACAGCTAGATGGCAATATGTGTGGTTTTTCAGTATCTAAGGAAGAACTACTGTCTGCGAGTGTGACGAAATTTGCTCGTATATTACGCCAATTATAGCCGATATCATGAGGCGAGTACATGTTTCCTCCTGACAAAGTTTTTGCGTGTGTTAATTTATTGTATATTAAGTTGGCTTCAAATGCTTAAATCAGACGTTTTTAGTACAGTAGACGTCAGAAACATAACTGTAGTTGAGAGTAAGCTAATTTTGGGCCATGATAGCCTTGAGGTATGAAAACAGGAGGGTGCGGCGTCTCTCCCTGATAGTTGGCCTTCGGGCTGAGCAGCGGTCGCTGTGCAGGCCAGAGCCATTTCAAGGGTGTTAAGTGCCGTGGGGTTTTATATAACACAGTGAAGAATCCATTACACATGCACATTTATAGTAAATCGAAATTAAAATATGATTTTAATGTTGTAAATTATCAGATAGATTTTTTTTCCATTGAATGATTATATTATATGGATATAATTGTCTTGTAGTACGTTTTAGTGTTCGGTTATATTAAAGTTGAAGAAATTGGCTTAAATTTGATTTTGTCATTAATTATTTTACTCGCGGCATCTCTCCCGAGCAAAGTCGGCATCTATACCGGGATCCAGGGAGAGACGCCGCAGATGCAACAATTCCTTTGTTCACTCCTTTCTCCCATTTACTTTCAATTGCCAATATTTTGTTCATCCCTGATCAAATGTACGTGTTTTCAAATTATGCTCGATGAATTTGCAACAATTTTTAAAGTAAATATACCGAGATATAACAAAAGACATAAAAAGTGCGGCAACTCTCCCGGAATTACCCTATCCCCATTAGCCACCACACCTCTTAGGTCTCTATTTGGGAGCCTTTCTTTTCTTATTGACATATTTTGAATAATTCCACAAAATGCTGCTAGTGTTCTTTTGGTTTCACATTCTACCCTAATCATCTTTTTCTCTATGCCCCTCTCTCTAATCGTTAATTTTTTGAGAATCTCTTCTCTTTACTGTTCATCTCTTTATCCCAGTATTCTCCCATTCCTATTCTGTCTTGCATACTTTCCACTTTCCACACCCAATAATCATCATCTAAGTGTTTCATCTGGTGTTGGTATGCTAGGTTCAATATTTCCCTCCCCTCTCCCCTTCTTAATCTTAACCCATATTTTACTACTTTCCAGCTTATATCTTCTTGGATGATGATATCTTCACATGAACTTCTAGCTCCACTATTTGCTGTGCATTCTGGTAGACCCATTATTATTTTACAGAATTTATTGCTTATTACATCTATTTTTTTTTCTACTTCGATACCCCATGATTCTGCACCATACAGTGATCTTGATATCACAAAAGCATTAAAAACATTTTTGTGCAGCTTGTATTCGATATTTGGCATCTTCCTCTCTAAAGACCTTGTACTTGATAGGGCGGCCATTCCTTTCAATTTGGCACGTCTTATTTGTTCCTTCCACATCCCGTTCGATGTTATTAGGATTCCTAGATATTCTAATGTATTTAGTTCTAATTCTACACCTTCTAACCACCAGCGCCTTTCGTTTCTCTTTAATTTATTTCCTCTTTTACAAACCATTACTTTTGTTTTCTTGATATTTATTTTCAAATTCCATGTACTGCAGTATTCGGCCGTTTTCTTAAGACTATTTTGCATACCGACTGTCGTTAGTGAGAGCAGAAGGATGTCGTCTGCGAAGATTAGGCCAGGAATTTCTTTGTTTAAGCAAGGGCTTGTCCTATCCTCCTTCCCCTGACAGCCCATTACATCATTAATAAAAAGTAAAAACAAAATTTGGGATAGTACATTCCTGCTTAAGTCCAATATTCGAGTGTATCCTGCCTACCATTAGATCTTCCTTGCCTTTAATCGAGCATATCACATCTTCATATAATTATTCTATGGCTTTAATCATTTTATTTGACATCCCTATTCTAGCCAGCTTTGCAACGACAGCCCGTCTGCTAACCGAATCAAAAGCATTTTGCAGGTCTATTGCTGCAATATATAATCTACCTCCTTTCCTCCTTAAGAATTTATCTATTATTGTTTTCATTATAAATATATTATCTGTATTTTTCATTCCTTTCCTAAATCCTGACTGGTACACTGAGAGTATACCAATTTCATAATTCTTTTTGCTAAAATACCGGTGTAAGTCCTACTGAGGGTATCCTCTTTCTTGCCAACATCTTGGAATTTTTCCGCCATCAAAGATTTTGTTAAATATTTTGGTTATTATTTCTAGCATCTGGCTGTTATTCCCTATCTCTTTCCGAAATTCATACGTAATTTCATTGGCAGCACCTGATTTTCCTCCCTTCCCTATTTCCAATGTATCTAGTACGTCATCTGTGGTTATTATATCGTCTAGTACAGGCAGAGTATACCAGTCTCATTTTTCTTCCTTTCCCACGTGTCTTTACCCCCTAGTAACCCCTTAAAATACGTTAACCACTCTTCATTGCATATGCTTACTTGATTAAAGCTTTTGTAATCTTTGCATATTGTGCTGATTATTTTCCATACTCTCTTAGTTTCATTTTCTTTACAGTACTTATGTAATAATTTTGCCTCTTTGGCCCGCCAGTTCCTTTTGTTTTCGCTCATTAAATCTTTGTATTCCTTCCTCTTTTTACAAAAATCTTCTCGTAAATCCTGAGATCCCTCATTTCGGTACACTTTAAATGCCTTCATCACTTGATTTTTCTTTTCTTTACACTCATCAGTATACCATACGTTTTGTTTATATTGCCTTCTCTTACTCACAACAACTTTTTTACCAGCTACTTCTATTGATCTTTCAAGCATTCTTATTGCTTCATCTATGTTATTATCCTCTATCATATACTCAATACCTATCTTCAAAATTTCAAAAGTTTTACCCCTATAGTAGTCCCTAAATTCGTCTCTCTGCTCTTCACTCCACATGTATCTACCTAATTTTCTCTGTTCATAGTTAAAACGTTGTTTTCCTTCTTGTTTACCTTTGTCTCTCAGTAATCGAATAGCAACTGGGATATAATGAAACGCTGTCCAATTTTTTACCTGAATGTCCTTAACATAAGTTAAAGTCTCCCTAGATTCCAACACCAAGTCTACAACACTCCCTCCTGACTCGACTATGTATATTAAGTTACCTGAATCGTCCCCCGACCAGCCCCCGTTCAAAATATACAATTCCTCTATCGCACACATTTCCAGTAATTTCTCTCCATTTTTGTTACACTCTTTTTCTTTGCTTCTCCTTCTTTCCATTAATAGTTCATCAATTTATTTATCGTATAATGAATTATTTACGCCAACCCTTGCGTTGAAATCACCCATTATAATTATTCCCGCTTCTTCATTTCCTAATTTAATCTGGTTTACAACATCAATAAGCTGTTCAAAGAGAAGTTTTCCTTCTCAAACGGGGACCCCAATGGATGGTTGTAACCAAAACAAATGAAAATATCTCTCCCACTCTGATTTTTCTTTACTTTTACCCAAATCATTTCCTCACATCCCGATTCCCATAACTCTACCTGCTTGCATATTTCGTCTGTTACGATCACTGATATCCCTCCCAGGTAACGCCGTCTTAGACTCCTTTTATGTTTCGTTCTACTTCAGACCTTAAAACCCGGTGTTTGTACATTGTGGACAGGCAGCAACCAAGTCTCTACTATCCCAATAATCTCACTATCTCGCATTAGATCTATAAATTCATCATTTCCCAGTTTGCTCAATATACCCTCATGTCTTTTCCTTTTCTTCGAAGTTCCTTAGCCTTTCTTCTAGCTCCAGGACTTTCCGTCCTCATTTCATCTATCTAGTTTTTGTTCTGCAGTACGCACTACTTAATATCCTTGAGTTCTGTTTGTATGAAGGTCTTCAAATCCTTGAATTCATTTTTTGTCCCGTTAACATTTCCTTGGTCTTCTCCACTTGGCAGTCTTGCATGGCCTCCTTTTTCTAACTGTATAATGGATCCAGTTGGGGAGCTAACTATTTCCTCTTCCACCCCCTAGCTTCCCCAGACCTTGTCAACCTTTTTTTATCCCAAATGTCTTTCAAATTTAACTCTGGCGTACGTTTCTTTTCTTCTTTTCTCCCTGGGTTGTCTTGCCTCCTAAGGACCACCTCTTATTCTTGAATTGATTTCCTGGGTTGGTGATGCCTGATTTCGAGCACCGCATCATCCAGTTCACTGTCCGTGTTTCGTTGATTGCCACACACAGCTGCTGACTCGGATCTACTGTCGTCACTCGCTAGACCGCTGGCCTTCCTTATAGCTGACACATCAGGACAATGCTCCAGCTCGCGGAGCTGACTAACAGTCCATATCCTGCTCCATGACTCGCCCGCTCTTATAAGGCTGTTTCGATGGATAAATGATTTTAGCCCCGAATGCCGCGCCTTCCCTTGATAAAAACGTAATGTTCGCATATTTTCCATTCCTACTTGATACAATTCTTTTTAAATCCATATTTTGTGCCCATCAAGCTCTTCACACTTTCCAATATTTTTCGAGCCTTCAATCTAGATACCATACATACTTTCACTGGTCTTCTTACCATATGCCTTCCTAATCTAAAGGCACTACTGTATCACTCTCGTTGCACTCGAACTTCAAATTCTCCCTGATTAAGGAAAATATTCTGTCTAACATATCATTAAAGATCTCTTTCTGTTTCTACCAGCCCGTAGATTATTCTCTTCCTAACTTCCTTCACTCATGTCTTTTCCTTTTCTTCGAGGTACCTTAGCCTTTCTTCTAGCTCCAGGACTTTCGTCCTCATTTCATCTATCTCGTTTTTGTTCTGCATTACGCACTCTTTGATATCCCTGAGTTCTGTTTGTATGAAGGTCTTCAAATCCTTGAATTCATTTTTTGTTCCGTTAACATTTCCTTGGTCTTCTCCGCTTGGCAGTCTGGCATGGCCTCCTTGAGCGTCACAGTACCTTCCCATGACAGCCCAGGGCCAGGATTTAGCTCCACTCCACCTATCACTAGTAGCACCATCACCATCACTAATGAAAATACTATTTGCGTGATGTTGAAACTGTTTTTCACCATTTGAGTTGATTTCACTTTCCATCTGCCCTGCTATCTGCCTATAGCACACCTGTATTGATCAATTGAAATTCCCATGTTAGCACACTCCTATACTTTTCACGCGCTCAGCACTACGTCCTTTCACCTCGCAAGTTGAATTTTAACTGAGAGAAATCTGTTAGCCATTGGTCAAGACTAGCTTCGTCAGGAAACACTTGCCCCTGAATGTGGTTAGAAAGAGAGCGGAAAATATAGAAATCTGAGGGGGCAAGGTCAGGCAAATACGGAGGACGAGGAAGAAGTTCCCAGCCAAATTGAACAATCACACCTTTGGTTAATTGCACTGTATCCGGACGAGCGCCATCATGGAGCAATGAGACTGGTTGTTGTCTTTGTCTTTTGTTGTCAATAGCAACGGAAAGCCGTCTTACCTGGTCATTACACACAGCAGAGGTAATCGTTACGTTTTTCAGAAGTTCATGGTGAATAATGCCATCTTTGTTCCACCAAACACACAACATGACTTCCTAGGGATGGGCAATATCCTTGGCATGGAGAGTTGGTATTTTGATGGGCTGAGCCTCTTTCCTCTTCTTCATGTTGACATACAGGCACCATTTCTCGTCACCGGTGACAATATTCGAAAGGAATGCTTCGTGCCTATCACAAGCCAACTGATGCCGGGCAAGCAATGACGAACAGATGTTTACTCGTTGATTTTTATTACTGTCACTTAGCACATGTGGTACCCATATACCCAATTTCTGTACCTTACCCAGCGAACGCAAATGGCGTACAATAGCTGACTGATCACATTCAAAAACTTGCGCCATTTCCCGCGTTGTTTGACGAGGATTATCATGAAGCAACTCATTCAGGCGATTTTCGTCAAAATCTGAAGGTCTTCCGGAACGTGGATCATCAGACAAGTCAAACCGTCCTGCTCGAAAGCGGGAAAACCATTTTTGTGCTGTTCTTTCAACAATTAGTTCATTCCCGTACACTTCACGAATTGTTCTCGCAGCTCCTGCTGCACTGGATCCTCGGTTAAACTCAAAGAGTAAAATGTGTCGGGAATGCTCACTTTTCTCAACTTGACATTCCATATCCGTTTGTCTAAAATATACATAAATAATACGTTTACAATCAATAAAACCTGTGTTTCACAACACACAAACTCCAAACTCAGCTAAAACAACGGAATAACGATAAGCAATCCCTTCACGCCGCATTGTTGCCAACACAAAAAAAGAATACCGCACAAACTCATGCATCGACCCTAGACTAGCATGTACCCGCGGCTTCAACCGCGTTTATTAATTCAACAGCTATATGTTGTTAAAACCATTTATTTAAAGGAAAATTAAAAATATTCATTAACACGCATAGTTTTTGCATAAACTGCATTAATTACATTATTTTAATTTTTAAAATATTGTTACTTCCAATGCTTAAAATTTACCGGGTTGGTGGATGGTACATATAATATTAAAACAATATAACAGAGCTTCCGGATAAACCATATGAATTGTCCTTCTATTCAGAGCTAAGATGTATAGTGTGTTTGCCATTCAACTCTTGAACAACCCACGTACACTTGACATAAGAGAAGCACCGTTTCCGATGATCGAGTCCTCCAACTTTAAGCGATTGCCCTTGTGCCTTGTTGATATACATATGGAAACTCAAGCAAATGGGAGAACTGTCAGCTGATCGTGATATTGGCCTCGCACCGCAATATGGATGAAGTGGCGGTATTCTCAGTCTGTTATTGTCAATGCTAGAAGCTATCGGCTAACGGTCTACAATTTTGCACATGCGATTTTATAATGCGAATTTTCAACATTTCTCGTCATTCGAGATCCACGTACCTTGCTTATTTGACCACTGGAAACATGGCGGACATTCGTACAGTTAGCCAGGCAGCGCTTCCGCCTCTCTATGTTATTCTAGCTCATTGTATGTACTACACGAAGATATGTTTCATTTCATTCCCACTTCCAGTTTCTGAAGGAGGGGTTACCCCCCATTTTGACTGTCTCTAAGTGATTCATTGTTGTGGTTTGTTAATAACACATAGATGGGATGGGATGGGATGGGATGGGATGGGATGGGATGGGATGGGATGGGATGGGATGGGATGGGATGGGATGGGATGGGATGGGATGGGATGGGATGGGATGGGATGGGATGGGATGGGATGGGATGAGTTTACAAGGCATGCTTTTACGGCCGGATGGCTGTCCTGACGTCTACCGCAGTTGAGGTGCTAATGAAGAAGAAATGAATGAAAATGGATAAGAAGGTATAGGTATAGGTATAGGTATAGGTATAGGTATAGGTATAGGTATAGGTATAGGTATAGGTATAGGTATAGGTATAGGTATAGGTATAGGTAGTGTCCTAGGAACAGGCACTGCCCTGGCATTTGTCTCAAAGCGAAAATGGGGAACCACTGAAAACCATTCTCAGGATAGGTTCGAACCCACGCTTCTCCCGAATGCAGCTTGGCTCCATAGTCGTAACGCGTTAACACGCGCGACCATACCGCTCGCTGACATTGCAAACACTTTTGACGATAATTACTTTTTCCGGCTTAATTATTGTTCTTTCTCTAAGAAAAGTGTCGTATATTTTGTTTTATGTACCTTCGTATATTTTTTGACCTTTTCCTAGTTACCTGGGCTCAACACTTCGTATACATTCAGCCCAGTTTTACGGTCGGATGCCTTTCTTGATACCAAACATATGTGGAGGGATGTATTCAGTATCGCGTGTTTCTGTGGTGGTTGGTAGTGTGATGTGTTGTATATATTGGATGTGTATTATAACAAACAAAACACCCAGCCTTCGAGCTAGCAGAATTAACCAGACGGGGTTGAAATCCCAGGCCTGGCCGGGAACTGAACAGGGGCTCTCTGAACCGAAAGGTATTACGCTGACTGTTCAATCAAGAAGCTAAACAATGTTTTCATATGTATAATGTGGAATAATTTCACAAAGTGCGGCGGTATCGTTATCTCCTACGCTGTATGACACTGGTGATGCTATTGGAAAATATCTTTGTACTACTCAAATTGTAAGATATATTTATATCTTTTACAAGTAACATACTTTACCCCGCCTCTTTGTTGTAGTGGTTAGTGTGATTAGTTGCACCCCCGGAGCCCCGGGTTCGATTCCCGGCTCTGTCACGAAATTTGATAAGTGGTACGAGGGCTGGAACGGGGTCCACTCAGCCTCGGGAGGTCAACTGAGTAGAGGTTGGGAGGGGGTCAATTCCCACCTCAGCCATCCTCGAATTGGTTTTCCGTTGCTTCCCACTTCTTCTCCAGGCAAATGCTGGGATGGTAGGGCCTACCTAACTTAAGGCCACGGCCACTTCCTTCCCTCTTCCTTGCCTATCCCTTCCGATCTTCCCATCCACCCCCCCCACAAGACCTCTGTTCAGCATAGCAGGTGAGACCACATGGGCGAGGTACTGGCCCTCCTTCCCAGTTGTACCCCCGACCCAGAGTCTCACGCTCCAGGACATTGCCCTTGAGGTGGAAGAGGTGGGATCCCTCGCTAAGTCCGAGGGAAAAACCAACCCTGGAGGGTAAACGGATGAAAAAAGGAAGAAAGAAAGAAAGGAAGGAAGGAAGAAAGAAAGAAAAAAAGAAAGAAAATACTTTGCCACGAATGGGACTGTATTCTCTCTGAAATTAATTTCCTAAAATTCTTGCCTCTAGTGTACTTGGATCTTGAAACCAAAATTGTTTCAATTGTTTGTTCCGCGCAAATGTGTCCTGCTGTTAAGTGCGGAAGATAATTCCATGGAGTGGTTGTTGAAAGGACACATTGCCGTTGTAATTACTAAGCTGGACACAATAGTTCTATACAGTATTGTCTCATAACCAATACACTGTTACAAACAGATGCGTGGGTAAAGGAGGAGTTGTAATGCGATTTATGTAGATAAGTTGGTCGTGTTATCCGCTTTACATTTAGCTGTGATGTGAATCCGCTCGTTGCATTAGTCAAATACTCCTTACAGGAAGTGATGTGGTAAATGATCTCAGTAACACCCAATGTGTCTGGTATTGTCTATCGGAATAATACCAAGAAGGGGGTAGTGGCTTCTACAAAGTGAATTCATTCCGAGGATATTCACAGTAAACAGGACAAACTGATATACTGAATAATTATCACTATTTTGTGTACCGGTCAATGACTTATATGACAGGCACAGACACCTTAAATAACGATCATCATCATCACCGTCATTATCACTTTTATATTTTTTGTACTTCAGGAAGGAGATCAGGTCCCAGAACAAATCACAGGAGAGAAATTTGAGACGACTTACTTTTCAATTATATAAATTTGATGAAATGAAACTTCAAATTTCAAAATGCGTTTCTTTATCAATCATCTACTTCCTTTCTTTCTTAATCTGTTTAACCTCCAGGGTCGGTTTTTTCCTCTAACTCGGCGAGGGATCCCACCTATAGCACCTCAAGGGCAGTGTCCTGGAACGCGAGACTTTGGGTCGGGATATACAACTGGGGAGGGGGACCAGTACCTCTCCCAGGCAGCCTCACCCGCTATGCTGAACAAAGGCCTTGTGGAGGGGCGGGAAGATTGGAAGGGACAGGCAAGAAAGAGGGAAGGAAGCGGCCGTGGCCCGCAGTTAGGCACCATCCCGGCATTTGCTTGGAGGAGCAGTGGGAGAAAAAGCAGTGTATCAGAAATGTTAAAGGAACGTGGGTGGGAAGGGCGTGAAGGAATGGAACAGTTTACCAGGTGAAGTGTTTGATCCTTTTCCAAAATCTGTACAGCTATTCAAGAAGAGAATAAACAGCAACAGAGAAAATAAATGAAATGTTAGAGGGCATTGGACCAGTGCAGGATATTGTAAAGAGAAGGGAGAAAACTAGACTTATAGGATTATATAGAGCCTATACAGGAGAAGAAGCATGGAGAGAAATCCGTGAGAGGCTTCAGTTAGAAAATAATTATATTGTCAGAACTGACCACAAGTACAAAATTAGAAGGAATTTTAGCAGAAGCGATTGGAGTAAATTTTCATTCGTTGGGAAGGGCGTGAAGGAATGGAACAGTTTACCAGGTGAAATGTTTGATCCTTTTCCAAAATCTGTACAGCTATTCAAGAAGAGAATAAACAGCAACAGAGAAAATAAATGAAATGTTAGAGGGCATTGGACCAGTGCAGGATATTGTAAATAAAAAATGTGTGTGATTAAATTAATTCTATCCCCTGGTCTATGGAGTTTGGACAGCCCAAGTAGGGGATTGCCTGTAGGAGTGAAGTACAGTGGGGGCTTCGAGGGCCTTGGGACCACTACGGTAACTGTGAAGGCCCTTCAGGAACTCTAAAAAGTGGTGGCAAAAGGGGCTCTGGTTAAGACGCAGCAGGTCGTTATGCTACTTCAGTAGGTTCCAAAATGGGTAAAATATAAATATGTAAATAAATACAATGTTAATTTTAATCTTATACCAGTTGTATCGTATTATTAGAAGTAATTTCACATACTGTATATGAGCTGACTATGTTTGTAAGTACAGGAGATATTATAAGTAGAATTTTGTAAACAATATAAATTTATTAAGGATGATGTGTGTGTTTAATAGAAAAAATTATTAGCGTAAATTGTATAATATTGTATTCAAGGAAAATTTTCTTCGTCTCTTGTTCATTTCAAATTTAGTGAAAATGAAAACCTACAACCTGTTTTCCAGTCATTGACCGGGTCAGGGATGGAATGAATGAAGCAGATATAGGCTGTTAGTACGATGGGTTCGCCACTCCCAAAGTGATTTATTAATGACTGATAGATGCTATGAAATGAGAATGGAGAGTGTTGCTGGAATGAAAGATGACAGGGAAAACCGGAGTACCCGGAGAAAAACCTGTCCCGCCTCCGCTTTGTCCAGCACAAATCTCACATGGAGCGACCGGGATTTGTACCACGGTGTCCAGCGGTGAGAGGCCGATGCGCTGCCGTCTGAGCCACGGAGGCTCCTTAAAATTTAGTGCTTCACAATAATGTATTTTAGTGTACCATTTGCCACCGAGGTGGACACCTCATTTGCAAATAAAGAGATTTTGATTTGAATGTAACAGAACGCTGATGAATCCCAATAATACATAGATGCTAATAATAATAATAATAATAATAATAATAATAATAATAATAATAATAATAATAATAATTAGTGGAACTAAAGAATTATTAAAGTACCAGCAGACGTTCCGGACCACATGGTGTACACCGAAAGGAAGTGTAAAGGCCTCGGTTTGTTTCGCGCCACTTGGGAAGCCAAACTGCGGCATATTAACATCTGTAATAAATTAACCATTGAAAATAACGGCTTCATTAATGCAACTAGGAACTTGGAGCAAGAACGTATACATTTTTTGCAAGATCTAGGCATAGAGAGGAATGATCACGTTATGTCCAAAAGCAGCCACCTTACCAGTGTAAGGAAGGTCCGACAGATACTACGAGACAGAGAAGTTCAGCCATGGACGAAGCTGCCGCACAAAGGAACGGGCGTTGGGCTCTTCCAGGAATACACGCCAGGGAACACATGGATAAGAGATCACCAAGGCTTTTCCTGTGCGGAATGGAGAGAGGCCATCAAGATGACAACGAATGTGTGCGCCGTTTGCTCCGTGCCGGGAAGGTCCCAGGACAACACCCTCTGTCCGCGTTGCCACAGAGAGCACGAAACTCTCGCCCGTCCTGGGTGCCTGTCCTCACGGGGAGGTATTGAGAAATTCCCGCCATCATACAATACAACCCATTACCGCGACGTCGCTGAGGGATCACGATTTCACGGTGCACGAAGAGGTTTCTGGCCTAGCTACAGTTGGGAGTAACAGGCGTATTGACATGATAGCCTTTCATCCAGCTAGCAAGTAAGGACTAATATTAGATCCCACAATACGCTTCGGGCCGCACGTTAGCCAGGCCGAAGAGGTGGACACTGAGAAGAAATCGATTTTCCAGCCAACCGTGAACTACTCTAAAGACAGATGTCACCTAGACAATATTTCCGTCCAGGGACTCATGATCGGAGCTCGAGGCACAATCCCTAAATTTCCTGTACAGCTATGGGATTCTCTCGGTCTCAACCGGACACGACTTCACGACATCGCTATCGTCGCAATACGAGGTTCAGTAACCATACTCCGCAGTCATCTATACATCATGCCACATTCCAAATGTATTCCAAATTTATTCCTGAGCCTTGTGATGGCTATTTCTATCTGGCCCACTCGCCAATAACTTAAAAGACAAAGTACTGTGAAGTCAACATACTTTGTCCTTGTAGCAGCCTCCTCATGGGGAAAGTTGTATACTGTATTAATATTAATTAATAATAATCATATACATACGGTGCATAAAATAGTAAGGCTCACGTGCCTGTACATTCAAAATATGAGCGCCGGGCTGAGTAGCTCAGACGGTTGAGGTGCTGGCCTTCTGGTCCCAACTTGGCAGTTTCGAATCGTGGCTCAGTCCGGTGGTATCTGAAGGTGTTCAAATACGTCAGCCTCGTATCAGCAGATTTATTGGCACGTAAAAGAACTCCTGCGGGACAAAATTCCGGCCCTTCGGCGTCTCCGAAAGCAATCAAATAGCAGTTTGTGGGACGTAAAAACAATAACGTTATTATTATCAAAATATGAGCAAAATGTCCTTGTAATATTTAGTTCCATACGTGATTCTGATCATCTGAAGGACTTTTCGTTTTGGTGTCTGTCTGCCTGTCTGTCTGTCTGTCTGTCTGTCTGTCTGTCTGTCTGTCTGTCTGTCTGTCTGTCTGTCTGTCTGTCTGTCTGTCTGTCTGTCTGTCTGTCTGTCTGTCTGTCTGTCTGTCTGTCTCAAACTAAAACTAACAAACAAAATGCTGGATATATTTCAACCAGTCTCCGTATTTAAAATTACCCGTTCAGGATTGTGTTATCAGGCGCATATGACGTCAAGGTCATCACATCGAGCATGTGGTTTATAGTAAGATTTTCTTTACGTCGCACCGACACAGAGAGGTCTTACGGCGATGATGGGATAAGAAAGTGCTAGGAGTGGGAAGGAAACGGCCGTGGCCTTAATTAATATACAGCCCCAGCACATTTGCTTGGTATGAAAATGGGAAACCAACGGAAACCATCTTCAGGGATGCCGACAGTGGGGTTTGAACCCACTATTTCCCGAATACCAGGTCACAGAAAGATTGTTATTAAATTAGGTCTATCGAAACAATTATATATTAAAAATCCGTTTAAAAATTCGTAGTTTACATTCGTTGATGCCATATACGTATTGATCGTGCGATGAATTTTGAATACAGTATAAGTCCCGTCAGACACTTGGTGCTTGTCACTTCAAAGTGGGTTAAGGGGACCGGGCAGGTCACAGATAAATCCTTAATATCATCTAAACTACTTGAGCAATCTTTGTGAAATTTTGTAGTGTTATTACAATGACTTGTGGGTATAGACCTGTTGAATTAAGTAGGTAGACCAGTTGAATTAAGTAGGTATTGTTTGATCCAGTGAGCAGTAAAGGAATTTTACCATTTTTAAACGAAAAAACACTGTTTTGTGTACCTTTCTCTCGTGATCTAGATGACACAAAGTCATAAATATTGGTAAATACAATGCAATGTTGAACCATTCTGACCATTCATTAACATGCGATATTTAACGCAGATGAAATATTGCGCAATATAACGCCAAATGTAAGGGCGTGATGCCGTGTAGAACGCGGGAACTTGGGAGGTGATTCCCTAGACAGGGTGTGGCTATGGATGAGTGAAACAGAAGATATGTTGGGGAAGGAAAGAGAGATAAGAATTTTGTTTTGGGAAGTACCAGACCACCCTAACAATATTTTAAGCGAGAGTAGTCAGGTTCACCACATCACGGGAATCGAGTGATATCTCCTCTATCTGAAGGTTTTCCAGAATAATAAAATGATGAAAATTATCTCCAGAATGTTAAGAAGCTGATGATACGTTTAACGCAGTTAACAAGTAACGAGATTAATCATTTCGCACTAATCCGACCACCGTGGAAAAGTGTTTAGTGGCTGCATAGCAAACTCAAAGAGTGTTTCGAGGGAGTTTCCCTGGCGTCGCTTCGCTTTTTGCTCCCTATAAGACCTGAGAGATGTGGAGGGAGGTTGTTCATTCGACGCTGAGATTGCTGCTAGTGCGTGTCGCGTGTCTGTCTGTATTTTGACCCAGAAACCTTTGTCTGAATAAAGACTGTAATTACTTCAGTGCGGTCACGCTAATTTTATTCATCGGAGAAGTGATTTGTAAATTTGTTCAATAACTATTTTAACATGTGAATATATTCCTTTTTGTTGCGGCGCGGTCGCGAATTTGCGAGCATTCAATTAGAAACCTATGTTTAGACTTCCTCGTAGAAGTGGCAAGGGCGAATGTAGCAATAGACGATCTTCGGCAATAGGATCAAAGCCGCTAACTAAAACTATCCAGGTTTTGTTTACGGTGTGTGGTGAAGTTGAGCTAAGTGAACTGTCAATATAGTTCGGCGGATAAGGCTACGAGTTTTACATTTAGTAAAGTAGGCCTATACACATGTTAAGACGTAATTTCATCTATTGACAGGACAATAACGTTCCAGTCATTTATCTTACACCCATGAAATTCAGTAGGAGAGACGGTGGTGTTGTGCGGTTTATTAACTAAACATCTCATTCCAGTGAGTGTCGTAACGAATTCAAGTCCAAACTTACGAAGTCTTCACGATGGTCTTCAGGAGGATAACTTCAGAATGGAGCAACCTACGCTGCCGGAAGCAAGAGGATCGACCCAGGACCACATCGCTACCATGATGGGCAAAGAAGGCACAGCCTAACACTGAAGGAGGGATAAGGAGGTTACCAAATGTCAAATAAGTGAACCATAATTGTAGGCATGTGTTGGGATTGGCGGCCGTTACGCAGAAATGTAGTAATTAAGTATGTAAATATTGGAATACGACTTGATTGTAGCCCATCGGGCTATTTATTAAGATGGTTTTAAAAATCACGAAAATTGTAAGGTATAAATGTTTTTATGTGGGGAATAGCGACGTGAGTTATGTTACGTGGTGGGAAGAAGACTGCCAAGTGTTACTTAAGGTTGTTTAGTGAATATTACATCAGGATATTCCTTAGTATCTGTCGTCGGATCAAGTTTTCTTGTAAGTAAGGATCATTTGGATTAGTTTGTCATTCACTATATTTGGAAGTATAGATAGATCTGCGTAACGTAGTGTTTGCATGCTGCCTGAGTATGATTTATATGCATGTATCTATTTGATTGAATCCTGGTGAAATTAAAACCACGTTGTATGCAGTGTCATTAAAATCTTTGACTCCGTTTCACTCTGCCAAACATGGACTTGAACCTTGGACCTAGAGGGTATCAGGCACGTCATAAGTATAGACGGTCGTGATTTTATGAGAAATAGTACGGTATAGTACTTTGTATGAAATGAATTTGGTCCGAGGTGGTCAGTTATTAGAGCCAGATATGTAAAATGAGAATTGGCTTCTTACTTGTTCTAAGAAGTTATGTTATGGCTTATAGGTTTGTCAAGAGAAGACGAAAATGAAACCCCCCTTGTGATATTGAGTCCAGAATGCAGAGAAACCAGGTCACTGGTAACTTTGTTTACGATTTTTTTGGAATGGGGGAGGCTTTACTGGCTAGACAACCAGGTCAATGGCCCAACCCTGCACTCCAGGAAGTCGCGGCCATTTTTAAAAGCCAAAAGTTGTAAGGGACTCTTCCTTTCAGGCCGAGAGTTATTTGTGGCAACGATTCTTTCATTTTGTTTCTCTTTTCTTTTCCACTTACTTGTCAATATTGATGTGCATTTGTATATATTATATCTTGGCACTAGTGGATCCTGATTATTAGATTATCTAGTAAGTATAAAGATTACTCAGAGGATATGAGTCCATATCCCTATGTATTTTTATATGTATTCGGGTAACATATAGCCTCAGTGGTTTGTTTATTTTAGTCGTTGTTTGTAACATGCGGAGTTACTGTTACATGTACATATTTCCCCAAACTGTGAGGGAACCTTAGTAGTAGCTTTATCTATGCGAAACGGCCCTAATCCTGGCATCATGTTTTAATTATGTAGGTCCAATGGTGCTGTTCTCTAAAGAGGGACGCAGGTTTGGTTCACGGATTTATTCCTCTGCACCGAATCATCACGTGATTTTAATCTTTGTAAATTACAGTAACGTCATCTCACTTTTATCTTGGTAAATTACAAATGTATGCCTTTACGGCATTTATGTTTGCACTACGAGTGCGATCTATTGTAAAAGAGATATTGTGATAACTAAATCTTTTTTAATCGACTATGCCTTGTCAATTAAATAGTTAAATAACAATTGAGTTCCTCATTTCCGTAATTAAAATTAATAGTGTAGTATCCCTGTCCAATTATACTCTCGTCACAAGAACCCAAAACGCCCATCTGCCGGTTGCAGCTAGGCTGGTGCAATTTATGTTATGGACAGGTAAGTATTGTAATCCATTTTCGCTCTAGGTATTTATGCCATGTAGGGTATAATACATGTGTTTAATATTCTATAGCAGATTTATAGTGATTGCTATTATGGCTGATTTCATAGAAAATATTTTAATCGAGCAAATTTTTGAACCTTTTTAAGACAATTTTGGTCTATGTTTAATTGTTATCTCAATAACTACTAATGTCATCAAACTCATTCTGCTACAGTGTATGTGTTGACAATTGCTCAGTGTGTGACAGAAATGTCTCGTCCGTAAACTTTTCAGTTTCCATGGAAAATGTAGATAACTGATCAAGAATGGCATTTTGAGAAAAATGAGGTTGAAGTTCGAGTAAGAACCTGCCCACGATTTTAAAACATTCCAGGACAATAATCATCTTCCTTCTCTTCTTTGCTCCTCTTTTCTTGTCTTCTTCTCATTCTGCTCTCCTTGGTTAAATATTCAGCTGCTCTTCCGGCATAATATATTCGTTTTCGGTCGATTTCTCTTTCTCTCTTTCTGACGTTCGTAACCTACGGACGCAGATGGAGTTGTATCTTGCTCAGTAATTTCATCAGAAGTAGTTTCTTGACATGCCTGTTTCTTCCCAGATGCTGTATGATAATTTCCATGGAATTTCCTTTCGGAAAACATTTTTACACTTAGAAAATAAATCATAGGCAAAATACACATGACTGAACAAAATCACAATGTAAACCAAAGAGGATATGACATAAACATCAAGAAGGCGGGAAAACAATTGAAGATCGTTAAAGCAGGCTCAATCTAGCCAATGTGAAGAACAGAATAATCCCCGAAGACAACAAGTTTACAGCTCTCAGCTACACGAAGTAGAACGTGAAATATTGCTGGAAAATAAAAAGAGGACGTGGCACTAAAAGAGGTTTTTATTGCTAGTTGCTTTACGTCGCACCGATACAGATAGGTCTTATGGCGACGATGGGACAGGAAAGGGCTAGGAGTGGGAAGGAAGTGGCCGTAGCCTTAATTAAGGTACAGACCCAGCATTTGCCTGGTGTGAAAATGGGAAACCACGGAAAACCATCTTCAGGGCTGCCGATAGTGGGGTTCGAACCTACTATCTCCCGAATACTGGATACTGGCCGCACTTAAGCGACTGCAGCTATCGAGCTTGGTACTCAAAGACGTAGACGTATGCATGGTTACATTAAAATATCCGTAATTTCATCAGAAGTAGTTTCTTGATATGCCTGTTTCTTCCCAGATGGTGTATTGCGCCCTGGTGGGGGTGTGATAAGCGTCATGCAATTGTAATTATTTATGGAGGAATGTATATTTCATTTTCAGAAGCAAGAAGATCGTACTTTGTATATTATAAGTACAGACCAGGTCGAGAGGATGTTGTGAAACCTACACCAGACTGTTGTCTCCACTGAGATTAACAAAAACAATGAACGGCAGAATTAGAATTCTTATAAATTGTGACGAAGGGGGAAAGAGAAAGGCACGAGTTGTTGACAAGTTTGCGGAAAGTTTCCATAGCCCCGAGCGAAATAGGTAGTAGCAACAGCTCAAAGAGCCGGGTGCAGATTTCTAAGAAATGAGGCAGGGTATCTCCATGTACTAGCGGGAGTTGAACGCGGGGTTGGCACTGGAAGAAAAAAATATGAGCCTTCCCGGTCCCGTGGTTTATGTGGACCAATAGATAATTTCATCGACCAGTCGCAGGTACGCCAACTTCGTATTGTAAGAAGCACTAGCGAGGCTAACTCCGCGGATTAAATTTATAGAAGGAAGTGAGATATCAATTTAGAATAAGGTGGAATTTAAGAGCCTTACTATATTATAAAACTCATAAAAAGTTAATAATTGCGGGAGATTGCATGGTGTAATTCTGAGAATTCATGGACGCTATTCGCTGATTGGCTGGAGGCAAACGACGCCACAATATAGCACGAAATCCCAGGCCGGGATACGGCAGCTAAATTCGCAAATATATCCATTATCAGCGAACGATAATAGTTGAGAATTGGTATAGAGCCTTTGAGAACATAATTACATCATTGAATCCCGTATTTAAGCCACTGGCAAAGGCGCAAATAGTCATATGAGGACATCGGGACTGCGCGTCCTAAGATGACCTCCCCTGAACTCGAAAGAGAGGGTATACAAGTATAAATATGAGGTTGTGGACAAGGACTGACAACTACTTTTGACAAAGTGTCGGAGCTGATACCACGCCTGCGGTGCGTGACAACTTCTGATAATTTGTTCGAGCCGTGATTACGCCAGAAGTGCGTGTGTGTACTTACTCGTGGAGTAGGGTTCGAAGTATTATATTGTTACATAGTGCAGTGATTCATGACGTGATGTAGCTCATATTACAGTCTGGAGCAGTATACTAGTATGAAGTGTTTCAAATAGACAGGATTCAGTAAAGCATAATTTACGGAGTGTGAGATTCTACCAACAGATTAGGAAGTACGTTACGTGAGAACGGTCACGAATATTTCACCTAGTAATGGTCGATTATAAACTGATACCTGGTCAGCTACACAATTAAGAGACGGGAAAATCGAGTGCGCGCCGGGCCGTTTGAATGTGATATCGAGGTGTCACCAGTTCCTTAAGTGCGGGGGAAGGAATGAAGAATATGTGTATGAATTAGGCGGGTCAGATAAAGGCCAGAAGTGTAAAGTTTCAGTTCAATATTAGTGTGTGTAAATTTGTTTAAATGTTAAAATTTTAAATCTTGAAATTTAATATGTGTAGATCTGAAAAGTGCATTGGATTACTTCTTCAAGCTGGCATGAAAACCAGTAGGATGCAGGGCTAAGACTGGACGGGGCCTGTGTTTCTCGTCCGGCTTAGCAGACTACAAGGGCAGAGATGAGTAACCTTTTAAAATATTTGTAGATTGCTATCGTTAGGGGGAGGAAATCATATTATTTTATCATGGTAACTGGATTGTGAAACGAGCCGTTTCCGGCTCGTATAAATTCAAAGACAGATAGACAAAGGGACAAATTAATATGTACATAATTAGATCAAGCACTCATCATAATTTTGATTATTAAATAGAGTAGAGTAGGGTTTATTTGTTCATTCAAGTGCTTGAGATGTTTGATATGATATGGAGCACGTGTCACGTAAAGATAATGTTAATATTCATTTAGAAGTGCTTCCAAAGTGTTTTTCCGTTATCGGAACTTTTATAGATATTAAGGCATGTTGTTAAGATAACCCAGAGGTAGGGTTGCCAAGTGATTTAAATTGTTGTGGGACGGAATGAAGTCCATTGATTTGTTTGTAAATATCGCGAAGTTCGCCAGTGGACAAAATAATAATCTGTACAAGTTCGAAGTATTACATTAATATTGGGTAATGTGTAAAGGCGTGTTTAATAATAATCTTTGAGAATAAAGGCACGGGCCTAGTTGAATAGAATGATTGCAAATTAAAGTAATTTAAATGTGGAGATCACATGTGCCGTGAATTTGGGCATTGAATCCGATTTTAACACTAATTGTTGATTTAACGTTTTTGGACTCCATAATAATCATAAATAATTTTGGTAGAAACGAGATAGGCATTTTGATAATATGGTCACGCTATGTGTGAGGCCCCGAGTGATTTGAGCCAAAAGCTGAGATTTGGAGTTTTGTGGGACAGAAATCCGGCCCGAAATGAAAGCGAATTGTACTGATGTTGATGAAGAAATAGATGGATCTTAAGGCCTACATAGAGGTTGTATTTCTATACCGGTGATATGAGTGGCAGAAGAGAGTCCACACACCGAGGGTTAATTAATGAAAATGTTTTGAAGAGTTCCGATGGATAAATGGACTTCAAAATGGAAAAGGAAGGAATAATTTAACACTTGCATAGATTGGAGGTATTTGCCCAACTGCGAGGTGTTATGGGATTTGAGAATTGTCTTAGGAGCATATAGTCTCCATGAATTAACGACAGTACGAAAATAAGGTTGCGGGTTCGAACACTATTATGTCCGGACCGATGTGAATTCGGATCTTGGTGATTTCTGTTTGGGAGAGAACGAATGTGACTAAATTATAAAGATGGGGCATAAACATAAAAATTCTCGAAAGAATAATAATATTAATAATAATATTCCAAGTAAATCATGTCTGGATTGATTAGTGCCAAAATAAATCGGAATTGTAAAAGGGGCTATGCGTTAAACATATATAGAGTGGACTACCGTGTAACAAGCAAAATTAATTCTTTTAAAATTAATAATAATAATAATAATAAATATAGAAGAAGAAGAATTTACTTTTTTATATTTGGACATAATGATGATGTTGGGAGTTGAAATGAAAAATTTTAGATTTTTAACATAATAATAATGAGAGTATTTGAAGAAGGAGAAGAAGAATAAAAAGGAAGCTACATTTTTATTTCAGATTAGAATAAAAAGAGCGAGAAGTTGAAGTATTATAGCGAGGATGATTACGGGTTACGATAATCACGATCTCCACTATTAATAATAATCTTGATAATAATAATAATTTTTATTTTTATTATTTCGGATGCTGATGATGGATGATACTAGGGAAAGCTGGCGAATTAACGTAATAATGTCACGTGGTTGTGAATAATAAGTTAAGTTAATAGTTGTAAAATGTAGGCAAATCCCTACATCTGGACCATTAGGTTAGAGTCCCTTTGTCATTTCCTTCAACTAACGATTAGCATATGTTGGTTAGGAACCCGGGGAGAGTTTGTAGTTTCCCGGGTTGGTCTCATCTCAATCAAAGTGGTCCATGTGATCGCGCCCACTTAGCCAACAGGTAATTGGTCCACGACCAAATATGATCATGGTGGTAACGAAGGTGTATCTGATCCCTTCAGATATCAACGGTTCTACCACCCAAATGGAAGGGTGGTCAGAAGTGATAAATATTATGTAACCATTTTCAGAAATAATTTGCCAAATTACTGGCAAATCAAGGGTCAACAGATTTTGTTGTGTGTAAATTTATTTTGTTTACTTAAATAAAATGCTCCCTTAGCATTTGCAAGGAAACAGTTCCAGGTTCTTGTTCTTGTAGAATAGTAAACCCTTGGTGACCGTTTAAATATCCGTCCCCATCCCTAGGATGGAGCCTTCATAATTTCCCTTTGATCTGAATATATATATAATTTGTGTGATTTATGATGAGCCTTAATGTTAAGAATTAGAGTGTCCCGTTCAACCCTGCAGTACTGATTGGATGGCGCCCTTACATTTAGTTTGAGATCTTACATCTCAAAATATTTTTTATTGTGTATTAGTTGCGATAGATTCGGACCGTAACACTCCCTGAGATAAATGCTGGTTGGGACTCAGGCTTTGAGCGGGTACAGTATGATTGCGTATAACGCTCCTAATAGCAATGTGTTAGGTGAGCCTAAAAACAAAAATAGTAATTTTGGTCATTTCACACTATCCGGTTCCCTTCTAGTCTTTTCGTAAATCTTTTCAAAGAGTTGTAAATGTATCGAACACTTCCCTTGACAAATTATTCCAATCGCTTATTCCTCGTCCTATAAATCAATATTTGCCCCAGTGTTGTCCTTTTGAATTCCAACTTTATCTTCATACTATGATCTTATCGGGCGAGTTGGCCGTGCGGTTAGGAGCGCGCAGCTGTGAGCTCGCATCCGGGAGAAAGTGAGTTCGAACCCCACTGTCGGCAGCCCTGAAGATGGTTTTCCGTGATTTCCCATTTTCACACCAGGCAAAGGGGCTGTACCTTAATTAAGGCCACGGCCGCTTCCTTCCCATTCCTAGGCCTTTCCTGTCCCATCGTCGCCATAAGACCTGTCTGTGTCGGTGCGACGTGAAGCAACTAGCAAAAAAAAAGAAACGATGATCTTTCCCGTTTTAAAAAGCTCCACTCAAGCTTACTCGTCTACTAATGTCATTTCACATCATCTCTCCAATGACAACTCAGAATATACCGCTAAGTCGAGCAGCTCGTCCCCTTACTCCCAAGTCTTCCCAACCCAAAGTTTGCAACATTTTAGTACCACTACTCTTTTGTTGGAAATTACCAGAAACAAATCGTGGTGATTTCCTTTGGATCTTTTTCAGTTCTCGTATCAAGTAATCTTGGCCATACTATAATTGGGGTCTTACCAGAAATGTATACGCCCTCTCCTTTACATCCTTACTACAACCCTTAAAATACCTTATAACCATGTATCCTTTCTTGCAACATTTTTAATGTGATTACTCTAGTGAATATCATTCCTTACATTAACACCTAGGTACTTACAGTGATCGCAGTGAGGTAATATCACCCCATTAACACAGTATTTTGCCTTGCTTGAGGGCGAAGAATCTCAGCCAGCTTCTCAGGGAATGTGATAACCTTTTTTATATTTTTTAACGTGCGATCGGAGAAAGGGTTGATACGCCGAGTCTTATATTACTTCATCATAATTTAAAATCAATGGACGTCTTCATCCGACGTATTCGTAGCGCATATGAGTAATCAAATATATTTCCTTAGTGCTACAATACCTTCTATCATTAGAACTAGCTATAAAAAAGACAGCACAAATATCTTAAATACTGTGATTTATTATTAAAAGAATTGAAAAACTTGGAAGAGAAACATTGG
Organism: Anabrus simplex; assembly: GCF_040414725.1. Lineage (NCBI taxonomy): Eukaryota > Metazoa > Arthropoda > Insecta > Orthoptera > Tettigoniidae > Anabrus > Anabrus simplex. The sequence goes on along the minus strand of NC_090265.1, from coordinate 1,038,770,396 downwards.
AATAATTAAATAACATTTATATTCGATTAAATTAAAGCCAAATGGGCAGAAATTCTTGCCTTAGTACTCACGTCCTGTAGTTTGACTTGTGACAATGACTTTGAGATGTGCTATAACACATCTATCTATATATATATAAAATAACTTGTCCTGACTGACTGACTGACTGACTGACTGACTGACTGACTGACTGACTGACTGACTGACTGACTGACTGACTGACTGACTGACTGACTGACTGACTGACTGACTGACTGACTGATTCATCATCGCCGAGCCAAAACTACTGGACATAAAGAAATAAAATTTTGGGATACATTTATATTAATATGTAGGTGCTCGCTAAGAGAGGATTTTTGGATATTCCGTCGCTAAGGGGGTGAAAAAGGGGGGGGTGAAATTTTAAAAGGAGTGTATCTATATCTCAAAATAGAATTTTACAGATATAAAAATTGGTATTTAGAATAATCTTTAAAAATAAGGAAACGCGTTTTTTTTCGGAAAATCCCAATAAGAGGGGTGAAAAGGGTGAAAAAGTGGTTGAATGCCATTAATCAGAATACCGGTGCTTATATCTCAGAAACTGAAGATATTACAGACCTGAAAATTGCTACTTTTGATCTCTTTTAAAAATAAAGAAACACGTATTTTTTGTTTTTGGAAAATCCAATTAATGAGAGGGTGAAAAGGGGGTGAATTTTTAAAATGAGTGCATCTATATCTCAAAACTTTTAAAGTTTACAGATGTAAAAATTGGCATTTAGAATCTTCATTAAAAATAAAGAATCACATATTTTTTTGTTTTCGGAAAATCACGATAGGAAGGGTGGAAAAGGGTGAAAAAGGGGTTGAATGAAATTAATGAGGCTACTTATATTTCAGAACCTGAAGATATTACAGACCTGAAAATTGGTATTGAGGATCCACTTTAAAAATAAAGAAACACGTATTTTTTTTTCGAAAATCCAATTAATGGGAGGGTGAAAAGGGGGGTGAATTTTTAAAAATGAGTGCATCTATATCTTAAAACTTTAAAAGTTTACAGATGTAAAAATTGGTATTTATAATCTCCTTTAAAAACAAAGAACACGTATTTTTTCGTTTTCTGTAAATCCCAATAGGAGGGGTGTAAAAGGGTGAATAGTGGGTTGATTGCCTTTAATGAGAATATATATATCTCAGAAACTGAATATATTACAGAACTGAAAATTTGTATATGGGATCTCCTTTAAAAATAAAGAAACGCGTATTCCCGGAAAATCCAATGAAAGGGGGGGGGGTGAAAGAATTCAAAATTAATTGACCTAATTGTATGAGAATGCATACATCTAATAAAAACTAAAATTGTTACGGACGTAAAAGTTGGTATTTTGATCTCCTTTAAAAACAAAGAAGAACGCGTTTTTGGGGGAAACCATCTTGGGAGCCGGGAGTGGAAAGGAGTTGAATTCCTTTCATGACGACACATAAATCAAAAACTGAAGAAGTTAGAGTCGTGATAATTGCTATTTAGAAGATCCTTTACTATTAAAGAAACAGGTACTTTTTGCTGGAAAATTCACTTAAGGGTGTGGGGGGAGAAGTGTGAAAGGAAGTGAAAAAAGTGAATCATTTTTATGGGGATACTTATATCTCAAAACTGAAGGTAATAGAAGTGAACATTGGGGTTCGGAATCTCCTTTAAACATAAAGAAACACGCCTTATTTTAGGTTTTGGGGGGGGGGGTAAATAAACTTAACGGCGGTGGGGTGTAAAAGGAGGTGAGACAAATTGATTTTGCTGTTCATCATGTACTTATAAGGAGCCTCCGTTGCTCAGGCGGCAGCGCGCCGGCCTCTCACAGCTGGGTTCCGTGGTTCAAATCCTGGTCACTCCATGTGACATTCGTGCTGGACAAAACGGAGTCGGGACAGGTTTCTTTCGGGATACTTCGGTTTTCCCTGTCATCATTCATTCCAGCAACACTGTCCAATATTTCGTTTCATTTGTCATTCATCGATCATTGCCCCAGAGGAGTGCTTCGGCAGCCGGCACAATTCCTACTGTCGCCGCTAGATGGGGCTTTATTCATTCCATTCCTGACCCTGTCGAATGACTGGAAACAGGCTGTATATTTTCGATGTACTTATTCTGATCATAAAGCGATTTTTTTTAATCTTTCCTGGGTTCGTTTTCAACAGCCATCTTTACCTTCGGAGAACGTTCTTATATTACAGTAGATTCTCCTGGCATATGAATAAAAATTTAAACACATTTGAAATAAACAATAGGAATGAGATTGACCGTCCAATTGTTCACCTCTATAATAAGGTCAATAATGCACGGAAGTATGTCATTCGTATCGCCAGAAACCCCGCACACTTGCCTACGCGCGACAATGGTGCTGGTCACATTCTCAACAATGACAATGGCAGCAGATGTAATTTACTGCCAAGTAGCGGTCTTGCATCTTGCTGTGGGGTCCAGAACATCTATAATAATAATAATAATAATAATAATAATAATAATAATAATAATAATAATAATAATAATAATAATAATAATAATAATAATAATAATGTTCTGGACCGTCGTCAAATGTGCGGACCGCGCTGGAAACAGATCCTGGACGGGTAATGACTAAGAACGCAGTCCGGCGGCGGGTTCATTACCGCCAAGGCACCCAAGAAGACACCACGCCGGATCTCCTGAAGGATTTGATCCATATTAAAAATTCTTATAGGAAAAGATGGTAAAGATATAGGGACCCAATTGACCGGGTGGAATACCTGGACCTAGCCCGGGAAGTACGAAATCGATTGCTGGAAAGAAAGGTTAAAAAATAGGAGGAAACTTGCCGTAATATATTAGAAAACGAGTCAGATCGCGAATTTTGGCGGATTCTCGCAGGAATCGAGTCGGATCGCGAATTTCGGCAGATTATATATCTAAAACAATAAGCATTCAATTATAAATTTCAGTATAATACCGTAGCGAAGCACGGGTATCTTATTAGTATATATATAAAATAGCTTGTCCTGACTGACTGACTGACTGACTGACTGACTGACTGACTGACTGACTGACTGACTGACTGACTGATTCATCATCGCCGAGCCAAAACTACTGGACATAATGAAATGAAATTTTGGAGATACATTTATATTAAGATGTAGGTGCTCGCTAAGAGAGGATTTTTGGATATTCCGCCGCTAAGGAGGTGAAAAGGGGGGTGAATTTTTAAAATGGGTGTATCTATATCTCAAAACTTTGAAAGTTTACAGATGTAAAAATTGGCATTTAGAATCTTCATTACAAATAATGAAACACGTATTTTTTTGTTTTCGGAAAATCCCAACAGGAAAGGTGGAAAGGGGTAAAAAAAGGGTTGAATGCATTTAATGGGACTTCAGAAACTGAAGATATTACAGACCTAAAAATGGGTGTTTTGGATCTCCTTTAAAAATAAAGAAACGCGTATTTTTTGTTTTTGGAAAATCCAATTAATGGGGGGTGAAAAGGGGGTGAATTTTTAAAATGAGTGTAGCTATATCACAAAACTTTTAAAGCTTATAGATGTAAAAATTAGTATTTGGAATCTCCTTTAAAAATAAAGAAACACGTATATTTTTGCTTTAAGAAAATCCCAACAGGAAGGGTGGAAAAGGGTGAAAATGTGTTGAAAGCCTTTAATGAGGCTAATTATATTTCAGAACCTGAAGATATTACAGACCTAAAAATTGGTATGTGGGATCTACTTTAAAAATAATAAAGAAACAGGTATTTTTCGTTTTTGGAAAATCCAAATATTGGGGGGTGAAAAGGGGGTGAATTTTTAAAATGAGTGTATCTACATCTTAAAATTTTAAAAGTTTACAGATGTGAAATTTAGTATTTTGAATCTCCTTTAAAAATAAAGAAACATGTATTTTTTGTTTTCGGAAAATCCCAATAGGAGGGGTGTAAAAGGTTGAATAATCGGTTGAATGCCTTTAATGAGGATACATATATCTCAGAAACTGAAGATATTACAGAACTGAAAATTTGTATATGGGATCTCCTTTAAAAATAAATAAACACGTATTTTTTGTTTTTGGAAAATCCAATTAATGGCGGTTAAACAGGAGTGATATTTTGGTGAATTTTTTGAAAGACGATATCTACAGAATATCTGAGAAACGTGGAATGTTACAGACGTAAAAAGTGATATTTGGAATCTCCTGTAAATGTAAAGAAACATAGGCGATTTGTTTTTGGAAACTCCTCTTAAGGGAAACTAAAACGGGGGTGAAATTTTAAAATGAGAATTTATAGAGTATATCTCAAAAAATTAACATGTTACAGAAGTAAAAAATGTTATTTCTATCTCTATTAAAAATAAGGAAACGTGTATGTTTAGTTTTCGGAAATACTACTTGGGTGGAAGGGGGGAGGAAGTGACTGAAAATTGTGTTGAATTATTTTAATTAGGCGACTGTTATCTCAAAAATGAAGATGTTAGAGACGTGAAATTTGATATTTGGAATCTGCTTTAAAAGTAAAGAAACACGAATTCTCGGAAAATCCCATTAATTTGGGGGGGGGAGGTGAAAGATTTGAAAAATTAATTGACTTAATTGTATGAGAATACTTACATGTTAGGGCCTACAGACGTGAAAATTGGTATTTAGATCTCTTTTGAAAACAAAGAAAAGCCCGTTTTGGGGGGGATCATCTTGGGGGGCGGTAGTGAAAAGGAGTTGAATTCCTTTCATGACGACACATAAATCAAAAACTGAAGAAGTTACAGTCGTGATAATTGGTACTCAGAAGATCCTTTACTATTAAAGAAACAAGTATTTTTTTGCCGGAAAATTCATTTGGGGTGGGGGGAGGAGTGTGCAAGTGAAAAAAGTGAATTTTAATCTCAAAACTGAAGGTAATAGACGTAAACAATGGTGTTTGGAATCTCCTTTAAACATAAAGAAACACGCCTTTAGTTTTTTTTTGGGGGGGAGGTAAATAAACTTAACGGCGGTGGGGTGTAAAAGGAGGTGAGACCAATTGATTTTACTGTTCATAATGTATTTATAAGGAGCCTCCGTTGCTCAGGCGGCAGCGCGGCGGCCTCTCACAGCTGGGTTCCGTTGTTCATATCCGGCTTTCTCCATGTGACATTCGTGCTGGAAAAAACGGAGGCGGGACAGGTTTTTCTCCGGATACTCCGGTTTTCCCTGTCATCATTCATTCCAGAAACACTGTCCAATATAATTTCATTTAATTTGTCATCCATTAATCATTGCCCCAGAGGAGTGCGACAGGTTTTGGCTGCCGGCACAATTCCTATTGTCGCCGCTAGATGGGGGCTTTATTCATTCCATTCCTGACCCTGTCGAACAACTGGAAACAGGTTGTATATTTTCGATGTACTTATTCTGATCATAAACCGATCATTTTTAATCTTTCCTGGCTTCGTTTTCAAGAGCCATCTTTACCTTCGGAGAACGTTCTTAAATTACAGTAGATTCTCCTGGCATATAAATAAAATTTAAACACATTTGAAATAAACGATAGGAATGAGATTGACCGTCCAATTTTTCACCTTTATAATAAGGTCAATAATGCACGGAAGAATGTCATTCGTATAGCCAGAAATCCCCCCACTTGCCAACGCGCGACAATGGTGCTGGTCAAATTCTCAACAATGACAATGGCAGCAGATGTAATTTACCGCCAAGTAGCGGTCTTGCATCTTGCTGTTGGGTCCAGAACATCTATAATAATAATAATAATAATAATAATAATAATAATAATAATAATAATAATAATAATAATAATAATAATAATGTTCTGGACCATCGTCAAATGTGCGAACCGCGCTGGAAACGGGTCCTGGATGGGTAATGACTAAATATGTAGTCCGGTCGCGGGTTCAGTACCGCCAAGGCACCCAAGACGACACCACGCCTGATCTCCTGAAGGATTTGTTCCATATTAAAAATGCTTATAGGAAAAGATGGCAAAGATTTAAGGACCCAAAAACATACCTGGACCTAGCCCGGGAAGTACGAAATCGATTGCTGGAAAGAAAGATTGAAAATGGGATAAAACTTGCCGTAATCTATTAGAAAACGAGTCAGATCGCGAATTTTGGCGGATTCTCTCAGAAAAAGAGTCAGATCGTGAATTTCGGCGGATTATATGTAAAAATATAAGCATTCAAATATAAATTTCAGTATAATACCGTAGCGAAGCACGGGTATCTTGCTAGTCCAAAATATTTACTCTCTTTGCCAAATAGAAATCATAAAATTACAAGCTGTTCATGGGAAAAATTTGAGTGAAAAATTTCTCGATAAAATTCATTCTCTAGTTAGGATTGGATTATTTCATAATGTACTTCCTTTTTACCATCATAAGCGTTAGAAAAAAGGGATGTTTTCTCTGCCTTAGAAAAATCTTGCTCTAGATTAACTAGGGCCTATGACTATTGTCTCATTCAGATTCATACCTTAAAATCAATTTCCAGCGTATATAAGCAACTAGTCCGCCTCTGTGGTGTAGTGGTTAGCGTGATTAGCTGCCACCCCCGGAGGTCCGGGTTCGATTCCCGGCTCTGCCACGAAATTTGAAAAGTGGTACGAGGGCTGGAACGGGGTCCACTCAGCCTCGGGAGGTCAACTGAGTAGAGGTGGGTTCGATTCCCACCTCAGCCATCCTGGAAGTGGTTTTCCGTGGTTTCCCACTTCTCCTCCAGGCGAATGCCGGGATGGTACCTAACTTAAGGCCACGGCCGCTTCCTTCCCTCTTCCTTGCCTATCCCTTCCAATCTTCCCATCCCTCCACAAGGCCCCTGTTCAGCATAGCAGGTGAGGCCGCTTGGGCGAGGTACCGGTCATACTCCTCAGTTGTATCCCCCGACCAAGAGTCTGAAGCTCCAGGACACTACCCTTGAGGCGGTAGAGGTGGGATCCCTCGCTAAGTCCGAGGCAAAAACCGAACCTGGAGGGTAAACAGATGATGATGATGATGATGATGATGATATAAGCAACTATCAAAACTAGAATGACATCTACAACCTTAAGCGAATATAATAACATGATCACGTAACCTTACATAAATCAATTATCACATTAGGGAACGTTTTATTTGAAGTACTATATGATATTAATTCATTCCTACTATTCCTACTCTAATACAGGTGGTAATAAAGATCCATTAAGATAACCTATATATGTCATGCTTATTTTCACAGAGTGCCTTTTAAATAGAAGAAAATCCTAGTTAACATTTCCAAGTATATCACCTAATTGTTCACATGAGGATATTTCGCGATGACCATGTCCTAACATTGTGTTCTAACAAGGTTATGATACTCTACACTTCATGCTCTACATGAATTCTTCACCATATGCACCATTATTTGATTCCAAACACAAGTATTTCTAGTTTGCATCAGCTATCTATTTCTTCTTACATTACGTCGTAGCACATATCTCTAACTAAGTCCTCTCATATAACATCTTCATATTCCCTTTTTTACTTAATTCAATTGATATCTCTTTTTACTATTCTCCATTATTAACCTTATAACTTCACTCTTATGCATAAGTATTTTTTTTTTGCTAGGGGCTTTACGTCGCACCGACACAGATAGGTCTTATGGCGACGATGGGATAGGAAAGGCCTAGGAGTTGGAAGGAAGCGTCCGTGGCCTTAATTAAGGTACAGCCCCAGCATTTGCCTGGTGTGAAAATGGGAAACCACGGAAAACCATCTTCAGGGCTGCCGATAGTGGGATTCGAACCTACTATCTCCCGGATGCAAGCTCACAGCCGCGCGCCTCTACGCGCACGGCCAACTCGCCCGGTCATAAGTATTTTAACTCTAGTGTTTCTTCATAATAAGCTTTACATCTTGTGAAATCATAACACCATTCCATATATCAGCTGACATTTCCTCATTTCAATACAACCTTCCTTTTTATCGTGGCGTGTCATCTACCGGTACTCATAATATCTATCTATGTCATCTGCATAAACATGTTAACCTAGCACTCGGAATCTCTACAATTCCATAAGGTATACTCCTCGAAAAGAACTCTAAATCAGCTATGATATTTTATTACTTGAATTTAACGTCCCTTGTGAATTTTAACTGGGATTTGCTTATTTAGATAGGCGACTGCCTAACTTCCTTTATGTCCACTTGTATTGGAATCACTCGCGAGAATCTAACTTGATATGGGTTTTTTTGATGATCTACACGGTGCTATTACTATATTTCAATTATATATGGTCTGGCTACATAGAATCTACCAAATAAAACGTTTAAATATTGAAACATCTCTTTCTCCGTAGCTTTAGGATGGTTCATGCTTTCTTCATTCTGCTCTGCCGGGCTGAGTGGCTCAGACGGTTAAGGTGCTGGCCTTCTAACCCCAACTTGGCAGGTTCGATCCTGGCTCAGTCCGGTAGTATTTGAAGGTGCTCAAATACGACAGCCCCGTGTCGGTAGATTTGCTGGCACGTAAAAGAACTCCTGCGGGACTAACTTCCGGCACCCCGGCGTCTCCGAAGACCTTAAAAAGTAGTTAGTGAGACGTAAAGCAAATAACATTATTAACATTCTGCTCTACTGAGGCGGTCTCTGTATAGCAATGCGGGCTCTGAAGTCATTGTCTGGGCGGTGTTATTCTCCCTCGTTCAGCTCGTTATCCCAAGCAGTCCGTCTTCCATCTTCCTAAAGACACGTCATTTCTCCTTGCTCAATCATAGGAACATGAAAGATAAATGCAATTTGTTTGTTGAAAGCCTATTGGTCTCTGTTAAATTTCTTTGGTTGGTCTCTATTTTATATATCAGATCTCCAATATGTTTGCGGTATTATTAAATCTATAACTGGTAAACATTCGCTTTATAGTTTTTTTGCTATTGATGATCTTGCGTTTTCCTAGTTCCTCGATTTCTTAGTAGGTTGAGTTCCAATTACTGATAGTTGTTCTCGTTGAAACCAATGTGTTTCGCGATTTATTTTCTTGTTTCAATTTGGAACGACGTATAATTGTATTTGGTATTTTTATGTTCGATTTTCTTCTTTCTTGATTACTTTTACTCCATCGAATTTCGTCTCTACTTGCAATACGTCTTCTCGTTGCGATAGTTAGCCATTTTGATATCCTCTACAGTGTTGGGTCCTTTTTAAAAAAAATCCAACTCCCATGTCTTTATCTTTTACACTTCCATTATGATGATACATATTTCGCCATTTGTGTCAGTCTGGGCTTCTGTGACTTTGTGAACTCATTCATTCTATTTAATTTTGTCATGGATAATCACGTTTACTCTGACTTGATCGAAATCTGAATTGTGGAATAGTGTAACGGCACAGTATTAAAACAGAATTTTTCCTCTTGCTGAAACTTACGACCTGACTTTTCATCCCGTTTAACAACATACCATTGTTTATTGTCCATCTCACAACACTGTCGAAGTCCTTTTGTAATCGCTCATAATCCTCTAACTTATTTACTACTCTATACAGTATAACATCATCCACAAATAGCCTTATCTGGGATTCCAATTGTTCACTCTTGTCACTTATATACAGTTGTCCACCTCAAATATCTTCTGATCCGTTAAAGGTATGGACATTCTGTTTTCAAATTCTTAAATTGTGTTAAGAGACTCATAAAATACTGTCCTATTCCTCTCGATCACATTCGTAACTACCGAGAAACAGGTAGCAACTTTGTTCTTTTAAGTAGGAATATACTAATTTCGCCCAACAGAACAATTAAAAATCGAGCAACAAATTCAGTGATGTGCTTACTTTGTTAATCAGACGAGTATTTTTGGAGATATGAAAGTGTTTGAAATCTGTGGGTATGAGACATATAGCGATGCGCCACTCGCTGTGATGTCCTGCATGACTCACGCTTTGTTGATAAACACACATACCGTGCATATTACATGCATAGCTTATTGTGATGGTATTGTGCATGTCAAAATGTGGTCAGCCACACTCGTAAGAATAAAATTAGAAGAGTCGCTCACAAGAAACTAAATGGACGAGTTTTGTTTCATTACAAATTGTAATGTGTAAATTAATTCTTTTTTTTTTTCAAGTTCACCACTGAAAGAATACAGTAGGCCTACTTATTATTTCAACTCGACCACTGCCTTTTTTTTTATTCAACGGCAATGAAACGAAAGCTTTGTAACTCCGAAATGCTGTAGGACTACTTCACACTTCTTTTTTTCTCCGCCTCCCCCTCCCCTCGAGATAATGGAATGGGTTGCTTTTACTTCCTACTAATTACTTTCATGGTTTCAGGAAACGCTGAGGTGTCGGAATGTCGACCCACTGGAGTTCTTTTAGGTGCCAGTAATCTTCCAGCAAGAGTTTGGTGTATTTAAGTACCTTTCGATGCGAATGAGCCGGGGACGAACCTGTCAACTTGGGCTCAGAAACCAGCACCCTGCCGCCTGAGCCACTCAGCCTGTCTGTGATCCTAAAGAGAACGTTCAGAAGTCACCGAAACACTACTCTGATCTTCTTTTCCAATTTTAATTCTGATTTAGGAATACGAATTAACAAGACATTGATATAGTAGAAAGAAAATTTGTGTATCGATGAGTCAATCTTAATCTTAACTGGAGTGTAAACAGTAATAAAGTCACAGAAATAGAATGAAGCTTTTGCGTTATCAGGGTATGTGTGTGTGCAGCTTTTCCCCCCAGGGCATGTCATTTGGGCTGAACTCATGAGCTGATGATGGCTCTACTAACCAGCTCCAATGGCACACCCTTGACGAAACACTGCTCACACATACGCACGGCCTAATAACCCAAAAGCTTGGTTTTAATGCTTTGAATGTTCGATCTGCAGCCTTGAAATCCTTAATTGGCAGTAATAAAGTAATTCGGCCTAGAGCATGCATCGTCAATCGAGAGCAAAATGCCTTCCGAGCCAGTTTGTTCCCCGCTTTCGAGGAACGAGAGCAGCTTAGTGAGCAAGTAGAGGAAGAAGTAGGGGAAGTTCATGACGTAATGCGTACTGACGGCCAGTGGCCAAAGGTATAGCACATCATTCTTGACTGGTTAGATTCCAAGTTGTCCATTTCATGACCGTATCGATGAGTATAATCAATAAGTTAATATAAAGAACCATCTAATCGATACTTTATTTTATGCCTTATACAAAATAGAATATATATTAACACTTACAGGACATAAGATAGATGTTCGTACTATTTCCTGCTTGGTTAGCATTCGTATTACAAGTTGTCCATTTCATGACCGTATCGATGAGTATAATCAACAAGTTAATATAGAACCACCTAATCGATACTTTATTTTATGCCTTGTAATATGAATGCTAACCAAGCAGGAAATAGTACGAACATCTATCTTATGTCCTGTAAGTGTTAATATATATTCTATTTTGCCTAAGGCATAAAATAAAGTATCGATTAGATGGTTCTTTATATTAACTTATTGGTTAGATTCCGACACGATACGCGTGAACTCATGTGAGGTGACATTCCGTTTTATACGAACGTGTAGTGGATAAGTAGAGGAAAAGTTTTACATCGCTTCTATGCTCTGAGGGAAAAAAAAAATAGCTCTCTTTATGTAAATGCACAGTGAACAACTAGGAGAACTGAACAATGGAAAATAGATAGGAGATGTGGCATTTCTAGTACTGTAGATCTCACCAGTCACCAGCCTCCCTACAAGGTAAAGATCTTATCATTATTCACCTCTTTGATCTTGTTAAAGCTTTTAAGCGAAAAGTACTACTGTGGGAAAGTCGGTTCGTGAAGAAAGACAACGCATTTTCCCACTTGGACTGCAGAGTTGCGCCTAGCTCCAAACTATTCCGGTAAAACATCAGAAGAATATAAAGAGGTTTTAATGACACTATATGACGAATTTGAGAGTAGGTTCCACGATATTCAGACATTAGAAATGATCTGCAGGTGGTCGCTATGCCCTTCTCAGTGGATGTGTAAACTGTTAGACCAGAACTACAGTTAGAACTGATTAAATTACAGTGCGATACTCAAATGAAAGGTAAGTTTGCAAACACAAGCAGTTTGACTGAATTTTATGTTCTTTTTCCACGGGAGAGATTTCATAGATTGCACAAATTTAATGCACATATTTTAAGTATATTCGCATCAACTTATTTATGTCAAAAGATGTTTTCATTAATGCAGATTTATAAATCTAAACACAGAAATAGGCTCACCGATGAAAACTTGAAATGTGCTTTGCGACTTGCCAGTACGCAAACGATAGTGCGAAACATTGATACAATACTATCTAAATGAGTCTAAAGGTCCCGTGAAGGAGATGTACACCAGTGATATGTTTTAGTTCGTGTGTTTAATTTGTTGTTATAGGCATTAATGTCATACAAATATTGAAATGTATGTTAATGAGAGTGCAAATAATGTATACAAATCACACAAATTGTATTTTCTTTCGGTAAATGTACGTGTCCCAAAGCTTCAGTTAATCCTGAAAATGTATTTATTCAGGGCATATTGCACACTGATGTATATTCCTTTGTCAATGAATGATTGTCTTGTCCTATTATACTCTGTAATCTGTGTCCTGCTCGTCTCACATGATACATGCTCCAAATTATTATTATTATTATTATTATTATTATTATTATTATTATTATTATTATTATTATTATTATTATTATTATTATTATTATTATTATTATTATTATTGTATAATTCGCTGGGGCCATCAAGGACCACGTTAAGTCTTGTTGCATTTGACACTGAACTTGGCCTTCTTTAGAGCCCAAATTTCCCTCATTCTTTGTGAGTGGGCCTGCTTACGCTCCTCTGTCCAAGGGGCACCGTGTTTTCTCTTCGGTTGCTCGTCTCGGTTTAGCCCGTTTGTCAATATTTCCTTGCGGAAGAGATCTCTGTTAAGGGCGTCTTCAGCTGAGATATGTAGCATTTGCAGGTCTTCTTTGGTATTTCTAAACCAGGGAATTGTGGTTTTGGGGTCTGAATCAAAAAAGTGAAAGATTTCTTTAGTTAACTTTCTTCCGTCCATTCTTTTCAGATGACCGTAAAATCGTGCCCGTCTTTTTCTGATTGTGTCGGTAATTTTCTCTATTTTGCTGTAGACTTCCTTGTAGGATCTCTTTTGATGGATTCCATTTCTGTACTTTGATCCCAAGATTCCTCTCACAATTTTGCGTTCTCTTTTCTCCAGTTCTTCAAGGAGTCCTTTGTTGGCATTTAGAGACAGGGTTTCGGCTGCATATAGAACTATTGGCTTCAGAACTGTTTCATAGTGACGTATCTTGGTGTTTTGGGAAAGGCATTTTTTGTTGTAGATTGTGCGGGATGTTTGGTAGGCTATTTCCAGTTTGCGTACTCGCTCCTGAAGTGCTTCTTTGTCCAGCCCATTTTTCATGATTATCTCACCCAGGTATTTGAATTTGTCTACTCGGGTGATGTCCCCGTATTTTGTATGGAGTTTTGGTGGAGCCTCTTTGATGTTAGTCATTACTTCTGTTTTCTCAAACGATATCTGCAAACCAGTTTGTTCGGCAATTTCCTTTAAAATTTCAACTTGAGCTCTAGCGGTTTCTATTTCGTTTGAGAGAACAGCAATATCATCGGCAAATACTAAGCAGTCTGTTGCGATCCCCTTGGATTTGGTTCCTATTCTCAATGGACTGTAGTTGGTTTCCTGTAATCTCACCCGCCAGGTTCTGATGATCTTTTCAAGAACACAGTTGAAGAGTATCGGGGATAGCCCATCACTTTGACGGACTCCTGTTTTGATGTCAAAGGAATGCGAGAGACATCCGCGGAACTTCACCTTGGATTTTGTATCGGTCAGGGTGGCTCTAATTAATGCCAGCAGTTTCAAATCAACTCCAAATTCATTTAAGATGTTTAGCAGGACTTCCCGGTCAATGGAGTCGTACGCTTTCTTAAAGTCCACAAAGACAGACACATACTGCTTGGACCTTAGTGTACAATATCTGATGATCGTTTTGAGATTTTGGATCTGTTCAGCTGTTGAGCGACCTTTTCTGAACCCTCCTTGGTATTCACCTATTTGATGTTCGACTTGTGCTTCCAAACGCTCCAGGATGGCAAGTGATAGAATTTTGTAAGTCACGGGTAGCAAAGATATCCCTCTGTAGTTGTTGATGTTCTTCATGCTGCCTTTTTTGTGTAATGGATGGATCAAAGCTATTTTCCAATCTTCGGGTAGGGTCTCCTTGTTCCGAATTTCTTCTATTTGCTTTTGCAAGATATCAAGTGATTCCTCTGGGGCATATCTCCATAGTTCTGCTACTACTGAGTCTTCCCCCGGCGCTTTGTTATTTTTGAGACGGGCAATGTGGCGCTTGATTTCATATCTGTCGGGTGGTCTGGAATCTGGGTACCTGAGTAAGGGTTCCTTGGTCTCAATGGGGCTTTGCGGTTTAGAGCAATTAAGTAAATTCTTGAAGTAATCTGCCAGAATGCTGCAATTTTCTTCATTTGACGTCACCAGTGTGCCGTCCTTTCGCTCAAAGCATAGAGATGGTGGTTTATAGCCAGTGAGTTTGCGCTTGAAGGCTCTGTAGTACTCTCTGCTTTCATTCTTCCTAAAGTTTTGTTCTATCCTTTCAATGAGGGATTTTTCGTATTTACGTTTCTCAGTTCTGAATACCCTAGCTGCTTGGGCACGTTGGGTTTTGTAGGTTTCCCAATCATTTTCTGATTTCGTAGAGTAGTACTGTTTCCACGCATTGAGTCTTTCTTGGAGGACTGATTCGCAGGTACCATTCCACCAGGCATGCTTTTTGCTTCTCTTGATTTCTGCAACGTCTTTGGCGGCCTCAACAAGGAGACTCTTGGCGTTGTTAAAGTCACAGTCATTTGGTCTAGCCTTCTCCTGGAACTCCTCGACCCTTTGCCGAAGTTTATCATTGTCGAAGCGTGTGATCTGTTTGGTTGTCTTCCTTGTGTTTGCGGGAATTGGTCTGAATTTGAAAAGAGACATATAATGATCTGAGGCCACATTGATGCCTTTCTTTACCTTGGCATTCATAATCTCAGGGCTGCTTCTCCTGGAGTTTGTAACATGATGAATTTGGAACTCTCCGAGAGCTTGGACGGGAGAACGCCAAGTCATTTGCTTTCTGGGTAGGTGGCGAAAGTGGGTCGACATGACCTGCAGGTTGTGATTTTCGCAAATGGACACCAGTATTTTGCCGGTGGGATTGGTTCTTTTGTGAGCAGGGTAATTTCCTATAACTTTCTTGTACTTCTGTTCACGACCTAGTTGGGCATTGAAGTCACCCAGAAGAAGCTGGACATGGTGTTTGGGGATTTTGCTTAATTTTTCATCCAGTAGGTCCCAGAAATTATCAACTTCGTCTGGATCAGACTTGTTCTTATCGTTTGTAGGAGCATGTGCGTTAACTAGGGCGTAGGTTTTGTTCGCGCATTTAATTGTGAGTATAGACAATCTGTCATTCACAGGTTCGAAATTTGCAACCGATTTAAGGATCTTGGTTCTAACAGCAAACGCGATTCCAAGCATCACAGCTCCATTGAGGATTCCTCTTTGCGCTTTGCTCTTGAAAAATCGGTAGCCTTCGGATTCAAAAATCTCTTCATCTGGGTACCTTTTTTCCTGTAGGGCCATTATGGATATCTGATTTTCGTGAAGAGCTTTGGTGAGGGTTTTCAGCTTGCCAGTTTGTGTAAGTGAATTTATGTTGAAAGTTGCTAGAAAGGTTTTAGATTTTGGCCTGAGTTTTTGACTCTTCGGGGTACACCGAGACGCTCCGACTCGTCTCTTGCATGATGTCGAGTCTCCCCCAGAATCCGAACGAGACTCGTGCGCCGTGGCGTTCACGACGAGGGATTTATCCGAAGATTTACCCCCTGGGCTATGTTTCTTGAAATGTTGTGCCATCATGCTTTTTGACTTGATTTTGCTTTGGACGGGTACCCATCCTTTTACAACTAGGGTTGTTAGCCCTAGAGGTTGCCTCAAGATGTTTTCTGGCTTCTCGTCATTTACCAATCTTCGCCGTAACCCTGGCAAGGGACCAGTTTTTTTCACGGTGTATTATTATTATTATTATTATTATTATTATTATTATTATTATTATTATTATTATTATTATTATTATTATTATTATTATTATTATTATAGCAGTTGTTCATATGGTAACATTTCCGAGCGGGAAGTACAGTACGGCCACGGTATGGAACCCGCCTGACTGCTGCTCTATTGTCACCTGACAGACAGGCGTTCAGAGCAGAGCAAGTAACACCCGCTCCGCAGAGCAACTACGTGATGACGTCTGGCCTAGAGCACCTGAGTGTTTCCTGAGCGGCGAATCATCGACTCGTAGGATGGTCAACATTGCAGTGGAGCAGTCATAAGCATATACAGAACCTGTCCCGCTGTGTACGGGTAACGTGCATACGTTTAGCCCGATGGCCTCGGATTCGATGCACAAACTAGCCCATGGATTTTAATTCATTCCCATGAGATCAACTGAGGGGCTGTTTGATACGAGAGGCAGCGGATTCGGTCGCAAAAAATCCAAACGCCATGGCACTACAGCCCTTGAAGCGACCACTATTCAGCCCGAAGGCCTGCAGATTACGAGGTGTCGTGTGTCAGCACGATGAATCCTCTCGGCCGTTATTCTTTTTCGGTCGCAAAAGCCAAGCAATAAGGCCGATGATGTTATCATGCTGACCACGTGACATTCCAAAACCTTCAGGCTATCTAGCTGGAAGCAGTCGTCTCGGCAAGCCAAGGGCCCCAATGACCTACGTTCGCCACGTTCATACCTTAACCATATGCAGAGGAATAAGGAGAAAATTCGAAGCCCACTCCACACACTGATTACCAGTTGGATTCCCAGTGTGAACCAAATGACACCAGTCCCACCAAGATACTCGGAAGTGCAAGACCATTCACTCCAAACAAAACCAAACCCATGGGGCTTAGTCTACCATGTAACCGCTGCTAAACCTCAAGGCCCGCATATTATGAGGTGACGCATGATCAGTGCGACAAATTCTCTAGTAGGTTGTTAATCTTGGGTTTCTAGACCGGGGCCACCATCTCACCGTCAGACAGGTCCTCAAACGCTCTCACGTTGGATGAGAAAACCTCGGACCAGCCCTCGGATTCATGTAAAAATCTCTGATCTGACCGGGAATCGAATCCAGGGTCTCTAAGTAAAAGGCAGGCTCACCACCCATATACCGCGGAGTTCGTACACCAATCATCGCCTTTCTTAAATTACAGAATAACCGCAACTCAGGCTAAGAAACAAGACTGCACAGATAAACTGCTAAAAATAACTGGCCAGGAACAGCACCAGATGGAAGAGTTGAACTACACATCTATGCTCATGAGCGTGATTTGACGATTTTGATGGGGGGGGGCAGGGATTACCGGGGGTTCCATGAGTCCTCGCTTTTGAGAGCAATTTGTGACCACAAAATTATTACTAATATTCTATATTAATCACTTTAATTTAATAACCAACCCTCTGTAAAGAACATTCGCACAGAAATAAAAAGTAGACCTAATTTAAATGTATTTTTACTTGAACTGTTTTAATCCGCGAAACTAAAAATCAAGTAGACAACATGGACAAAGAACAAAACTTTTACTTTACATAATGTGAAGGTAAAATTGAACAATAATATAAATGATTTCTAATATTACGAATGTTTTCCTTCAAAATTTAGTGAGGGGGGAGGGAACTGCCGCCCCTTGCCATCCCCGAATTACGCCTATGCCCATGCTCCAAGTGAAACGACAGGAAGTTATTAAGTAAAGCAAGCAATAATATGAAAAATGATTTTTCAGATCAGTGTTGATAGTTGTATTTTGTATCCCAAAATCAGTCACCTAGACTATATTTTCACAAAACATATACTTTCTTTCTTTCTTTCTTTCTTAATCTGCTTACCCTCCAGGGTTGGTTTTTCCCCCGGACTCCGCGAGGGATCCCACCTCTATCGCCTCAAGGGCAGTGTCCTGGAGCATGGGACATTGGGTTGGGGATACAACTAGGGAGGATGACCAGTACTCACCCAGGCGGCCTCTCCTGCCATGCTGAACAGGGGCCTTGGTGGGAGATGGGAAGTTTGGAAGGGATAGACAAGGAAGAGGGGAAGGAAGCGGCCTTGGCCTTATGTTAGGTACCATCCCGGCATTTGCCTGGAGGAGAAGTGGGAAACCACGGAAAACCACTTCCAGGATGGCTGAGGTGGGAATCGAACCCACCTCTACTCAGTTGACCTCCCGAGGCTGAGCGGACCCCGTTCCAGCCCTCGTACCACTTTTCAAATTTTCGTGGCAGAGCCGGGAATCGAACCTGGGCCTCCGGGGGTGGCAGCTAATCACACTAACCACTACACCACAGAGGCGGAATCACAAAACATACTTCAGAATGTTTATTACTCGGAGCGAACTGATCCCATGCCTACCCGTACGTCAGGTTCAACAACTTCAATCCACCACGTGTAACCTTTTGTCGTGCACAAAACTCGCCTTTTCACGTCCACAATACACTACAGGACTCCAAGAAAAATAAACTAGTCTGCAGAGATTCAAGTAAATCTTCATTCAAGATTAACTGAATAGGCCTACAAATGAGTTAATAGATGGTATCGCTAAAGGAAGAGGTCCCTCGACGGCTGAGGAAGATTATATCTCCCCCTCTCCAGCAATGGCTGAATGAAGAAGAGCTGCCCTTTTTTAAGCCTCCTTAGAAAGTTCAAAACAAAACTTTTATGCTTAGACACACATGACAAACATCTCCTGTACAGCTTTGATGTCAACTTTAGTGTTATCTTTAACACAATGATTGTTGCAATAAAAGACATGACACTAAATATAGTATATTACTGATTTTATGAAAAACCACTTCTAATACAACAGTGGCTCCAAATTTGTGATTATTTCCTTTATGGTGTACATAGAATATTTATTTACAGAGCGGTGTGGCTGCGCGTGTTAACGCACTACAGCTATGGAGCCAAGCTCCGCATTTGGGAGACGATTGGTTCGAACCCCACCATCGGCTGTCGTGAGAAAGATTTACTGTTGCTTCCCATTTTCACTTTTCACTTCTAGGCAAATGCCTGAGAATTTCCTACTTATAGTCCACAACAGATTTCTTCCACCACCTCATTATTCAGTTTCATTCACTGTCATTAATTTCATCTTCATTAACACCTCAAATGAGGCTGGCGTCAGGAAAGGCATCCAGCCGTAAAATCATGCCAGATAATTTCATCTCATCTCATCCCCGTATTAGGAAACGGGAATAATAGGTAGACATTTATTTATTTATTTATTTATTTATTTATTTATTTATTTATTTATTTATTTATTTATTTATTTTATTTATTTATTTATTTATTTATTTATTTATTTATTCTTAATCTGCTTACCCTCCAGGGTTGGTGTTTCCCTCGGACTCAGCGAGGGATCCCACCTCTACCGCCTCAAGGGCAGTGTCCCCGAACTTCAGACTCTGGGTCAGATGATACAACTGGGGAGGATGACCAGTACCTCGCCCAGGCGGCCTCACCTGCTATGCTGAACAGGGGCCTTGCGGGGGGATGGGAAGATTGGATGGGACGGGCAAGGAAGAGGGAAGGAAGCGGCCGGGGCCTTAAGTTAGGTACCATCCCGGCATTTGCCTGGAGGAGAAGTGAAAAACCACAGAAAACCACTTCGAGGATGGCTGAGGTGGGAATCGAACCGACCTCTATTCAGTTGACCTCCAGAGGCTGAGTGGACCTCGTTCCAGCCCTCGTACCACTTTTTTAAATTTCGTGGCAGAGCCGGAAATCGAACCCGGGCCTCCGGGGATGGCAGCTAATCACACTAACCACTACACCACAGAGGTGGACATTTATTTATTTATTTATTTATTTATTTATTTATTTATTTATTTATTTATTTATTTATTTATTTATTTATTTACAGTGTGTTACTTCCTATCGTTTCCTTTCCCTCTTATTTTTCTTTTTCCATAAGAAGACATAATTTTAACAAAATAAGACCTTATTCTAGAAAAAATATTTAATTTTTAGCCAAAATTAGCTGAAATGAGGTGGGGTAGGAATATAGACAGGTTTGAATTGATTGGGTTAAGATATGTACAAAGTTTAGTTAAGGATAGCACGAGGAAAGTAGTGGACTCGATGTATGGAACACAAGGTAAAGAACACGAGGTAGGTAGCTGCTTCATATCACTGGATCCCTGTGGAATTCGTAACACAAATATATTTACACACTTAAATATACACTGAAAGAACACTCCCTACACATATTTACACACACATAATAAACTCCGAAAGTGCTAGTTGCACCGACTATGTCATTGTCTTACGTCAGGCGATCGACTGTCAACACTCCATCTCACAGACTCACTCGTTAGCCAAAGTTCTTAAACACTACTAAAGGTTGGGCCCAACCAAAGCCAACTAGATATCTAGTGCGGCCTTGGCCCAACGCGAGACGACCTGCTATTGGTTAACGAAATGACGTCACAGTAGGAGCAAAGTCAGCGGAGCCCAGAGAGCGCAAATCAGTAGGAATCTCATAATACCAGCAAGCATTACAATTTTTCAGAACTAATTGCAGACCAGACATAAAGATTACTGCTGTTGTAAGATTGAATGAGAGTACAGCATAGTAACTTTTCATTATTTCCATTACGAATAAGGCGTAAATGTAATGTGACGGCACACTGACCAACGCTTCAAATTTATTAAAATTTGCAAGGTTCTCTATTTAGTTTGAGAAAGGTTACGCGCTTTCAAATCGTTATTATAAATATTTAGAGATATGAAATGTTTGTAATATTAAATCTTGACAGCAGAACTTGCGTAATGAAACTACCGTATGTTGACATACGATACACTGACTCACTTCCGCAGGTACCGGTATCGAGTTTAAAGCTTAACACATATTATAACAGCAGCAGAAGTAAGTTCATATTCGAAACCATGCATAGATATTCCTACTTTTTAAAGTTAAAGAATAAGAAAGAACAGGAAAAACACTTAAATTAGAACACAGCTACCTGTGAGATCAGATGTCGTGAAGTGGTTGCTTTTGAAGATGAAATGCATTGTCGTGCCTTTCACCGATGCGCTGCTATGAATTTTTCAGTCTTTTTTTTTTTTTTTTTTTTTTTTTTTTTTTTTTTTTTTTTTTTGCTAGTGGCTTTACGTCGCACCGACACAGATAGGTGTTATAGGTGTTATGGCGACGATGGGATAGGAAAGGCCTAGGAGTGGGAAGAAAGCGGCCGTGGACTTAATTGAGGTACAGCCTCAGCATTTTCCTGGTGTGAAAATGGGAAACCACGGAAAACCATATTCAGGGCTGCCGACAGTGGGATTCGAACCACTATCTCCCGGATGCAAGATCACAGCCGCGCGTCCGTAAACGCACAGCCAACTCGCCCGGTGTTTTTTTTTTTTCAGTCCTTGCCCGAATGTTCATTTGTCGTATGCGTATAAATGTTCTCATTCAAACATACATTTTTACTATTTCTGGTGGTACAGCGGGGAATTTACTGCTAATTATTTGACACACTTTGCGTATAATATTAGGTATGCATCACAGTTCAGCACGTCCGTGAGTGTCCGTGAAAATTAACTCAAATTCCTTTATTTGGATTAGTCATTCTTTCGATGGAACGAGTAGACTTCCCCGAGATAACACTTCTATCCATCCCACAGGAGCTGTACCAGAAGAAATGGAAAGCATTTCCCCAGTTAGACTTCCCGTTGACCTGTTATATTTTCTTCCACGGTAGGCGATGTAGCCGGCGAGGTACCGAAATCCTTCTCCTGAACAATCAGGTCTCGCTGTAGACTGCGGTGAACCATTAACGGCACGGTTTTCTATCGCAATGATACTATGAACACAGAGATTTCACTCCAGCTACTATTACACTGTTCATGCAACTAACGAAAAGAAAATAAGCGCATCTCACTGCACGAAACACAGCAACTTAACAGAGATCTTACAGAAACGAACTACGACGCACACACTACGCAAAATACAGTAGGCCACTATACAAACCAACAGCAATTTAAGGAAAGAAATTACGTACAGATATTACGTGGAAATCTTTTCTTTATAAGACAGACAGCTATAAACAAAGAAATAATATACACGTGCGGTTGTGTGCTACACAGTCACGGTGCTCCTGTGATGACGTCACGAGCAGGACGAGGGAAAACGAACATCTACTGCGCAACCAATCTGGGCCACCCGTGCGTTAAGCGTAGCGGCAGGAAGTAGCAGGTAGTCTACCCCTACCTAGTGGTCAGTGGTGTTACAAAGGAGCACTGTCCTAACCTGACCTCTGGTGAGGGCTTGCTAAAATTAAAGTAAAAGCAAAGCGGCAAAGTTAAGTCAAATGAACAAACTTGTCGTCCGCCAAAAAGGGGTTAAACACGTTTCACGCACAACGTAAAAAAGCAAGCGAATAAACATGAAGACAACTACAATACAAAACAAACGACGTTCAGATATCGTCTCCTTGAGAAGTGGGAAGTGGACAAAGTTTTGCAATGGACCTTTCAAATACTCCAGAAGAAGTTCGGATAGTGACGACGCAGCAGGGTGAACCTGATCAATTACCGGGAACTTCCAACACAGTAGGGGGAGGCGGATGCGTTGTCTTCCTTGACGATCACATGTGCCTGATTGCACATTATTGTTTGATAGTGCCCATTTACTCCTCTGCTGCAGGTGGGAGGGGTAGTATTTTGACCACGCCTTCCAGAATCCTTGGAGCTGCCGTTGTAGTTGCTGCCATCTAGAGAGTACACTGAAGCGTACATTACTCAAATCTGATTCGGAAAGAGTAGTGATAGGTCTTCCAATTAGAAAGTAACCTGGAGTGATAATAACTAGATCGTCGGGATAATCGGATAGGGGGATAGAGGCCTATAGTTTAAACATGCTTCGATTTATGTTGTGTTACCAGTTCTTCGAAGGTAAGGTATGCCGTTCCCATGACTCGTCGAAGATGATGCTTGAGTGATTTGATACCAGCCTCCCAAATGCCTCCCAAGTGTGGAGCCTGAGACGGAATGAAGTGTCGTTGAATGCTGTCAGTGCTAGCGAAATTTGAGATCTCTCTTTGATGATGTTCTTCGTCGAATAATCTCTACAGTTCCCGAAGTTCTCTGTCAGCCCTACGAAGTATTTGCTAATGTCCGAATATATGTGAGTAGGTCTCCCTCGTATTGAAATAAAGCGTTTGAGAACAGCAAGAAAGGCCTGGGTAGTCATGCTGCTAGCAATTTACAGGTGAATAGCCCTAGTAGCCAAACATACAAAAATCGATATGTAATATTTCAACTTTACACTGTTTTTACGAGAGCCTGATTTTATGTAAAGTGGGCCAGCGTAATCAAACCCGGAGTGTAAGAATGGCAAAATCCATTAGTTATTGGGAATTTTCGCCTTGAATTTATGGCAGATGAGGCAATGGTGTATGATGTTCCAACTGGTATTCCTTCCATTTGGTAGTAAATATTGGTGGCGAAGAGAAGAGAGTAGCAATTGGCACCAAGCATGTAACATTCGTCGATGTTCTTTCTCGATAATCAGTTCAGTTAGATGGTGACTTGGGGGCAAGATTATCTTATGTTGTTGGTTGAAAGCGAGCTCCGATCGTTGTAATCTGCCACCAACTCGAAGAAGTCCTTGCACGTAGAGGAATGGATTCAGGGATATAAGTTTGCTCTTCTTGCTAATCGCCTTTGTAGTCCGAAAAGCATGAATCTCTGCACCATATGATGATGCTTGGACGCTCTTCATACATGTGTATAGTTCAGAACGTAACTCTTGAAGGTCTAACTCACTAGTTTTCCTTTCGGTAGGACGAAGTTTGGCGTTGGCGGCAAATCTGAAGCAGTATACTGTCACTCTCTTCAGTCGTGCAAGCTTAGAGAACTTCTTCATGAACTCATCTTCAGGGTGAAGAGCCACGAAACTGACCACTGCTTCCGCTGTTCTGGGATGTCCTAAATCTCCGCAGAAGGGCTTGAGTCAGGCCATGACAGAGTATCTTCCAAAAGTCACGATGGTCCATTCCACCAAAGTGATTTAGCGATAAGAGCGTCTGGGGCGAGTCCCCGTGAAATCAGGTCCGCGGGATTATCTCCTGAATCAACGTGCTTCCAATCTGCAACCGATGTGCTGTCTTGAATCTCCGCAACTCTGTTGGCAATGAAAGTTTTCCACCGTGTAGGATATGCTGCAATCCATGAAAGAACTATCGTCGAATCTATCCACAAATGGCTGCTGATAATAGACAAATTTAAGACAGATGTTACCTTCTTGAGGGGACCAGCTAGAAGCAGTGCTCCACATTACTCTAGACGAGGCAGGGAGACCCTTTTCAGTGGAGTGACCTTCGATTTAGCGCACAGTAGGCTTGCGGTGCGCTCATCTTGTTGATTTTCCGACGTAATATAAATGCAGCATCTGTAGCCCTTCTCAGATACATCCGAAAATTCATGCAGTTGAATGTTAGTGACAATACCCTTTGCTAATACTAGTCTGTCGATTCGAATTTGGCTAACAAGAGGAAACCGGTTGTATAGATGCTCCCAGTAGTGAAGTAGTTCTTTTGGTATTATCTCATCCCAACCTAAGCGCAGTTGCCAAAGTTGCAGCAGGAAATATTTGCAGGAGGATATGAATGGACCCATCAGTCCCAACAGATTGTATATTGCCACTATGACTGCAAGTACCTTTCTTTTCGGAACAGGTCCGTTGACGTTATTAATTCCGGTACCATTCACAATCTTTAGCTGATCGTTGGCAGGATACTACAGGATTCCTAAAGTTTTAACGTTATTGGCGTTATCAAGTTGAAGGGGCAGCTGGGATTCTCTGCGTTCTAGAAGAACAGCTTCAAGTAGTCGTGGATGACTGGAACACCACTTTCGAAGTTGAAAAACTCCCTTTTAAAGGAGCTAGATGAGTTGGTCTTGAATTCATAGAGCTTCCTCGAGGGTTTCCGTTCCAGACATGCAGTCGTCCACACAGAAATCTCTCTGGAGAATTTCTGCTGCCTTGGGTAGACTGAGAAACTCCTCAATAGCGAGCTGTTGAAGGCACCTAATAGCGAGGAAGGGTGCTGAAGCTGTTCCGTACGTGACTGACTGTTTTTAGCTGGTAATGTCTTATAGATTCTTCCGGCGATCGGCGCCATACGATTCTTTGCAGCTTGCACTCACGACCATCAACATTTACTTGTCGATACATCTGGCGAATGTCTACTCTAAAACATACTTGATAAGTGCGGAATCTAGTAATGATAGACCAGATCTCTTACTGGATAGTCGGCCTAATTCCGAGTATGTTGTTGAGTGATTTCCCGCTCGTAGTAGTGACAGAAGCCTCACACACCATCCTCGTATTCGTAGCAGAGCTTGCCTCTTTAAAAACAGGGTGATGGGGCATGTAGTAGCTATACTCATTAATCTGCGACGTGTCGACAGCTTCCATATGCCCCAGAGATTCGTATCCCTCTACAAAGTTCACGTAGTCGTTCTTGAGTTGGGTGTTCCTCGTCAGTCGTCTCTCAAGATTATGAAGCCATGACATAGCCATTGTGAGCGAGTCACCAAGTCCGTCCCAACACTCTCCTCTTCATATTCACACAACACACTACACTACCAACCACCAAAGGAACACGCAATAGTGATTACATCCCTTCATATAGGGTTAGCTGCAGGAGGGGCATCCGGCCGTAAAACAGGGCCAAATCCACATGTGCGACGCCGTTCGCAGCCGTGAACCCATGCGTGTGGGAAAAGCGGTAGTAAAAAAGCAGAAAAGAAGAAGTTCCTGAAAACAGATTTCTTTCGTGATTCTTAAATATATGAATCACCTTATCTTCACGGTACACATAGATTCCTGTACTGACTTACTAGTTTTTAAACTACTGGCAACGGCTGAGTGGTCTAGTAACTCGGCTTAGAGTTGGTATACAGTACTAGCTCGTATGGAACATAAGAAGGCATCTCGAGCATATCCCGAGTTCTTACCCTCCTTGTGTTCATAAAGTTAGAATTGTCCATCTGTTGATGATCCCTGAACCGTTAGCACTGAGAATGGCACCCCGGGCGTTTTCCGCTGATAATTTTTTCAGTAAAATTTGACCAAGCAGCGTGAGAGTGTTTTACTTCTATTTCATAGATCAGGAACGATGTCGTATTCAACGAGTGGCCATTAGTATCACTAGACCTATTACAACTAAAAGTTCAATTGGCTGTATTAGGAAGATTACGAGTAGGAATTTTAGGAAGTACTAAGGTTCGGAAAAGGTAAGAAAGGTGAGAGTTACAAAGCGTTCTTAACAGTGAAGTAAGGCACAGCATGAAATAGTGCCATTCAATAAGAAAACCAACGTATTTCAAATTATGTCATGCCTATAAATAAACAAGTGTTCAGGGTAGGTTAACTGCATTTAGAGTTTACGACTAGAATTGTTTCAGAAGTGGCAAAATATTTTCTTAACACCAGGGATGTTGAAATCATGAACAATATCAGTGTACATCCTAGAAACTATTGTTGCAGCTAATAAGTCCAAACTCGGGATTGAAGAGACTCTTGATTTAGTGATGATGAGCTGAACATGAACCTGATCCTGATGACATAGATGTTGATTCCCATAGGGAATCTGAAATATTTGTCCTGAATGAGTAAAGTAAGTAAAGTAAGTAAGGTAAGTAAGGTGAGTAGGTAAGCCAGGGCTGCGTACGAGTGTTGACTTGCATCGCAGAAGATATGAACTGCAGTTTTCTCGCGAATCTGACACCGGTAGTCATCTGGGAATTTTGATTTCTTCTAAGTACGTCAAATCCCTAATCCAGGTCAAGAATTGTGATTTGAGATCCTCATCCACTTCTTGATCCCAATCTACACCTCATTCCCATGTCTGCTGCAAGCGTTCACTACAAGCTACTCCAATGGGGACAAAAATCCTATGTGCTGCCCAGAGAATAATTTTCTTGGTTATTTTCTCCAGACAAGGGGAATTTACCTTTTCTGCATTTATGTTTAGGATATATTCTGACTTATCCCATATCAACCCCAGGCTTTGCTGGTAACAAAGAAGGGTTTGTGTACTCTCACCCTCGAAGCTCGAATTTTCTCTCACTCATAATAGAAGATTCTTCGTCGATAAACTGCTGCAGCTTGTTTATGCCATCTACACTGGTCAAATAATTATCAACAAAAATCTCTGAGATAACAGTTCTACCGAATCTTTTTTTTTTTTTTTTTGCTAGTGGCTTTAGGTCGCACCGACACAGATAGGTCTTATGGCGACCATTTAGCCATGGAGCCGGACTCCAGACGAATGCTACGACGGTATATTACGGTATATTATTATAGTAACCTTCAGATTGTAACCATTTGACTATGGAAAAAACTCTCTTTACAACCATATTGTAGCTGTTGGGTAGTGGAGGATGAACTTCTATCCAAGGTAGGCAGCACTCGAATCTACCATCCTCATTGATCCTTAATGTATCCAAGAAATACTGATGAGCAGCCTCTTAAGTTCTAATTTACTTTTCTTCTTAGCAGCGTCGATTATCTCAAGGGCATCTAGAGTCCACAAATCAGATACACGGACTTCTCTTATTAGAATAGCTGCCACCATCATAGCCATACTTTCTCCATTACTGTGTCCTTAAGGAACTTCACCGATTAAAATTCATACCAAACCAGTTTTAATGGCCATTACTCCTGTAATTAGCATCTTGTGGACTCCTGCAAACAATTTGCCTGCAACATCAGCTCGAATTAATATCTCTATCGGTCCATAAATTTCGATATCACTCTAAACAATGTCCTGACTACTTAGTTCCTCAATCCAAGGACCTTGGCGTACTGAAGGTATGGCACTAAAAATTCTTGTTTGGTCTAATGTCTCAAAGTGAAAATTGTAGCTACCATTCAGACTAGAGAGAGACACCATGGTGGTATACTCCAGTGGTTGTACCTTCAAACAGCGTGTTTGTTTGGATTTATTCATGTCTGCTGGTTTGATATCCCATTTCCGTGGCTGAACTCTACAAAATGTAAGAACGCTGCTGTGCTGAATGAATCAATCAATGCTCTTACAGTCCGTTCAAATTCTTGTCTCCGAACTTTGAAAACTAGTGTTTGCATCAACACCGCACAATGGCTTGACAAACTAGCTAAAGACCTATATTTCTAGACTTAGGAAGTAGAAGTCATTTTATCTCCTGCTGAGTTTGGTCTCTTTATGGTTGAGTTTACCTGGGCATCTGTAGTAACGTGTCGAGCTCGTTGTGGATCTTGGTTATTGGTCGTCATAATACAACCCTTGATTTCTTCGTCACTGCTATAATAACTTCCTTGTTTCAAATACTACTTATGAAAGTATTTCTATAATTATATTACTGTCTAATAATCATGCCACGGTCACCAAATGTGGGAATGCACTTCAAAAAATGATAATACACCGGTACAATTCCCCAATAGTCGAACACATTTATTTTAATATGGAAGGCATCTTGTAAACAACAACAAAAGAAAAACCAATGCAAAGAAATTCTACACACATAACACAGTTAACAATAATCGATATTCATGTCTCTGGCTTATTTCTACACTTTCCACTCGGTAGGCTAGTGCACTGAGCTATCTGATGTTGAATGCGAGTACCACTTACACTAGACCACTGTAGTGTTCTCAAATTCAAACCATTATTTTTAGAAAAGTCTTCCTCGTGGACAGATGTGTTTTCTCTTCTGATGACGCGTAGCAAAGTATCCGCGAAGCTTATAGAATTTCTCCTTGTCTTTTTTGGCACGGCAAAAATCCTAAAGCTACATTATAGTGTTCAACTTTTCAAGTTTCGAAACACCTCTCCTCAATTTCATTTCAAATGTACCAATCTCAGTAGTGCAGTAAGTTGGTCGTTGTTGTTTTATTCTGAAGATAGTAGGTTCGATTCCGTTGATGTTGGTGGCGTTTGAGGGAGTTTAAATGCAAGACGTCCGTGTCACAGCCTTCAACCACGTTAAATAACTTCTGATGGACAAAATTGCAAAACTTGGGCGTCTGTTAAAATGTGTAGCTATTGAAGAGATGTGAATCAAATAATATTACTATCATTCCAAATATAGTTCGTCTTTGATTGGCACTACTGAAGGCCCTTTTATAAATACGATAATAATAACAAGAATAATAGTGTGTATGATTGGTCCTCAGCCCAAAGGCTGGTTGTATTCCCACCGGCACCATCATTTCGCCCAGACAGCCTAGGCATCACTGAAAGAGCATACCAGGGAAATGGGGAATAAGTAGTTTCCCATTGCTTTCCTCAATGAGCCAGAAAGAGCTACTCAATATCAGTCTGCCAAACCCACTGAAAAGTTCGCACCGGGCGAGTTGGCCGTGCGCGTAGAGGCGCGCGGCTGTGAGCTTGCATCCGGGAGATAGTAGGTTCGAATCCCACTATCGGCAGCCCTGAAGATGGTTTTCCGTGGTTTCCTATTTTCACACCAGACAAATGCTGGGGCTGTACCTTAATTAAGGCCACGGCCGCTTCCTTCCAACTCCTAGGCCTTTCCTATCCCATCGTCGCCATAAGACCTATCTGTGTCGGTGCGACGTAAAGCCCCTAGCAAAAAAAAAAAAAAGTTCGCATCAACTTACTCAATAAGCGATACTTTCACATCATTCATAACAGAGACTGGTTGCATAAGGAATAGTGTTTGCTAATTGCTAACATCGCTCATACCTCAGTGAATTTTATATCGTCAAACCCAAGGATAAGACTAAACCAGGTCAATGGAAGTAACAAATTTGTTTTAGTCCATACCAGAATTGGATCTGGGCTATCTGTTAATAATAATAATAATAATAATAATAATAATAATAATAATAATAATAATGGTATGGCCTTAGCTTTGATTACATCATTGTATAAACATTAGTTTGATCTTAATTTAGGGATAATCCGTAACATATCACTCCCATCACTCTCGTTGTATGCTGCTGGTAACCATATCAGCTAACAACTTACTAAAGGCATCGTGAACTGCCTTCACGAGACTTAATAGTAATATCCACATAAAAGAATGCTTTGATACTCTGATTTAACATAGTCAGTACGTCTGAAAGATTACATTAGTTTGGTTGTTTGATATAACATATCTTAAGAAGTCTGAGTGCGTGGCTAACCGGTTAGCATGCTGGCCTTTGGTCCAAGAGGCCCGAATTCGATTCGAACTGGAGGTCCCGTGACTATGATCACGAAGTCAACACTCATGTAAAACTACAAGCTTGCTTGCTTCAAAACCGGTTTATATCAATTTGAAGTAATCCGGTTGTTGTTTTGACATCCTATATGTGAACAGGAAAAATACTAAGGGCTAAATACGTTGCACAGACTAATAACCAAAATTGTACTCCCCTGAGAAATAAAATGTTAAAAATTGCACTTTCATACTGCCTCTTCTACGAATTTTCTAGCCTGAAGAGAACATAGTCACCGACTTCATGCAGTGTATGAGCTAGAATTAAGGATGACGGATGAAGATCAAAGCCACAGTTGTTCAAGAACCTCCGAGCTTGGAGCCATTCCTCCAACTCACCGCTATCTGTTCATAGCAGCCAGCTAATCTATGACAATAAATTGCAAAGCCAATCTCTACTGCTGAAGATAAGAGCAGAACACGTTCAGGCTGCCAAGAGCGCACAGACCTTTATCCACGTGTTGGTCTTTTGTTATTGTCTTCATGCCTGTACAAAGACGATCACTAAGGGGTATACAATGGGCCAAGTTTCCGTTTATTTGTGATAATGAATTTTACTATTTTCAAATATCAGCGTATTTTGTCGTTCTATCCATCTGATGTTTCCAAATGATACATCACATCTATTGAACCGAGCGAGCAGCTGCGCGGATTGAATCACGTAGCTCTCAGCTTGCGTTCGGGAGATACTGGCTTCGATCCCCAATGTCGGCAGCCCTGAGAATAGTTTTCAGTGGTTTCCCATTTTCACACCAGGCAAATTCTGGGGCTGTACCTTAATCAAGGCCACGGTGGATTCCTTCCCACTCCCAGCCCGTTCCTGTCCCGTCGTCACCATAAATTAATTTATTTAATGTATTTTTCATTTTAATGTTTTTTTTCCCTGGAGGGTGTATAGAAAGTGAAGTTAATTGAAACCTGCTACACAGTATTTCTTTTTTTTTTTTTTTTGTATGTTAGGGGCTTCCTAATCGCGATAGTAAAGGGATGCTCGGTTCACTCCGGTGGACATAGATTCGATTCTCCGTTAAGTAGAAAAGTTTAATGAAGAGATTTTTCTCTTCCGGAGAGGGTCACACAGCCTACACTAAGGTGAGTACTAAGTTAATTCCTGGGGAAAAAAGGGGTAGCCGGGCATAGAGCTGACCACTCTTAATCTTCAATACATGTTCTTACAAATCTTAAGAGGGCCGTATCCGAAGTCCAAAGTTTGTAGAAAAGCAAGTGAAGCTTGCACTCGCACACAACATTCCCTCCAGCAGTGTGCATATCATTCTCAAATTGCAATATGTTCTCCAGTATGTTGCGAACATTAATGATAATAATAGTAATAATAATAATAATAATAATAATAATAATAATGTTTTTGCTTTACGTCCCACTAACTACTTCTACGGTTTTCGGAGACGCCGAGGTGCCGGAATTTAATCCCGCAGGAGTTCTTTTACGTGCCAGTAAATCTGCCGACACGAGGCTGACGTATTTGAGCACCTTCAAATACCACCGGAATGAGCCAGGATCAAGTTGGGGTCAGAAGGCCAGCGCTCTACCGTCCGAGCCACTCAGCCTGGCTATGATTCATTAGACATTTAATGTAAATGCTGTGTGTTAGACGAAGATTAAACACCCCTGTGACACGAGGCAGGCACTGCTACCAAAATGAAGATATCCTTTACACATTGGAGCGTCACGTGGGAATTGCTTGACTTTCTTCCATGTCTGCCTTCCTTCATGAGAGACAGCTCTGTTGGTCTCACGAAACTGAGTGGACCCTGTTCCAGCCTCAGTCTAAAATTAAAGTCCTTCAACTAGCTGGGCTGACTAAGATTAAATGATGTACAGTGACTCGCATAGTTATTCGGACAGACATGATTTATTATAGTTTCCTTTGTTTTAGTGGTTTCAGTAATAATAAAGAAATATAAATTGGATACACATTTCTGAAAGGAATATAAAAACTAAACGTTCATCTTGCTTCTAATGAACACTGTCAATGAAAATAAAATAATAAGAAACAAAATCAAAACCAATATTGCACAAAATTATTCGGACACTTTCCGTTTTACTTATGATCCTAAAGGTTCAGTATCTGGTGGGTTTTCCTTTCATTTTATTTACTTCCCTGTGTCAACTTGACATGCTCTCCACTAATTTCTGGGTGTAATCGGAAGATATCTTCTGCCACTATTCTTGAAGTCGGTTTTTCAGTTGTTCTCTAGATGTGATTGTTGTTTCCCTTATTTCTTTATCAGGTTCGTCCCAAAGATTCTCAATCACATTCAAGTCTGAGGGGGAGGATGAAGCACCTTTGGACAATTAAACAATAACCACATCCTTACATTCTAGGCCGTATGCTTCGGGTCGTTATCTTGATAAAACTTAAAATGTTCACCAATCCCCATCTTTTCGGCACCCTTTTTCATATTGTCCCTCAGTATTCTAAGGTATTGAACGTGGTCTATTTTACCCTCAATAAAATCCAATTCACCGACTCCATTCGTCGACATGCACTCCCACACTATTACATGTTCACTGCCATCCCCCACAGTTGCTGTCAGATTTTTCTCTTGAAGCTCGGTATTAGGAAGCCGACAAACTGTTATCCTCCCAACAGACTGAAATACGTTAAATTTACTCTCATCAGCAAATATAACGTCATTGCACCACTCGTTGTCTTTTCTAGCATGCTCTTTGGCAAACAGCATTCTCTTTCATCGATTTACTTGATTTATGAAACGCTTCCTTCTTGCAATACGGCCGTGAAAGTTACCTCTTCCGAGCACTCTCCGTTTTGTTTCGGGATGCACTTTCTTTCCGGTGTCTGCGGCAATCTACGTAGCGAGTTTTGGAGCGCTTGGGTTCCTTTCTCATTTTTCTGATCATATAACACCCTTCCCCCACAGAATAAGTTAGATGTCCAATACTATCTTCCTCCCGGAATCTTCTGATACTATCAAAGACTGTACTTTTCTTCATTTGTAACATTTCAGCTATTTTACGACAACATTTACCTTTAGCATTGTGAAAAAATACTAGCTGCCGCTGTTCGATTGTGCTGTCTCTTCCTCTGCGGCCCATTTTCACTTACGTTGTACACAGCACTCTAAATCACTTAATGTTTACGTTCACACTGTCCGTGGCTCTTCTACGCACGACCTCTGCACGGCAACTGACTTGTATCTGAATAATTTTGTTGGAGCACGTTAACTGCGTTCTGAGGTTCCGAGGTCACTGGTTCTCTCCTGTTTTCTAAAAGTACACATCTGTCAAACTGGGTTCTGTCAGAAACTAGTTTGCGTGGACAATATTTTTTCTGAACCGTAGAGCCAGTGTATAGCAAAGGCTATAGGGTCCGAATAATTATGTGAGTCACTGTATAGTAGATCCCTCAGGTTGGTGCTAGCTGGACCATATAGTCTGTGCACCGTAGGTTGTTCGAATTCTTTCCGTTGATTTGGATGCCCACGTCTAGACCAGCCAAAGCTTCTTCGTAGATACTCTCAGAGTGAATATTGAATAGAATAGGGGAAGAACGTAACCCTGGCTGACGCACCTGTATATTTTTGCTCATTCGGTCACTTGGTGTTTGACTCGGACTTGCGCGCGCTGGTACTAGCAAAGATTGGTAATAATTTGGATGTCGTTTTCAACCACACCTACTCTTCGAATGGTCTGGATAATCTTCTGGTACTGACAGCAATAAAATGCCTTGGTGTAATCGACGAAATACACGAACATGACACAGCTCACGTCCCTGCTTCTCTGAACAAGTAGCCTACATGCAACGCGAAGAGGACCTCTCGGATGCCAAGGGAGTTGTGGAATCCATATTGTGTTCTCCTGTGTATTCTTCACACGTTTTATACACTGTGGTGTGTATGATCTTGTGACGCTGCATATTGTGATTATGTTATAAGGACATCTTCAAAGCGTACATTATATTGATAAGGTTTAGTTATGCCTATGCCTTTTTTTCCCCAAAGCCCCGGGTGTAAATATTACCAAGAGAGACAAACGTAGGTTCATACTATTTATGGCAGCTGAGAAAAATCTATGAAGAAATATATATAAATTTGCCATGACCTAACCCTATAATATTAATGATGATCACCCTTATTACCTAAAATATTTCTTCCGTTTGAAAGTAACTGCGATGTATTACCTTGAACCTAGGATTTGCTAACGTGTCTATATTATATGTTACCAATGAACTTATGAAAATGAGGAGAATTTCAAGCAAGTTCGATACGGTATCTCAGCTCAAACCTAAATGACGTCACCGAAGGGTAGGTCGAGCCTATCCTTTAACACTGTCGCCGGAAGTGAGTGGTGCCCTTAATCAGAGTATGCCGTGGACA
Source organism: Anabrus simplex (assembly GCF_040414725.1). Classification (NCBI taxonomy): domain Eukaryota; kingdom Metazoa; phylum Arthropoda; class Insecta; order Orthoptera; family Tettigoniidae; genus Anabrus; species Anabrus simplex. The sequence goes on along the minus strand of NC_090265.1, from coordinate 1,038,735,703 downwards.
TACAAGTGTAACACAATAAAAGAGATAAAAGGAGAGTATAGTTAATTAACCATAATAAAAAATTAATTCAATAATGAAATGGGGTGTCAAAATGATATATTAAATACAAATTATTCGAGTCTTGTTTGAAATGCAATAACATCAAAGTTCAGGTACAAAATCAAAGATCCAATAACAGAACTGGGAATGATTAATATTTATCCTATCATATAGGTCTATGTTAAAAGTCTAAGATTTGGAAAAGAATGCTCCAGATACACGCAGGAATATGTTGTATGCAAATTAATCGCTAGTTTGCTTTACGTCGCACCGACACAGATATGTCTTATGGTGACGATGGGACAGGAAAGGCCTAGCAGTTGAAAGGAAGCGGCCGTGGCCTTAATTAAGGTACAGCCCCGGCATTTGCCTGGTGTGAAAATGGGAAACCACAATAAACCATCTTCAGGGCTGCCGACAGTGGGGCTCGAACCCACTATCTCCCGATTACTAGATACTGGCTGCACTTAAGCGACTGCAGCTATCGAGCTCGGTGCAAATTAATAGCGTAGAAATATTCAGAAATAGCACCCAAAGGATTTTAGGATTAACAACTATATGGGCGTAAGTTGCATGGCCTACTATACAAAAGAAAGTATTTTTCAATGGAAACGGACTTTTCCCTCGGCAGAAAAGTTAACCCCTAAAATACATATTAAAATATAGATTCACTGGCATGTAAAAGAACTCCTATGGGACAAAATTCAGGCACCTCGGCGTCTCCGAAAACCGTCAGAAATCAGTTAGGGGGACGTAAATAAAAAATGAAAACCATAATCATGCTTTCCCAAAGCGTAAGAGAATTAGAGGGAGGAGGGAATTTTTACTAAAGAATACGTAATAGTACAAATAAACATTTTTACAACAATATCAAAGAAAACGGGAAGATATACAGTAAGACTGATATCAAGATAAAGCAATAAATTCTAACACTTGTTCATGATATCGCTCACTGGAAGTTCGGAGTATAAACTACTTGAGTTTCCAGAGCCACTGTCCACACAAAACACGTGGCACACAATACTTTATTAATTCCTGATTTTACGAAGAAATAGAATTTTCACAATAATAGAAAAGACGAGTCATGACTGCGTTAGTACTTCTTCAAGTTCCGCAAACTGAATAAGCAAGGTTAGATACTTATAAGTACCAGTTTCAAGTAGCAGTAGCAAACAAAGAATTGCCAAAAGTTTAAGACAGCCTCTCATCAAACATTTTTAAAGTCTCGTCCATCCTCCTACCTTAGACACAAGGCTGATACAACAAAGTGGGAGCCCAGTTCCCAACATTAAGATAGGAAAACTCCTCGTTCCTCGACCGTCGAACACTGTCACGTACTCTGAGTTTTAGGCTGGAGAAAGCACAATATATACACAGGGCGAGGCGAGGAAGTAAATAAGTGGGGGAGGGGAGCACGACGAATAAGAAGTTTCGAGAATGTATAGTAGTAGAGGCGATCCATGACGTCAACGATGAGCGAAATTCGTAGGTTGTCGTTCATTTGTTGATTTGCTTGGTGTGAGTGCAGAGCCATGTACAGTACGCGAACCTTTTCTTGATACCAAGTTCCGATTCAGCACTAGGGACCTCAGGTATCAAGAAAAGGTTCGCGTACTATAGAGGCAGCAATAGCAGGTATAATGCAGCAAGCGCGAAGGCAAGTAAAACGTCACAATCTTCAGAAAGAGTTACTTCTGCAACATCACAAAAGTCGATATTATCCCGTCCTCTAGAATGGTCCCTGAATCGCAGATGGCACTCAAGAGCTCTATCAGTCGTCTGATGCTTTTATTGTTACAATTGGCTTTACGTCACACCGACACAGATAAGTCTTATGGCGACGATGGGATAGGTAAAGACTAGGAGTGAGAAGGAAGTGGCCGTGGCCTTAACTAAGCTACAGCCTGGTGTGAAAATGCGAAACCACGCAAAAACAATCTTTAGGGCTGTCGACAGTGGGATTCGAACCCACTCTCCCGAATGCAAGTTCACAGCTAACCACACGGCCAACTCGCTCGGTGTCTGGTGCCTCACTTCACTCTTCATCAGCAGCATTTTTATGGAGATCTGATAAGGGCTCGATGCCCGTCCGCTTTTAGATCGTTGAAGTGTCTTTCCACTTCTCTCACGAGTATAGGAGTTTCTAATGTTCCTCTCGTGCCCAGTTTGTCTCCTTGTTCGTCGCGGAATAGTTCTTCAATGTACGCCATCCAAGAGATCAGTTTTTCTTTAGTTCTATCCCCGGTTTCCCGTCATTGTCGAGGAAGAGTGAAGTAGGCTTCTGTTTGTCCTTGTCCATTGCTTCCCTGATTGTACGATGAATATTGAAATGGTCGTGTTGGTCGTGAGACTCCTCGATATTTTTTTACACATCCAATTCATGGACTATTTCTTGGCAGCTGTTCTTTTTTATCCTCTCGTCGTACTTTTTATTGTCTTTGATTCTTGAATGATGTTCTTTGGTCCATCACATGCAGAATGTCATCCGTCATTCATTCTTTCTTCTTCTCTAGATATTTTCTATCCGCCATCTTGACCACCCGTTTAATGTTGTCCCGTCTCTCCTCAATATCGATGGCTTACTGCATAAACATTGTATGTCCAAAAATCATGATTCTGAGAAAACTCAAATTGAAAATTTATGAAGTTGCAGTTACTTACGACAAATAATATAGCTGTAGCCAGTGTTACTGATCTGTACACCAAGCTCGATAGCTGCAGTCGCTTAAGTGCGGCCAGTATCCAGTATTCGGGAGATGGTAGGTTCGAACCCCACTGTCGGTAGCCCTGAAGATGGTTTTCCGTGGTTTCCCACTTTCACACCATGCAAATGCTGGGGCTGTACCTTAATTAAGGCCACGGCCGCTTCCTTCCCAGTCGTAGCTCTTTCTGTCCCATCGTCGCCGTAAGTCATATCTGTGTCGGTACGACGTAAAGCCAATAGCAAAAAAAAGTCTGATCTGTAGATTATTTCTTTGTAATTGTATTTCAACAAGTGGACCACATTTTTGTGCATTAGTAAAGAGAGTATTCACTATATTTTAATGGAAGTTTGGGACATAGCCTACAACATTTGGCACTAACAATGAAGATGGAAACTAATGTACCTATCATTTTATTTTAACAAGTCGCTTTAAGTCGCATCGACATAGTTTTCAGTGGTTTCACGCTCCGTATGAAACATGAGCTAGCTATTGACATACAGAGTTTCTTCACCTTCTTCTGAGAGATAGGTATAAAAAGACAAAGACACCTCCGTACAGGCCATGAAGGCCCTTGGAGGAGTGGAAGGTAAAAGCTTCCACCATTGTTAACCGCGGCACGTAATGGGGTAGAGTGGTTAGCTCTACGCCCGGCCGCCTTTGCCCCCAGGAATTAACCTGGTACTCGTTTTTGGTGTAGGCTGAGTGAATCTCAGAGCCATGTGCACCTCCGGAAGTGGAAATCTCGTTTCTTAAATTTTACGACTTCCTGACGGGGATTCGAACCCACGTCCTTCCTACAAACAACAAACATCCATTACCGTGATTATTTAGAAAATCGAACAAGTACAGTACTTCTCGAAAATGAAAGACTCCTTAGGCCTCAAAACCTAATACCGTCGGGGTCGGAAAAGAACAAGAGTTGACCAAGGCTATTAGCTTGCGTTCGGGAGATGGTTGGTTCGAACCCCACTATCGACAGTCCTGAAGAATGTTCTCCGTTGCTACCTTCACTCCATTTTCACTTTAATTAAGGCTATGACCGGTGCCTTCCAGGTTCTGGTCCTTTTCTAACCCATCGACACCGAAGATCCACCTAAGTTAGTGCTAGGAAAAAGAAGCATACATGATTGAAGTCAGAAAGGACTCCCCGTGACACTGGGCCAAATCGGCATGCGTGGCACGTATCGCAACAAAAATCCTACCAAGTTGTGGGAAAAGTGGCGGAGAAAAAAGGAGAAACGTTAAGGAACAAAAAGTAATAATGTTATTTGCTTTACGTCCTACTAACTGCTTTTATGGTATTCGGAGACGCCGAGGTGCCGAAACTTGTCCCTCAGGAGTTCTTTTACGTGCCAGTAAATCTACCGACACAAAGCTGGCGTATTTGAGCACGTTCAAATACCACCGGACTGAGCCAGGATCGAACCTACCAAGTTGGGGTCAGAAGGCCAGTACTCAACCGTCTGAGCCACTCAGCCCGGTATGAACAAAAAGAAGCCTAGTAAAGCTAGTGCAGCTTGACAATCACCCCTTCTTAACACTAATCAGAAGGGGGAGGGGGTTGGGGGGAAGTGGTTCGATTATTCGAAGTGTGAACTAAAGAAAGTGAAAGGCCACGAAGGCCATGAAAATGAAAGGCATTACAACACACCTGGAACCATGAACGCCCCCCCTTCCCCACTAATACTGCATGACCTTAACTCACAAACAACTCCCTCCCTCCTGAGACCTCCCCACCTCCCCACCCTTCTGAGCCTAAAAATCAGTACTCCTTCGATGACAAGGGAGGAATGGACACGTTAATTAAAGAAGACCACTGGATCTTTGTGAACTCCGTGACCTAGTGTGTATTGGAAAATCAGGTATGAGCTTATTAAGGAGCTTGGTTACTGAAAGGTTTACTCCCGGTAGGTCTCGAAAATGTTGACAAATTAGCATAAAGAGATATAAGATATTTGTTCCGAACTACAGGAGCGGTAGATAAACGAAAAGGAAATATTTCTGTCTCTGGTAGTGACAGGAAATGACACGTGAGTTCACCATTACGACCCGGAGACTAAGAGACAGTCAATGAAACAGCACTATAAGACTTCACGGACAAAATCATAGCGCTAGTGCTGTGAAACAGAAGGTGTAGTAACATGACTAACTTGCGGTAAAACGGTGTGTGGAAGCACTGAAGAAGCTGAAAACGCCCATTCCAGAGCTCGACCCGAAAGAAATGTAGGTGACATTCTACTTCTCCACGACGACGCAAGATCTCTTGTCAGTCTGTACACAATACCAAGACTGGAATGGCCTGTTCTTCATCATCCTGAGTAGAGCCCGGATCTGACACTTCCGGATTACCATTTTTATGTTTTGGAAGGAAGTCCTCATGTTATTGTCGACGAAGAGCTGAAAGAAAGCGATCGTGCTGATCCCCGAATCGCAGCAAGAAATTGTACGATACCGGGATACAACGTCTCGCCCACGAGTGGGGCAAGTGCATAGAAACTGACGATGCTTGGAAATTTGACAGAACGTTCATGAAGGATTAAAGAATATTTAATATAATGTCATAAGATTAGCTATTACGGATATTGAGAAAATAAATAGGAACCGATACTTTCGTATCGCCACCAACTTGGATCCAGCATACGGGAGGTCAGGTCTTCCTGTCACAAGCCAGTAAAAGTGCGAGTGAAAGGGGAGCAGCACCCCTTTAAAAGAAACCTTGGTCCAGTTGTCCCGGCTGGTAGAAACTCGTAAGAGCCCCTTTTCAGAGTTAAGGTGATATATTTAACGGTGCAGTTGGTGGATGGCTAAAGAAATTCACAATGAAAGAAAACAACACTAGTGTAACAAGCCTCCGAAGGTTTGTTCAATCCAACACCCGGCTTTCCGGAGTGGAAAATCGAGTATGATGATGATGATGATGATGATGATGATGATGATGATGATGATGATGATGACTTCGTACCGCTCCTCGCATTAAAGAGAACCCAGACTATTCTGGAAAACTTCAAACCGCAATGCTGCATAAAGGACGTACAACTTCTCGGAAAGGGTTACGATACATGAATGCATTTAACAACGTAATGCTGCGGAGAAGTGCAGCGTTACTTAACTTTATCTTTAGCGGAAATGTTTATAATAAGGATATCATTCAGGGAGAAATATTGTGAACTGTAGCAAAATGGAAAATATGGCGAACGCCTCGAGTAAGTTTAGAATGTCTCTCTGCTAAAATACACAGCCATCTCTTTATCATCATTCACTAGCAGTGGCGCTCCCCGCGGTCACATAATGGAACTGTCCCAAGAGACGTGTGTCGCTATGGCTTCCACGAGTAGGCCTTGAAAATGGATTCCCTAAGGAGCACAACTAGCGCAACGCCAGTGCGCCCAACACAAGAAACTCTAAATGAAGGAGGACGAGAGATCTCTTTAAGAACGTAAATAAATCTGTAATAAATCTGTCCCGTCACCGATAATAATAATAATAATAATAATAATAATAATAATAATAATAATAATAATAATAATAATAATAATAATTTCGTGCGGCTATTCCTAGCCTGGTGCAGCCCTTGTGAGGCAGAACCTCCAACAAGGGTGGGCGGTATCTGCCGTGTATGGGAATTTCCCGTTTTCTTGCAGAAGAGGATAGTGTTGTGCGTGGTGTGTGAGTTGCAGGAATGTTGGGGGACAGTGCAAACACCCAGTCCCCGAGCCAGGAGAAATAACCATTTATGGTTAAAATCTCCGGCCCGGTCGGGAATCGAACCCGAGGCCCTCTTAACCGAAGAAGACTACGCTGACCACTTAGCCAAGGAGCCGGAATTAATAATAATAATAATAATAATATACACAAATAAGCACTCGTACGATGCCACTAAAGGCAAACTAATCAACAGAAATAACAAATAACCTAGGCCTCGTATAAAATGAAAATTAAATGCCAAGCTTCAATCTAGTTAAAAGAATAGTTGCTCTAATTGCACAATTGCATCCGGTATTGGTATCAGGAAATGTTTTCGCAGCGGCTCACAACATACGACACTGTGTGGCAACCACGGATCACAGATGAGACTGTTTCTGTGTAGGTGCGATAAGCTCCTCTGTTTCATATGATATGCTGGGCAGTCCCCTCACCTAACACTTCACCTCCAAACATGACCTAGTCTTACCCCCCCCCCCACTTAGACCCCTTCAGAATTAGGTCTACATGAACTACGAAGTAATTAATTTGTATACTGTAGTAATAAGAGCATGGATCTTTCTTTACATGATACTTCAGTTCCTCGATCTTTTGAGAACTCCATATCGCGAAATTTTCATTGGGCGAATAACCGGCAAAGTGTAAAATAAAAATTTAAAATTGGCAGTACAAATTGAAATTATGCGCAATCTGGTTGTATGTACAGAGAAGTGAAAATGAAAATCCACAGCCTGTTTCCATTCATTCGACCGGGTGAGGAATGGACTGAATGAAAATTCCCATCCTCCTCCTCCTCAGAAGGGCAAAAGAGCTCATCCTCAGAAGGGCAAAAGGGCAAACGGGCTCCTCCTCTTGCTCAGAAGGATAAAAGGGCTCCTCCTCCTCAGAAGGGCAGAAGGGCTCCTCCTCATCCTCCTCAATAAAGAACATGTATTAAGCCTTACACTATTCTTCCCAGTCCTATCAGTACAATGTATAGCCGCTATGTCCCTATGTATAAAGCATAAGTATTAAATCTTTTACTATTTTCCTAGTCTCGTGTCACTATTCTGTTCCAAGTTCAATTCTAAGCCCTTTTGCCAGACGGATGAGGAGGAGCCCTTCTCCCCTTTTGCCCTTCTGAGCAGGAGGAGCCCTTTTGCCCTTCTGAGGAGGAGGATGAGCCTTTTTGCCCTTCTGAGGAAGAGAAGACCTTTTGTCTTTTAGCCTTTACCCTCTTTGCCCCCCTTTGCCCCTTTGTCCTTCAGCCACTTTGCCTTTATGCGATTGCTCAGCTCCAAGACCTAAGGTCGCCTTTCAGCGTTACGCCTTATGTGTAACGCATATGTATTAAGTCTTACACCATCTCCCTAGTAGCTCAAACGTTAGGTGTTTTTAAATTTAACTCACAATCATTTATGTTACTTAGCAGTCCATAGGAAAGTCCTACCTATGTTACAACACTCCACCGAGAGTCGCAAGTTAGGAGGGGCATCCGGTTAGGAGGATAGAACCTCGAATTAGGGTAATACGTTAAAAAAGCCCCTAGCACAGCCTCCGCCGGGTTTAATGCCATAAAAGCCCATGTATACGCATGTTTCTACTTACTTGTGTTAGGCCACTCACTTTTATCTATCCTATCCGACCTTCCTCGGTTAACTCTTGTTCTTTTCTGACCCCCACGCTATTAGCTTTACGAAGGCTAAGGAGTCTTTAATTTTTACGCCTTTCGTAGCCCTTGTCTTTGGCTGATATCTTGCACGGTCGCTCAACTCCCCAAGACCTAAGGTCCTTTTCAGCGTTACGCCTCAACGAATAAAGCATATGTATTAAGTCTTACACCATCTCCCTAGTACCATGTCAAGTCCTGGGAGGTTAACGCGTTGTCAGCGCAACGTTAGGCCTGCAGGGACATCGAACGTGAAGTGTAGGTAGGGATTTGATTCTGTATTCGGGAATTCTGATAATACGCGAAATCCTACAGAGCTAAATTCCGGCACCACATTATCTTTACTTATTATATTGGGTATTCAGTATGAAAATAGGTTAGGTCTTCTTGCGTGATTGTACCTAAGTTGCGAACTTGTAGAAAAATTGACCGTGCTCGATAGCTGCAGTCGCTTAAGTGCGGTCAGTATCCAGTATTCGGGAGATAGTAGGTTCGAACCCCACTGTCGGCAGCCCTGAAAATGGTTTTCCGTGGTTTCCCATTTTCACACCAGGCAAATGCTGGGGCTGTACCTTAATTAAGGCCACGGCCGCTTCCTTCCCACTCCTAGCACTTTCCTGTCCCATCGTCGCCGTAAGACCTATCTGTGTCGGTGCGACGTAAAACAACTAGCAAAAAAAAAATTGAACTTTGTATTCCATGTGTCAGCAAATACACGTGCAGTTATTTTTTGCTGGTATGTGCATACTAGGCTCTCCGTTTTTAGAACTTCGAAGATGCTTCCCAATATTACGCCCCCTATGAATAAAGCATTTGTAATACAACTTACACCATATCCCTAGTCCTATGTGTAGCCGTCATCTTCCACCAATCTCAGCATCAAAGTCCCTGGATCATGTCTCATCTCGTCTAGTTAGGTTGAGCGTAGGATCGAATCTCAAACTTGAGACAGTAACGCCCTTGTAAAGTTACGCCTGGCGTCAAATGCATGGGTTAACCTAGCACTCTTGACCATAATCACGTTAGCACTTTGGTCTTAAGAGGTTGACGTGTGGGCCAGGCGGGACGAGGTACTGGTCATCCTCCCTAGTTGTATACCCCGACCCAGAGTCTGTAGCTCCAGAACACTACCCTTGAGGCGGTAGAGGTGAGATCTCTCGCTGAGTCCTATATAAAAACCGACCCTCAACGGTAAACAGATAAAGAAGAAGAAGAAGAGGAGAAGAAGAAGAAGTAGAAGAAGAAGAAGAAGAAGAAGAAGAAGAAGGAATAAAGGAATGCCTCTATAAAGGTCTGTGTATGCCTATTGACCCCTGAGTTAGCCCTCCCTTTTAGTCACCCTTACGACTGGCAGTATACCATTGATGCTATTCTACCCCTCCACCCCACCTCACAAAAATAAGGATCTGAGTGGAGTAACGTCATCATAGTAGCAAGAGTTGTAGCAACGTAACCGCTAACAAGCTTTGACCTGTAGCTGAAGACTCCGAGTTCTCTCAAGTCAGGTGTCTTGCGTCATAACACACTGTCGCATTCCTTTACAACACCAGATCGGAAAAATACAGCTTAGCTCGCAAAGTTCTTTTTTTTTTTCCCCTGCTGACATGTACACGTATTCACATTTACTGTAGTCAGTACACATTCATCGTACACATATTTCAATCAGGGTGAGGATATTTGAATTGCACTTAAGCTCTTTAGGTTTGAGTTTACGTCAACTCTACGTTCGAATCCTTAGGCGTGTCATTTACTCCGCTTCCCTAGGGTTGAAGTGCCCCCCTACAAGAGTTAGCCAAGGAGGTTAGATAGATGACAGCTTAGCACACAACATACCTAGACTCAGCTAAAGACCCCGCGATTTCGCCAATGCAGACACAACAACAGCACAGGTTGCTCGGCTCCTACCTAAGACAAGGCTGCCCCTGGAAGAGCTTTACTCTGCTAGAACCCCACCACATCAGAATGACATGTCCTACAAGAGTTAGCCCACGAGGTTAAATAGACGACAGCTTAGGATAACATGTCTAGACTCAGCTAAAGACCCCTAGTTCACCAATGCAGACACAAAAACAGCATAGGTTGCTCGATTCCTACCTAAGGCAAGGGTGCCCCCTGGAGGAGCTTTACTCTGCTCGACCCCCAGCCACCCCAGAATAAAGTGTCCTACAAGAGTTGGCCAAGGGAGGTTAGATAGACAACTACTTAGCACCCATTATACCTAGACTCAGCTAAAGACCCTCGAGTTCGCTAACCCATGCTTTCTCAAGTCAGGTGCCCCTTTTAGTAGCCTCTTTCGACAGTATTCCATTAGATGATGCCATCCTATTGTCTGAGGGTGTCAGAGGTCATAGCGCGTGCCTAGCTCCCCAGAGTTAGTACCATAAGAGCCCGTGTATAGCCGCCATTTTGCGCATTAGCCCCTGCGCCAGAAAATACTTTTTATACCCACTACAAGTGGTGAATCCACTGGATTTGGGTCGCAAGGCTGATTAGTGACAGTCTCAATGACAGTTGAAACCGTGTACATCGCATCTGTAGTGTGACCTGTATATAGATATAGTTATCACTTATTAATTTCCCAGTCAATTCAAGCCCCCATAAGGACAAAGTTTTACTCGAAAATTAAATAATCTAAAACATGAAATTAAACACATCTAAATAACTCTAAAACTACATAATATATCGTACAATATCAATCATCATGTCAAAAATGAATTCTATAAAAATTCACTTCACACATAACTAACTGGTAATACAAATCTTAAAGGTCAACAATCAAAAACTATCCGGACAACGCTGGATACTACAGCTAGTCGATATATGAAACTTGATATATGTGTGTAAATGACACATTTCCTCCTAAAAGACTGGAGCAATTTCAACCAAACGTTGTACACTTATTACTTGCTATCTTGAGACGAGCACTGTGAGGCTAAGCCATCTCTAGCCCCCTTACGGATGGAGGGTCAGGGAGTTAGGTATAAAAATAATCGAAAATAGTCTCCAATCTTTAATTTTGGGGGTCGCTGAAATTAATGGCGACACTTCGGATATTTTAAAGTCCAAATTCAGCCCCCTTCATGGTGAGGGGCGATGGGGGTGGTATATAAAAATAATCGAAAATAGCGTCGAATCCACAGCTTTCTGGGTCCCTGACAAAAATAGTGATCAGATTTTTTATGTCGAAGTTCAGCTCCCTTCGTGGTGGGGGGTTTGGAGGGGGGAGTGAGTTATAAAAATAATGGAATCTACAATTTTCGGGGTCGCTCAGATGAATAGTGACACTCTGGAATTCTTAAAGTCCAATTTCATCCCCCTTTCTCATAGGAGGAGAAAGGGTGAAAAAAGAAAATAACCAAAATGACCGAGATACTGTACTTTGTACTACTGTGTTCACATATTTTAACACTTGTTGTAAAGATATATACACACGTCTGTCGATCCTCAATATAAATTTATGGAAAGTCTGAAGCTTTCACCAACATATAATGCTAGGCCGCCACAAGTGCTACCATACTTAATGCGCAAGCACTCTCCACAATCAGCCACTTTCCACGAACATAACAAGACTACGCTCCACGAACGTTTTAAGTCCAATCCATTGCTGCCGTGTCACTCCAGTACCGTGTATCAGCACTACTTCCTTCCCGTACAGTGCGTCAGTTGTAGTTGTAGTTATAGTTATCTTCCTTCTCGTTCCTTTACAATCACCTCTACAATCACCCTTACAATCTACCAGGTTGCCGCCGTATGATCAACCTTTATAGACATCAACATCCCCCTCCTCTCAGATGATACGTCTGGATTGGTGCTTGCCAGCCAATCATGAGTGATCTCAAGTCAAGACAAGCCCTGAACTACTTCTTCCTCCCAAGACAATAACAAACTCTGGGGTATATTCCATGAGTCACCAAATTTTCCTAATACAACAACAAGCTCATCTCATCAGGCTGGGATATATACATGACTCATGAATTTCCCGACACAAGTACATCACAACAAACACTGGGGTAGCCATATGACTCATTCAAATTACCAGAGTTATTAAAGCAATGTTTTCCCACTCGTGCAAAACAAATTACTCATACCTACATATGTGGATATCTTCCAGCTTACCAATATAAATGGCAAAATATACAAATGAAATAATAATAATAATAATAATAATAATAAATCGAATACTGACAATAATATCTCTAACTTCTACATATAATTCGGGGGTGTGATGTATGTACTATCATATAACGCCCCCTTGGTGAATCGATGATATCACATATTATGATTCACCATAAAACAGAACTTCATACATAACCTTATAATGGCATAACTGAACACATAATTTACTGTAATAATGATATATACATTGCGTCTACTGCATTGTATTCGCACACACGAAATACAATTTGTCCAAACAATAATAATAATAATAATATGGCTATATACACACAACTCCGATTGTTTCATATACCATTGAACACAATCCCTTCTTGCTACTGTACACATAACTCATAATTGATAATATATACATCCAAGGTGCAGATCCTATCTCTTATATCTGCGAAGGCTATAGATATTAAATGTCCCAAGAACCTTATTTTCAACGGTTAGGAGCCTATAAGCACACTTGCCTATTCTACTGTCCACAGTATACTGACCCTAATGTAAATTAAAAAACTATACATAAACTTAACACTGGCATCGATAAGCGAGGAATGCGTACCGTAATAAAATCCGAACACATCTCTAATACAATCTATCTCACACACAAACATTCATCCCATTCGGTCACACAAGAATTATACAAACTTTCATTCGGAACATTCATAACCAAGAAATCCCTCTTTCTGAAATGCGCGGGAATCTCACTACGTTTACTCTTCCACAAACTCATAATTAATGCAAGCAAACAGATCACATACTTTTTCACACATTTCACATCGCTATCACTCAGCACGTCATTCAAATCATTCACACAACTCTCAGACTTAAATAAAACATTACGCACCCGCTTGTCAAACATACGCACTTCATTCTCACTCACGCTCACTCGATTACAGAAATTCTTACCATAATACACTTTGAAATTGCTGTCATTACTACTTAATGACCCAACAATTAATCCATCTTCACCACCTTCCATATCAGCTCCTACTTGCACCACTTTCATGCCAACAGCACTGCTACTTTCGACTCTCTTATCAGAAGTTTTATTAATCTCAAAGTCACCATTTTCACACATAATGGACCTAACTTTACTCTCCTCACATACACTTAAATCAACAAAAACATCCTCATGATGTATACTCCGTGAACACTCTTCACTCACAAAACAACCTTCCTCAACTTCACAAAAAACTTCACTTTCAATTTCAGAAACTTCCACAAGATTATCGATCGCAACACCGCTATTACCATCACCAGTAACACAAAGTAAGACATCCGACACATCTTTCTTACTTTCATCACGCCCCCTATTCTCAAAATCTCCCTGAACACAAAACACAGGGTCATACAATAATTCATCTTTCACGTCTACCTCATAACTTACCTGTTTCATCGCGTGAATAGGAATTTCGGTATCGGACTGCCTATCTGACCCAACTAAGAAGTCCGATTCCGGTTTAAATTACTTGACATGGACTGTTCACTATTATCATGTCTCGGCACTTGATCTGGAGGTCTTTGATCCGTACGCCCCCTACTTTCTGATTCCCCTTGATTAGGTCTTCTGCCAAAATATTCCTGGTGATTAACTCCCTGATTAGACTGTCTGTTTCCCCTTCCGGAATTACCACCCTGATTCCCTTGCCTAGAATGACTGAAATTCTGATTATTCCTATCTCCCTCTAGCTGATTACCTTGTCTCCCATTATCCCCGTAATTCCTACCTTCACTTTGCCTAGTCCTCCCCTGCCCTTCCAAAGCAACAAACCTCTCTAACAGCTGCTCTAATTCCTTGATCGTAACAATATTCTGCATACATGCAGCTAATCCGACCTTCTCAGGAAAATGCCTCAACATCTGGCGGACTGTATTACTCTCCGATGCTAGACCTTCAATATTCTGGCTGATCAGAACATGCGCCAAGAAATATTCCGTCATAGATACACCTTCCTGAGGTTTATACTTGCTAAATAGCACGCGATCTCTTTCCCTTCCCTGAATAGCATCACTCCAAAATTTAGAACTAAATTTCTCCCTAAATTCCTCTAAACTCGAAATACCCTGTCTATAAACTTGAAACCAGGATCTCGCTTCTCCAACAAATGCAATATCCAACATCTCATCAACCATACTCCACTCGATCAAACCATCGTCAAGATTCTTGGAAAACCGTTTCTCCACCGTTTTCAAGAATTCCATCGGATTAAACTGCCGACCATTAAACTTGGGCAATTCAGAGTCCTTCGTACAAGATACGTACCTATTGCATATATTGCTACCTACTTGGATTTGACTGATCTCCTTCCTTAACTTTACATGACATGCTTTAATTCCTTCTTCAACTACCATTCTGGCATTTCCTTCTACTGACTTGAGGTCTTTCTCCAATTTCTCAGTCTTTTCATCTATTCGCTTCGCTAAAACATTCTGGCTGGTTTCAATTCTATCTATTTCTTCGACTTTATCTTCAACTATTTTTATTCTCTTATCACATTCCTTGCCGTTTCAACAAATTCCTTCCTAACTACATTAAATCGGCATTCGATTTTCTCAGTCAATTCCAAGCGTTGAGATTCTACTTTATTATTGACTTCCTGAATTTCCCTGCTTTGATGGTCAAACTTCTGGTTTAATTCATCTATTCTACCATTTACAGCACTACTTAAACCATCAATTTTACTAGATAATTCAACACTCACTAAATTTAACTCCTTACTTTGATTCTCAATCTTACTGGACAATTCCGTACTAACTGAATTTAATTCACTATTAATACTGTATATTTCATTACTTAAAAAACTCAATTCACTCTTCAGTTCTTTACTCTGACTGTCAATCTTACTGGACAATTCAACACTCACTGAATTTAACTCCTTACTTTGACTATCAATCTTACTGGACACTTCATCACTCTTACTATTTAATTCAACACTTTGATTATCGATTTTACTGGATAGTTCAACATTATTATTATCGATTTTACTGGACAATTCCACACTCTATCAATCTTATTGTTAACAACATTTAATTCATCCTTGAACTCTTTATTTTGGATAAGAATCAACTGTAGCAAACTACGAATGGAAGCCTCCTCTAAATCCCCTACATTCTGAGTTTGAGACGGGTTACTCGGTTCCTCACCCATCGTTGCCAATAGATCCTTCCCACTATCAGCCATTTTGCTACTCTTACTTAAATTAGATAAAGTCAATGTGGTGGAATTCTTTTGCCTTCTCTTCTCCTGATTCATAGTACCAACAACTTTAACAACCTCTCTACTTCTCAATTTTATAATACTCGACTCGCTACAACATTTCTTCATACTCGAAAATGCACATGAAACATATAAAACACTTCACTGACATCGTTTGTAGAATTCCATCCACACCTGACAAGTGCACCTACGCTTATAAGCCTAACAGATGTACCAAATCATTCAGCCACACGTTGATATGGCCAAAAGAAAAATTCTGAATGTTGTAGTGTATTTTCAACTGTATTATAACTTGACAAGGGGTTTCTCCGCAACTGTTAAACAAACTTGTGTTTTAATAGACGTAGCCAATTCTAACCCTACGTAAAAGGTAAGTTGTTTTGAAAAATCTACCTTCTACTCACCGATAGAGTGGGCAAATGTAAAAGTAAATTGTTCCTTACGGTATGGTAAAGTACAAACAACCATGTCAATAAACATACTGTATATTCATTAGAAGAAAACTCAATGTTTTCTAAAAACACTTACAATTTGAGTCTATATCCTAATGATATAGATTTTAAATTGTTTTTTCAGACGTTCTGTGACTTTTTGATGATAATAAATAAAATCATGAATAAAAACATATATAAATAAAATTACTCAAAAACTTAATAAAATTAATAAGCATAATTAACCGAAATGTCCGTAGTATAGGCGCCAGAGTTCACCAGAATGGATCCCTCGAATTTAGATAAGAGCATGATAAACTGTATATCCCAGGGCGTGTACATAATGCTGCGTACTGGTACATGCGCTGCAGGCCTTACCTAACCTCCTGAAAACGACTAATTAGGTAGGAACTGCACCTAGGTTCATCAATAACACTGATTCTAAAATAGCTAACTATATTCTTAACAAATTCCGTGCATGAGCACCTCATCAACATACAACATTATACATATAATACACACATAAAATATTGCTGGAAGACTCCATATTTACAACAACAACAACAACAACAAAAATAATGAAAATCGTGGGAAAACGAAAGCGAGAACTAAGCTACCATTTGTAGATGGTCCGATGAACAATGTACATGTATGAAGATAAATACCCTTCACTGTCTCTATATCAATTCGACTTACCGATTCTCATAATCGGCAGTTATCACATCACACAGATACTGTACCTTGTACTACTGTGTTCACATATTTTAACACTTGTTGTAAAGATATATACACACGTCTGTCGATCCTCAACATAAATTTATGGAAAGTCTGAAGCTTTCACCAACATATAATGCTAGGCCGCCACAAGTGCTACCATACTTAATGCGCAAGCACTCTCCACAATCAGCCACTTTCCACGAACATAACAAGACTACGCTCCACGAACGTTTTAAGTCCAATCCATTGCTGCCGTGTCACTCCAGTACCGTGTATCAGCACTACTTCCTTCCCGTACAGTGCGTCAGTTGTAGTTGTAGTTATAGTTATCTTCCTTCTCGTTCCTTTACAATCACCTCTACAATCACCCTTACAATCTACCAGGTTGCCGCCGTATGATCAACCTTTATAGACATCAACATCCCCCTCCTCTCAGATGATACGTCTGGATTGGTGCTTGCCAGCCAATCATGAGTGATCTCAAGTCAAGACAAGCCCTGAACTACTTCTTCCTCCCAAGACAATAACAAACTCTGGGGTATATTCCATGAGTCACCAAATTTTCCTAATACAACAACAAGCTCATCTCATCAGGCTGGGATATATACATGACTCATGAATTTCCCGACACAAGTACATCACAACAAACACTGGGGTAGCCATATGACTCATTCAAATTACCAGAGTTATTAAAGCAATGTTTTCCCACTCGTGCAAAACAAATTACTCATACCTACATATGTGGATATCTTCCAGCTTACCAATATAAATGGCAAAATATACAAATGAAATAATAATAATAATAATAATAATAAATCGAATACTGACAATAATATCTCTAACTTCTACATATAATTCGGGGGTGTGATGTATGTACTATCACAGTTCATACAACTGACCCTTAGGAAGGTACTGTAAGCGTTCTTAGGAAATACTGCCTTTGGTTCTCCTCGTTATCTGCTCTCATTTGAATCCGAAAACTCTGCGCGCCTGACGCATGGTCCTTCGTATTCTTGCGAAGTACTGTACACCTTAACCACCAAAATAGTCTACACACCTCGACCGAGCTGATCCCTCATCAGGATTATTTGATTTAATAACTAAAAAAGATCCACAGAAAAGCAGAACGGTTTGTTGTAGGCGATTACTGATGAAACAGCAGTGTTACGAAAATGATACAAACCTTGAGTTGGGAAGACTTAGGAGTAAGGAGACGACCTGTTCGACTAAGCGGTATACTCCGAGCAGTCGGTGAAGAGATAGCGTGGAATGGCAGTAGAAGAATAAGCTTGAATTGAGTTTTTAAAAGTAGGAAATATGAGAATATGAAGTTTGTGTTCAAGAGGACAAATTTAGGCAAAAATTTAAGGAAAGACGAAATAGGGACTGGAATAACTTACTAAAGGAAATGTTCGATAAATTTTCAAAAAAGACTAGGTAAACCACTCGTAGTTCATAGGAAATGTGCCACCTGGGCGACAGCCACAAATGGAAATCAGTGATTGATTGATTGATTGATTGATTGATTGATTGATTGATTGATTGATTGATTGATTGATTGATTGATTGATTGATTGATTGATTGATTGATTGATTGATTGATTGATTGATTGCTTGATTGATTGATTGATTGATTGATTGATTGATTGATTGATTGATTGATTGATTGATTGATTGATTGATTGATTGATTGATTGATTGATTGATTGATTGATTGATTGATTGATTGATTGATTGAAAACCAAGAGAACCTAGTTTACTGAAGTGGAAGGAAATCTGAGAGAAATGGGGATCACACAGACATTCAGGAACGTGACACATTTAAGAAAGAACTTAAAAATAACCAGGATTTTCAAGGAAAGCCGAAGTTAAAAACAGGAGAAGTGTGGATTGAGGACAGAAGAGAACCAAACCTGGAATGGATGCAGAGGTACTGGGTAAAAACTCTTGAACCGAGCGAGTTGGCCGTGCGCGTAGAGGCGCGCGGCTGTGAGCTTGCATCCGGGAGATAGTAGGTTCGAATCCCACTATCGGCAGTCCTGAAAATGGTTTTCCGTGGTTTCCCATTTTCACACCAGGCAAATGCTGGGGCTGTACCTTAATTAAGTCCACGGCCGCTTCCTGCCAACTCCTAAGCCTTTCCTATCCCATCGTCGACATAAGACCTATCTGTGTCGGTGCGACGTAAAGCCCCTAGCAAAAAAAAAGAAAAAAACTCTTGAAAGGAAGCAGTTGAAATAACGTGGTCCATAACTGACCGACACGTAAATAATAATAATAATAATAATAATAATAATAATGGGAGTATCCGGTAGTGTTTACTCATGCCACGATCAATTAACGAGTGTTTTTATCCATTTTTACGTCAAATCAGTAACCATACAATGAAGCATGAAATCACACCCTTTTTTTTGTATTCCAGAATAATAAACTTTAGGCTACCTTTTACTTTCACGAGTATTTAGTGACCATTCTGGACGCCCGTAACATTATCGCGTAAGGAAAGCTATAGTACTTACCGTACACTTCGTGCGGCCTCTTAGGACTCCTGAACAGATATCTGCATTATTGATGCGGGCTATAACACCGCTATTACTATACCGAATTCTAAGCATGTTCCGATCCCAGGCGATCGCCCATAATGAGCTCTGGGCACACTAGAATGCGCTAAAGGCGACCATTTGTCCGAGCTCGTCTGCTCGGGTCAAAGGCCTCACGAGACACTTCAGGGAACAACATTTCTCATACACGATATCTTTGGATTAGTCACCATTATGGTGACCACTGTGCCCTTATGAAAATTAATAACATCCAACTGCACTTGAATTAGAAAGTGTTTGAAAACCTTGGAAAGCTTTCACGAGTGTTAGTCTGTAGCACTGAAACAGTCACGTCGGAACACATCAGAGCGAAGTCAGAAACCTATTGAGAAACGTACTTTAATCAACCACAGTGCAAGTTGAAGTTTGAATTATTATTATTATTATTATTATTATTATTATTATTATTATTATTATTATTATTATTATTATTATTATATGCGAATAAGCCCATTAAGACTTCGCAAAGTACTTAGAGGCGTGTCTTTGTCTTCCTTTGTACCCGTATTTCTTTCATTCTTTTACTGCCTGTCTTCAGACCACGTTATTCCGGTCTTCTTCTTTGGTCTTTCCCCTTGGTCAACTTGCCATTTGTGAATTTTGGATCTGAATGTTACCCTGTTTTGGAGATCTTCTGGTATAATTCTTGCCTGTTTCAAATTAGTTTTGATTTCGCCAATCCATTTCATTGGTTTCCCTTTTTTTTTCTTTACTCCCGTTTTGTTTGGCAAGTCTGTCTGGATACATTCTTTTAATATGTCCATAGAATCTTAGCCTGCGTTTTCTAATGTCACGGTGAATATTTGATTGATTGATTGATTGATTGATTGATTGATTGATTGATTGATTGATTGATTGATTGATTGATTGATTGATTGATTGATTGATTGATTGATTGATTGATTGATTGATTGATTGTTTGATTGATTGATTGATTGATTGATTGATTGATTGATTGATTGATTGATTGATTGATTGATTGATTGATTGATTGATTGATTGATTGATTGATTGATTGATTGATTGATTGATTTACTTCTGCCGGGCTGAGTAGCTCGGATGGTATAGCGCTGACCTCCTGAGCCCAACTTGGCAGGTTCGATCCTGGCTCAGTCCGGTTAAATTTGAAGGTGCTCAAATACATCAGCCTCGGTGAGTAGATTAACTGGCAAGTAAAATAACTCTTTCGGGACAATATTCCCTTCAAATACCACAGTATATCACCTTCGTGATTGCTGTGAATCTATGAAAGCCTGTAGTTACAATGAGCCAGAGTTTATATGGGATAGTGCAATCCATTTATTTCCACTCCACCGTCTACCAGATAAGATCCCAGCTTCCAATTCACGAGACTACATCTCGTAACTATGAGAGAATCGTTTAATTTCAAGGACGAACCATAATATGTAACGGATAACTTTGAAGAACGATTAAAAGTACTAGGAGACAACAATTTTTAATCGATATAAAATGCCAGAGGTAAGATATTAATGTACAAAAACATTATTCAGTTCCATAAGCTTACAAAATAAGGTAGAGACTTTCTCGGAAACGTAGCCCAACTCAGGATGCTGTCTGATACCTACCTACTCTGTGAATGGTGAAAAAATTTACGGTACTCGAAACTCAATCCAGTTTCCATTCAGTTCAGTGCAAATAGCTCTCTCTCTCTCTCTCTCTCTCTCTCTCTCTCTGTGGATCAGTGGTAGAATGTCAGCCTCCGGATCCCAAGAATGGTGGTGGTGATTATTATTTTAAGATAAATTATAACTAGGCAACCATCAACTATATAACCAAATAGAAAAAATGGAAGGGATCCGACACTTCGAAAAATGAAGTCCTCGACCAAGGAAAGACAAGGGCCACGAAGGGCGTTAAAACGAAACACTTCCTAGCCCTCGTAACTTAAGAGGCTCCTGGTCGGAAAAGAATAAGAGATAACCAAGGGAGGTCGGATAGGATAGATGAAAGTAACGATCCTGGCACAAGTAAGCGGGAACAATGTCAGGAATCAGCTAAGGACCCCGTGGTCACCACCCACCGCTCCCAAGTTGAGAGCCTCTGGGGCCCCTTATGACAGGCAGAGTATACCGTGGATATTATTCTACCGTCCCCACCCACAAGGGGAGCGGATCCCAGAATCGCGAGTTCAAACCCGTCAGAGGTAATCGGAATTTTGAAGGGTGGATGAAAAGTTCAATCGACACTTCATGTTGTACGATGTCGGCATGTAAAATTTCTCTGGTGACACATTGTTTACCTAATAAAACTAAAACTCAGCCACAGACGCCGAAGAGAGATTCTGTTTATCTTGCCGTCTGGTAGGCCTAGAGTAAAACGGAGTGTCGAAATTGACGAGCAAGCAGCCAGATGGCTTTAAATTAAAACGCCTGCACACGGTAGCTGAGGCCATGCGATTGTTATTAGTAGTAGTAGTAGTAGTAGTAGTAGTAGTAGTAGTAGGATTATTGGAAATAGTCAACATACTGTACCTTCTGGTACCCAGTAGTATGCCTATGCGTTTCAAGGTACAGTACTTCGCAAGTGTATCTCCCATGAGTCGTGCAAAAACATTCATCTCGTACGGATACACAAGCATGTTTTCTAATATATGTCAATCCAAAATCAAAATAGTTTTTTTCTATAATGCCCTTACCTTTGTCAATCAATTTCCCCGATAATTCAGTCAAATGAGGTGCCTCCGGTGACTAAACAATAATTAGGTGGAGTCCATGGATCACAATATATATGTTAATCAGGCTATGCATCACCAATCAGCTCACCCCAGTATGCTATATTAAGCTACGTGTTCTCTAACCAACCACCGAGAGCTCAAGAAAGGCTAATTGTCCAACTCGATTGATGGTGTTTTCCAAGCAAACGTAACCAAAGTGCTCATCCGCGTCATACGGATGATCACACTTATGCTCTTAACAGCTATGACCGGGCGAGTTGGCCGTGCGGTTAAAGGCGCGCAGTTGTTAGCTTGCATCCGGGAGATAGTGGGTTCGAATCCCACTGTCGGCAGCCCTGAAGATGTTTTTCCGTGGTTTCTCATTTTTTTGCTATTTGCTTTACGTCGCACCGACATAGATATGTCTTGGAGCAACGATGGGATAGGAAAGGCCTAGGAATTGGAAGGACGTGAAAATGAAAGACTCCTTAGCACTCGGAACCCAGTTGCGTACAGGTCGGCAAATAGCAAGTGTTGAGCAAGGGAGGTCGAATAGGATAGATGAAAGTGAGTAGCGTGGCACAAGTAAGTGGAAACAAAATGCCAGGACTCAGCTAGGTGAACCGTGGATGCCAACTACGCTCCCTTGGTCCCCCTCTCAGTCGTCTCTTACGACAGGCAGAGGATATCGTTGGTGTTATTCCGTTGCCCCCCATCCGCAGGAGAATGTCGGGAGCCCTGAATATGGTTTTCCGTGGTTTCCCTTCTTCACACCAGGGAAATGTTGGGTCTGTTTCCCTCCCACTCCAAGCACTTTTCTATATCATCGTCGCCACAAGTCCTATCTGTGCCAGTGCGACATAAAACAAATTGTAATAAAAGTAGTACTTGAGGGTGTTTTAACAGATGTTTGCCTTCTATACACGTATTTCGGCTAAAAGGCTGCAATTAAGAGCTAATAAATCGTTCCAGACACATACAGTATGAGCAGGAACAGACCCGTCTGTGACAATGCTGACATTCTGCAGAATGCACTGCAATACTTTCAACGCAATCCTTGTCCGGCTCCATGGCTAAATGGTTAGTGTGCTGGCCTTTGGTCACAGGGGTCCCGGGTTCGATTCCCGGCAGGGTCGGGAATTTTAACCATCATTGGTTAATTTCACTCGCCTGGGGCTGGGTGTATGTGTCGTCTTCATCATCATTTCATCCTCATCACGACGCGCAGGTCACCTACGGGTGTCACATCGGAAGACCTGCACCTGGCGAGTCGAACATGTCCTCGGACACTCCCGGCACTAAAAGCCATACGCCATTTCATTTAACGCAATCCTTCACACGGTAAGTTGATCTTCACCTAACTGCAATGATAATAATAATAATAATAATAATAATAATAATAATAATAATAATAAACAAACCCTCATTGTTACAAATTCACATGTTTAATGTTACTTAGGGCAAAGACGATCTGTGGATGAGCTCGGAGTGTCCCGAACGTCAATACAAAGGTTCCTGAAGGAGAGAAAATGGCACCCACATAAGGTGCACGTACATCAGCAACTCTACGGAGATGATTTCGATCGCCCATATGGACGAAGAATGGCCGCGGCATTACAGCAAGATCTACATTTTATCAGGAATATCCTGTGGGTGGAGCGATAAATGTTATTTTTCGAATGATTACGTCATCGACACTCTCAATCTCCATTATTGGGCTCCAGCAAACCCCCACTGGGTTCGAGCACAGCATATGCAACACCAGTGGAGGATTAAGGTTAATGCGTGGTGCGGTATTCTGGGTCAGTTTTTATAACCCCTAGGGTCATCAGTAGGCGTTACTTGAAATATTTAGAGACCGACTTGTCTCTGGAAAACATTCTAGAAGATAATCCATTGCAGCTAATACTGCAACATTGGTTCCAGCATGATGGTACACCACCTCACTACTTTTGAGCCCGACCGAGCGAGTTGGCCGTGCGGTTAGGGGCACTACGCCGTGAAATTGCATCCGGGAATAGTAGGTCCGAACCGTACTGTCGGCAGCTCTGAAGATTGTTTTCCGTGGTTTCCCATTTTCACACCTTAATTAAGACCACGGCCGTTTTCTTCCCACTCCTAGGTCTTTCCTATCCCATCGTCGCCATAAGACCTATCTGTGCCGGAGCGACGTAAAACAAATTGTAAAAACTTTCGAGCCGTTAGGGAACATTATGATACACGATATCTTCAACGGTATATAAGTCGTGGTGGACCATGACAGTAGCTACCACGATCGCCTGATCTCACCCCCTCCCCCTCCCCTCCCTGGACGTTTTTCTGTGGAAATATATCAAATCGGAAGTGTACGAAACTGAGCCAGAAAATGCTGAATAATAATTACAACAACGAATTTGTGAGGCTTTTGCTGCAGTGAATCTTGAAATATTGGGACGTGTCCATGCAGACACTGCGAGACGTGTTCAGCACTGCCTGCGCCATCAGAGACATGTTTTTGAGCATGTCTATTACGAGTACTTGTAGAAGGAAACGATGTGGTAGATCCAAGTGTCACACTTCAATTTTCTGAGCTTTGAAGTTATAATAATATGTATTAGTTTTTGTTTCATGCAAACAACTCTTTTATAGAGTGGAATGTCTGCACGTATATTGGTAATAAGTTATTACATTTTCTTTTCTGCATCTTTGGCGTATTTACAAATGCACCGTGTTATAGAACGTGTGCAATGAAATGACTGCTGTTGTTTCCCAACATCCGAAATACAGCACGTAGTCGCTCCTTCGAAAACAAGTTATTAGGCATCCCATGCATCACTACTGCATGCGGGACATTATTATTATTATTATTAGCGTATGGTAACGTACACAAAACAATACAAAGATTAAATATAAATGAACAGTAAACACAAACCATTATATACATAATTATAAGATATACACATAACATTGAAAACAATCATGCAAGCAAAAGGGTTCAAAAGATTTAGATCCAAATTCTCTAGCCATTGTATGGCCTCAGCAGAAGCCACCACAAAGTCCTGGCTAGATCCAGCGAATGCCCTTCCAATGCATTCGGTGACGATATGGTCGATAGTCTGTTTAACTGTCCCACAGTCACAGGCTGGGGAAGATCTCATACCCCACTTAAACATCATTGAACCACATCTCCCGTGGTTAGTACGGACTCTGTTGAGGGCTACCCATGTCTTGCGGGGTAAATCAAAGCCAGTTGGAAGATTCTTATAATTAAACAATGCCCGCCATTGAGTCGGAGCACACTGTTCCACTCTTGTTGCCAATCTGCTTTTGGATTGAAATCCCTTCTAACAAGTTCCTGTGCTGTTTGAATAGGAGGAGATCTTGATTTGAGGCGGCTGAATCTGACGTTAGCATCTTCATGGATGGGGAGATCAGGATTGGTTAATATCTTGCTGTATTCTCTAAACAAGTTGTTCAATCTTCTAATTCTAGGAGGTTCTATGTGGCTGAGCACTGGCAACCAGAAAAGAGGAGTAGATTTTACTGTGCACTTATGACACGCATTGTTTCATTCAGGACCGTGTCCACCTTTTTAGCATGAGAGCTGTTGATCCATACGGAAGAACAGTACTCAGCTGTGGAAAGAACCAGCGCCATAGCTGAAGTACGCAAAGTAGATGCAGAGGCTCCCCATGTGGAGCCAGCAAGTTTGTGAATGATGTTGTTGCGTGACCTTAATTTGGCTGCTAGGTTGGTTAGATGTTTCCTGTATGATAGCGTTCGGTCGAGAGTAACTCCAAGATATTTGGGGTTGGCATTGTGAGGGAGAAAACTTCCATTAAGTGACACTTTCAAGGTGATATTCGCTTGCCGGTTATTTAAATGGAAGAAGCAGGTTTCCGTTTTACTAGGGCTTGGTTTCAAGCACCACGTTTTGAAGTATGTGCACAAAACATCCAGATCTGCATTTAAAGTTCTCTCTATCACATTAGCATCCACATGCTGACTAATTATTGCCAGATCGTCGGCATAAGCAAACTGACGAGAGCTCGTGACAGGTATGTCTGCAATATACAAGTTAAACAGTAATGGAGAGAGAACAGATCCTTGAGGTAAACCATTGTTAAGTACCTTTATTTTGCTGTGATTTGTATGCATGACTACCTGGATAATTCTGTTTGAGAGCATATTGTTAATCAGACGCGACATTTGACTACACTTTGTCAGTTTAAAGAACTTATACACAATACCTTCTCTCCACACTGTATCATATGCAGCTGTTAGATCAATAAACACTGCACCACTCTTTAATTGCTTTTCAAAACCTGTCTCAATATGTGTTGTCAGTGCAAGCACCTGATCTTCACAACTACGTTGAGGTCTAAAACCAGCCTGTTCGATTGGAATGATTTTAAAAATTAGAGGACTTATTCTATTGTAGATAAGCCGTTTCAAGAGCTTAAAGCAGACACTCATTAAGGCAATTGGTCTATAGCTTTCGACAGAATCCATAGGTTTACCAGGTTTTAAGATAGCTAGTATCTTAGTTCGTTTAAACTCTGAAGGGAGTTGACTTGTTCGGAGTATGTTTGAGAAAAACTGCACTAGCCAGTTCCTTACATTTTTTCCACAGTGCTTCAAAAATTCTGGGTGTATACCATCAAAACCCGAGGATTTTCCATTTTTCAATTCATTTAAGGCAAGCATAAGCTCTTGCTCAGTAAAAGGAGCAGAAATGTTGGAAGAAGTAGTGTACTCCTTTTTCAAACGAAACAGTTCGTTTTTTATATACCTTTTGTGTAATTTGTCTGGCTTGGATTTGGACAAACTGGCAATGCGACTAGCAATATGATTAGGTGAAACCTCTGGTTTCAGCTGGGGACTGTAAGGTATTCTTCCCAGCTTCTTTAGAAGACTCCAAGCTTTTCTACTTGAGTGTCTGAAGTCCAGTGTATCTATGGTTTCCTTCCATCTGCTTCGTCTAGCTTCATCTAGTTTATGAAGGAGCTCGTCAGCTACATCTTTTTCACCACTCTGCTGGAAATCCTCATAAAGTACTTCACAAGCCTCATCCCACCCTGGAATAAAGTCCTTTCTCACTCCGCGGGGAATATGTCTTTTAGCGCATGTTAGAGTAGCTTTCACAAACCTAGAGTAGTTACTAACCTCAGGAGAAATCCATCGTATGGTACTGTCAAGATCAGCTGAATAGCTCTCCCAACTAGCTTTACTAAAGTTCCAACGAGGGAGTGGAGAAGATCTTATAATAGGAATCTGCATTCCAGTTTCCAGAAGGACAGGTCGATGTTGACTATGTGGAAAGTTCATAAGAACTTTACGAAACACAGGTAAGCTGGATCCCTGACAATCACATGAAGCAAAGCACAAGTCAGGATTGGTCTCTGAGTCCCATCTTCCTGACTTGAATGTACGTTTGTCTTTTGGATTGAAAATCAGTTGCATGTTACAAAGCACTGGTCACCAGTGTGGAGAAAACTTATAGAGTGGGATATCTATGTCCGACTCGTTGGCTGAACGGTCAGCGCACTGGCCTTCGGTTCACAGGGTCCCGGGTTCGATTCCCGGCCGGGTCGGGGATTTTAACCTTAATTGGTTAATTCCAATGGCACGGGGGCTGGGTGTGTGTGCTGTCTTCATCATCATTTCATCCTCATCACGGCGCGCAGGTCACCTACGGGTGTCAAATAGAAAGACCTGCACCTGGCGAGCCGAACCCGTCCTGGGATATCCCGGCACTAAAAGCCATACGACATTTCATTTCACTATATCTATAACCCCACAGAGTATGATGACTATTGAAATCACCCACATAGATGGATGGGTGAGAGATTGTTTGAAGAACACTGTTAGGCCACTGAATTCCTGGAGGTTTATAAATATTTATGATTGATACATCATTGACTTTTGTAGTAATGTTGAAAATGCCTGCATCAGAATTAGCTGAGACTAAATAAGAGCAGGCGATGGAATTTCGAACAAAGGTTGCAGTTCCATAAGACTGATGATAAGTAGCTCCCAGTAACTTGTATCCAGGAATGTTTCCTCTTGAACGAAGCTGAGATGGATCAGAGGCATGAGTTTCCTGAATGCATATTACATCAACATTATTTTCCAATGCCAGTTTGGAAAGGTAGTCACTTTTAGATCTACTGATTCCTTCGATGTTGATTTGAAGGACTCTCAGAACAGTTCCCAAGGGCTTTGCAGATTGGCTCTGAAAAGAGCTAGTATCATTCGTTTTGTGTACCATTAGCCAGGAGATCACAAGTGATAGTCTGGCAACCAAAAGCTGACGTTCAGTTCAGTACTGGCAACACAGTTACCTGTACCTATCCAGGGGCACCACGAGGAGGAATCAGCATCACCCCCATGCGGGACATTTATAAGTAGGAAGTACGGCGCTCGTGAGCCGCCTGGTATAAAAAAAACCCTTATAATGTTGTGTGGTGATTTCAATGTGGACATTACTACGAACTGAACATCAGGGGTGTTTTTTAGCGAGCGGATTGGCGGGTCACGTAGCTGTGAGCTTACATTTGGGAGATTGTGATTTCGAACCCAACTGTTGGCAGCCCTGCAGATGGTTTTCCATGGCTTCCCATTTTTACACCAGGCCATACGTAAATTAAAGCTACCGTACGGTCGCTTCCTTCCCAGTCCTATCCTCGTCCTATCTCACCGTCGTCATTAGATCTGCCTGTGTCGGTGCGACGTCAAACAAATAACAAAGTTAGGAGGATCGTCATACCCCATCAGGGTACGGAATGAAAACATGATAGTAGTATATGTTTTTTCCTTTACCTGTTACTGACGACGATATTAAAGGTGTTAAATCATGTTATCATGTTTATAGCGAATACAACTGCCAGAAAAAAAGTGAAGAAACAAATCATGCCAATGTTATCACATTTGTACATTAGAGGTAATACAGCTGTCAGGAAAATGTGAAGAATATATGTTCAACAGTTACTTAACGCGCGCATTAACCGCCTAGTTAGTGATTCATTCGAATAAAGCGCTTCACGGTGGTGGGTGAAGCGCGTTCGAAGACATTCAATTTTCTCGAGAAGTACTTTTCAGATATTTAAAATGATCACACCCCTGAATTTCCGATGTCCATACATCTAATGTCAGGAGTGGAAAACTGTGTATTTCCATGTATTTAAAAAGCGATGTTAGTACCACTATCTCAGCAGGTACTAACACTCTGGAAATACTGTAGGTTCGAGTATAAGCCCGTTAGTAATATTACCGAAAGTAAAAAGAGCGTTTCTATATCTTTAACGGTTTACAAGTTATTGCATAATGTCTGTTAAGTCTTTCCCGAGCAAGTGGCCGCGTGGTTAAGAGCGCGCAGCTGTGAGCTTGCATTCGGGAGACAGTGGGTTCGAACCGCACTATCACCAGCCCTGAAGATGGTTTTCCATGGTTTCCCATTTCCACACAAGGCAAATGCTGGGGCTGTACCTTAATTAAGGCCACGGTCGCTCCCTTCGCACCCTTTCCTATCCCAATATCGACATAAGACCTATCTGTCTCAGTGCGTCGTAAAGAAGATATCGTAAAAAAGAAAAAGAAGTTAAGTCTTCAACCTAGAGCCTGGCTGGATCCTCAAATAACACCACCAAATGTTATGCAGTTGCAGGAATACCGCAAAAATCGATGGCGGTGCCATAATGAGGTGTACAAGGCATAACGAAGTAGTTTGTTATGCTTTCCTCACTGGCACAGAAACTGCTATTGCAGCACGATCGTCCCTATGCGTAGCATTTACCATAACATCTAGACGTACTAGTGTCATTACTCAGTACCATCCATACCTCAGTAGCTTCTATACTGTCAAAAACACAAATGAGGTTGAGACTTCACAAGAAACTACATTTTGTAAAGCATGCATCACGAAGTCGCGAGCGACAGGTGGTATTGCATACTGTAGTATTTTATACCTGTCTGTTTGTATCTGTGATTACCAAGAACTCTGTGGCACATACAGCTCATTAAGTGCCTTGGACTGTTATCCAGCAAGATTTTGCAGTTACTGGAGTTTTACCTGATCAGTATGACATCATCAGTCAGTCATAGTTCTTGTTTTTATTTGTTTGTCCTATTTACAGAGCGAGTTGGCCGTGCGGCTAGGGTCGCGCAGCTGTGAGTTTGCATTCGGGAGATACTGGGTTCGTGTCTCACTGTCGGCAGCCCTGGTAATGGTTTTCTGTGGTTTCCCATTTTCATACCAGGCAAATGCTGAGGCTGCACCGTAATTAAAGCCATAGCCACTTTCTTCCCACTCCTAGCCCTGGCATATCCCATCGTCGCCATAAGATCTGTCTGTATCGATGCGACGTAAAGTAAATAGTAGTACTTGGTTTTCTGGAATAGACTCACTGGCTCTCATCTAGGGCTGCTGACATGGATTAATGAGCCTGAATGAATTCCATCCACCTCTTAATTCAAGATTAAAATCCTTGGATGGGTCGAAAATAGAATCTAGATCCTCCAGGTACGAGGCAAATACGATACCTCTACACCAGAGATCATCTCGGATAAGGCAAACAAAACTCAATAATAGGTTCAGTTGAATATTAGTGTCTGTCTGTCTGTCTGTCTGTCTGTCTGTCTGTCTGTCTGTCTGTCTGTCTGTCTGTCTGTCTGTCTGTCTGTCTGTCTGTCTGTCTGTCTGTCTGTCTGTCTGTCTGTCTGTCTGTCTGTCTGTCTACCCGTTACGACATCACGCGGTAACTACCGGAGACAATTTAAACTGAGTATTCAAAGAAGGAGATATTGTAATTGAATTTATTAGTTCAGGGTGCAACAGCAGTTATGAAGTAGATCTGAAAATGAATGTTAACAAATCTGTACTAGTATTAGTCGTGTCAAACATTTGTAGATAAGAACAATAGGACTACTGGATGAAATAATACCCTATATATTTTGTACTTTATGCTGTTCTTCGTACGGTCCGGCTCCTTATTTGAATGGTCAGCGTAGTGGTCTTCGGTTTACAGGGCCCAAGGTTCGATACCCATTCCGGTCGGGGATTTTAACCGCGTTTGGTTAATTCCTCCAACTCGAGTGTTCGGAGTTTCTGCTCTCCTTAATACGCATCTTCATTTAAATACAACAAATTACTCTACAAACCACCAGAAGAAATACGAAACAGTAAATACATCCCTCCACATAGGGTTGGCGTCAGGGAAAGCATCCAGCCATAAAACTGGAATGAATCCATATAAAGTGCTGACGCCAGAAAATGGGGAAAGGGCCAGGAAAAAGACTACTCTTCATACGATAAATGATAACGAAGATATTTTGGACTTTAGATGACTTCCGAACTGTTTCCTTATTGTGCTCTTTGAGTCCTGTCATGTCCGACTCTGTTGTGTAGTGGTTAGTGTGATTAGCTCACATCCCCCGGAGGTTCGATTCCTGCTCTGCCACGCAATTTGAAAAGTGGTACGAGGGCTAGAACGGGGTTCACTCAGCCTCGGGAGGTCAGCTGAGTAGAGGTGGTTTCGATTCCCACCTCAGCCATCCTCGAAGTGGTTATCCGTGGTTTCCCACTTCTCCTCTGAGCAAATGCCGGGATGGTACCTGAATTAAGGCCACGGCCGCTTCCTTCCCTTTTCCTTGCCTATCCCTTCTAGTCTTCCTATCTCCCCAGAAGGCCCCTTTTCAGTATAGCAGGTGAGGCCATCCTTGGCGAATACTGGTCATTCTCCCTAGTTGTATCCCCGACCCGAAATCCCACGCTCCAGGACACTACCCTTGGGGCGGTAGACGTGGGATCCCTCGCTGAGTCCAAGGGAAAAACCAACCCTGGAGCGTAAACGGATTAAGAAAGAAAGAAAAAGAAAGAAAGAAAGAAAGAAAGAAGAAAGAAAGAAAGAAAAAGTCCTGTCTTTCCAATGCTCCGTCGCATCATACAGTAATTTCCCAATGTACAGACCATATGAGTATACAAATCCTCTTTCCATTAAAGTGTCTGTCCACTCAAGAAATTTGAGTTCCAATGTTTCAGTTCTTAATGGCGAAGTAGACGTGGTGATTATTGTTTTAAGGGGGAAATATCACTACGTAGATGTTAAATCAAAAGCGAAGGAAATTGTATAAATTAGTAATATTCTCCATTTCATGCGAGCTACTAAATAAAACGTCAAGTACCCCATTTTATTTGTATTTATGCTTTTGCTAGTGATTTAACGTCGCACTGTCTCGCTCCTTGGCTGTATGGTCATCGTAGTCGCCTTTCTGTTCAGAGATTCTGGGGTTCGATTCGCGGCACGGTCGGTGATTTCAACCTTAAATGGCTAATTCACCTGGCTCGGGGTCGGAAATTTTAACCATCCATGGTTAATTTCGCTGGCACCAGGGCTGGGTGTACGTGTCGTCTTCATCGTCATTTCACCCTCATCACGACGCTCAGGTCGCCTACGGGCGTCAAATCAAAAGATCTGTACCTGGCGAGCCGAACATGTCCTTCCGACACTCCTGGCACTAAAAGCCACACGCCATTTCATTTACCTGGCTCGGGGACTAGGTGTTTGAACTGTCTCCAATAACCCTGCAACTCACATGGCAGATGCCGCTCACCCTCGTCGGAGGGTCTGCCTAACAAGGGCTGCACCAGGCTAGGTATAACTAAACGTCTCACTAACACACGGAATATTTTAAATATCGTCAGTTGTAGAAATTTTGAACATGAATGCACTGAAGCTAAATTTTTGTGTACCCTCACAATCGTGAGGGCTCATTTTCCCCCCAGAATTTGTAAATCGAATTTCAAAATTCATTCAAGTCTGCTCATTCATAAAAAAGGAATATTAAAACGTGAGTTAGTTCTCTTTCAGGTTATATATATTATTGGTCTTTAAATGTTAATTTCAAGTAGTATGCTGAGGATGTGCGTGATGTGGGCTGAAGAGTTAGAAAAAAAAATGTCCATTAACCATCCACTTCATTTCTAGCTCACGTTCACCATGTGATTGGTATAGCTCGCCTTGGAAAGTAACCAGTACATCGCCGAGTTCAATATCACTTCAGTTTGTTATTTAGATGTATGACAAACGACTAATAAAAGGAACAATTTTCAGGCCCCTAAAATGGAAGGATATTGAAACACAGATGCACAATGTATCGTGCGAAACAAAGGAATGATACATGTGAGTCCAATATCGGTAACAGGTGCCACTGATGGGACAGCAATCATTGGTGACAAACAACAAGGATGCGTTTTATTTGATTCTGCATGAGATAGGTACAAAATGCTTGGAATAAATAGCAATCGAGTCAAACTGTGAGTACACCTTGCACTTAATAACGATATGTTAATCTGAACCAACTCATTTACATATGCTATGCACATTTGTGTTAAGACTGAGATGTATATCATGTGATTAAAGAAAGGTACCGTTTCATCTTGGAAAAGATTCAGAAAGTGTATTGAAAGATGAATCAAAAATAGATATGGAGCAAGTATAACAAAATATAAACTTCGCTCTCTCCAGATGAATGAAAATGAAATGGCGTATGGCTTTTAGTGCCGGGAGTGTCCGAGAACAAGTTCGGCTCGCCAAATGCAGGTGTTTTGATTTGACACCCGTAGGCGACTGCGCGTCGTGATGAGGATGAAATTACGATGAAGACGACACATACACCCAGCCCCCGTGCCAACGAAATTAACCAATTATGGTTAAAATGCCCGACCCTGCCGGGAATCGAACCCGGGACCCCTTTGGCCAAAGGCCAGCACGCTAACCATTTAGCCATGGAGCCGGACTCCAGATGAATGTTACGACGGTATATTATTTCTAGTAGGCATATTCTTAAATTATTCCCCAGATATACTCATTTTAATTTCATTGACTTTTAAATGTATTGAAAAGGCATAGGCTGCTAGATAATGCAACATACATGCAATGTTTATGAAATTAATGTTCCTGTTGTTTCTCAAAGAAAAAACTCCCTTTTTTCCTGCTTCTATTTCAGTGAACTGTCTGCAAGCTTCTATTAAAACCCAGAGTCAATTACTATGTACACAGACTTTTAACGATTTTTCCAATGCCACTTCTCAATATATAACTGAACACTCGAAATCACCTGTTCTGTTCGTGGACTTCTCTGCTTCCGGTAATAATAATAATAATAATAATAATAATAATAATAATAATAATAATAATAATAATAATAATAATAATAATAATAATAATAATATGACAACAGCTACCGTGTGCCAAAAAGAATTCAACCCCATTTTCAGTCAATTTTACTCAGCCAAGTGGTTTTTCCGAAAATAAAATGCATGTTTCTTTATTTTTAATAGAGATTAAAAATACCATTTTTCACTTCTGTGACATGTTAAGTTTTTTGAGATATAGTGTAGACATGCTCATTTTAAAATTTCACCCCCTTTTTAGTTCCCCCAAGTGGAGTTTCCGAAAACAAATCACCTATGTTTTTTTACTTTTACAGGAGATTCCAAATACCATTTTTTTACGTCTGTAACATTTTACGTTTCTGAGATGTACTGTAGATATAATCTTTCCTGAAATTCACCCCATTTGTCATTCCTGTTTAACCCCCATTAATTGGATTTTCCAAAAACAAAAACTTACGTGGTTCTTTTTTATAGGAGATTCCAAATACCAATTTTCAGGTCTGTAATATCTTCAGTTTCTGAGGTTTAAGTATCCTCATTAAAAGCATTCAATGTCTTTTTCGCCCTTTCTCACCCCTCCTAGAGGGATTTTCCAAAAAATACGTGTCTCTTTACGTTTTGAAGGAGATTCTAAATACAGATTTTTACATCTGTAAACTTTTGAAGTTTTGAGATATAGATATACTCATTTTAAAAATTCACCCCCCTTTTCACCCACTTAGCGATGGCATATCCAAAAATCCTCCCTTAGCGAGCACCTACATTGTAATATAAATGTATCCTTAAAATTTCATTTCTTTATGTCCAGTAGTTTTGGCTCGGCGATGATGAGTCAGTCAGTCAGTCAGTCAGTCAGTACATGTTCTTTTATATACAGTATATAGACTAGCTGTTACTCACGGCTTTGCTCGCGAGAATTTGGTAAGTTGATAAAAATTAATTGTTCCTCGGTACTGCACTAAGACATTATTTGAAAATCCCTAAGTATAAAAACTCACCGAAAAATTGCATTTCATTTACCCCAGAAACTCTTTGTAAACCATGTTTGTGGCATTGCCTTTTGGGGCTGAGATTACCAGGCTACTGGCAGAGCTAAATGTGGAACATACGAGATGGAACATTACATGTGAGAAACAGTCCTCTTTTAAGT
Source organism: Anabrus simplex (assembly GCF_040414725.1). Taxonomy (NCBI): domain Eukaryota; kingdom Metazoa; phylum Arthropoda; class Insecta; order Orthoptera; family Tettigoniidae; genus Anabrus; species Anabrus simplex. Next base: position 1,038,700,505 of record NC_090265.1, on the reverse strand, counting down.
CGAAAAATAAAGGGTTTCTTTATTTCTAAAGGAGATTCCAAATACCAATTTTCACGTCTGTAACATGTTAAGTTTATGGGATATACTGTAGATATAATTTTAAAACTGCCCCACTCCTTCGCTGAGTGGTCAGCGTTGAGGTCTTCGGTTCACAGGGTTCCGGGTTCGATAGAAACATGGAACATGGTAAAGTTTTTGTAAGATTATCTCACATTGCATTACTTTTCGGATAATTATGTGACAGCTACATACATAGCATCTAAATCACATATGGCTACTGGGTGGGCCAATTTTCGTGAAGAGTTTGATGATTCTATATTTCATATAAGTAATTGAAAATATGAATTATGCATGTGAAAAGTCAAAATTTACTTAACATCGATTAAAAGAGAAATATCAAGCGTAAAAGGGATACAGATACGGCAAAAAGTCATAAGACCAAGGTTGTAGATAATTCCAAATTGAACGGAGATTGTGCAATCCGTTATGAGACAGGACTTCCAGAAGGTCTGCACCATAATTAAAATGCCTCCATATTTCGATATTCTTCGGGGATAAGAAAGTGAAAATTTTAAAGATCTTGGAAGTTTTCCGTCCGTTACAGGCTAAAACGTCAACACTTTGCCCTCTTCAACGTTTCTAACTCAATCAGATCCAAGAATAGATGAGATATCATAGGACCAGCCATTTAGGCCACTAAATACGGCGTCTTATGGTATAATCCTTTGTCGATATGACGTACGTTTAGCAGCAGTTAATCTGTAAATGAAGGTCTGCAATTTTGTAAACACACATTTTGTCAAATTTCAATTATCTTTTTCTTCTGGCAGATTATGCCACAATCTGGATTTTGGGCGAGGAGGGTAAAAATTAGGACTTTCAGGAAACTAAACCAAAAATGATGCAGATCATTATTACCCCTTAAACGGAAAACTGTACGAAAATTTCGCCAAAATAGTCAATGTAGAGGCACACAGTCGTTACGATTTGATTTATATAGATAAGGAATCTGCTCCATGTACAACACGTTTTGGGCTATGTCCGCTGGACTTAACCTGCAAAACTGACCATTCATTATATCTCCCTTATTAATCCTCCTGACGAAAAAATGCACATGAAAAAAGTTTTAGAGGTGGAATTCCATCACGTTTGGTCGATTTCCAGTCAGCTTGGTCTTATTCTGTATATATTGTGGAATAGTAAAATCACCATTTCGTTTCCCTATAAACCGCCAGTCCATTCCGGAACATGAAATGTTATTGACCTTTAAAACCTACCGTTGGACAGGTGGATGCTAAATATAAATTTTGGTTCGAATATCTTCAGTAGTTTTCAAGTTGTAAGGAGTACGCTTTACACGCACCCGCTCGTGAGTTAACTCCGATGGGACTTGCACCGAAAAACGGTCCGTTAATGATATCTCCGTTATTAATCCTCGTATCGAAATGATGCATATGAGAAAAAATGTTTAGAAATTAATTTCCATCAAGGTAGGTAGATTTCCATTAAGTTTGGTTGTGTATATTTTGTGGGAGTGCAAAATCACTGTTTCGGTTTCGTATAAACCCCCAGTCAGTACAGGGATTTAGAAACAATATTTGCCCTAAAACCTATCAAGGACAGGTGGATTCTAAATATGAAGCTTGGTGGAAATTCATCCAGTAGTTTCTAGCACTCGCGTACATACGGCGTAATTAGGGAAGAAAATAATAGTTAAGAAAGTTGAAATTAATAGAAAATGGATTATAACTGAGGACAGCCGGATAACGACAAATGTGTAAATGCCAAGTGAATGTATTGGAAAATTGCATGTCTCTTAGCGTTATCCGAGAAAGAGCATGGGAAGGTCCCCATACGTTGTTTCCAATGTAAAGTGTTTGTTACGGATTTGTGATATAACGGCAGGCTCACTTGCCTATTGCCATTCACAATCAAGTTGGGAAGTTTACATCATAATTGCAGGCCCCATTACCTACTGCGCGGCCACGATCGATTTGGGGAGTTTTCGTTAAAATGGCAGCCCCCCTTTCCTACTTCCAGACAGATCACAGTTGAGGAGTTGAGTGAGTTATGGGTATAATAAAGCGGTAACAGAAGAGAAATTTAGGTGCAGTGATTCCTAGGTAAACAGATAAGAAGATGACTAATGGTGTTATTACTTAATCTATTCGAGGACGGTTATAACCTCCAACGATATTCCGCCAATATCCCGCAGAACAACCACGAATTTAAAAGCATGATGAGGAAAATAGCAATACGTTACTTCCCTGCTGGCATACAGAGACGTTGCCATGGTAACCTGTAGGTTCGTTGTCGGTCTGTCGGTCACTCAATGCAGAGCATGATACTCGCAGAAAATAGTACATTTCTCCATCATTTGAAGAGTAAGGTAAATTATGAACATAACAAAAGTTGTTTATACCGCGTTTGTTAAGGTAAAAAAGTATCACGTTACAGTTTAAGTGTACATTGTAATATTTTAAAGTCTATTTCCTGCCTATCCACACATTTTTAAAACATATTTTAAGTGCCTATTTTCTCTTTTAAAAGCCTATTTACTTATTTTAAAATCCTATTTCAGGCGCCGAAAACTAATTTTTAGAGCCTAAAATCCCAGGTCTAGTTAAAAGTTAGGGGATTTGTTTAGAAGAATTATAGGTAGGTAGATTCAGGTAAATGGGGTGGACTATGGAGCGGTGATGACAGTATAGGAAACAGGAGGTCAAATAAGGATGACATAAAATTGTTAAACTGTAGAAATACTGTACTGTAAAGGAAGGAAGAGAAATTAGTAATAGGTACCAGGGTTACCAGATATAGTAACAGGAATTGAATCATGGCTGAGAAGTGATATTATGGATGCGGAAATGTTATGTTTGTAGGGACAGGTTAAGGACGATAGAAGGGGCAGTATTCATACTGGTGAATTTGTAAGCTACAAAAAACGGTTAAGGGTGAAAACCATGAAATTCAAGTTGTAAGATTTATCTTTAAACTAGCTGATGTACCCGTGCTTCGCTACGGAATTCTACATTGTATACAGAATTCTAGGTTAGGTAGTGTACACGTTGTAAGCAACATTGTCTTAAATTGTATAGCTCTTAACGTTACCCTAGAAACGCGACTGGAGGTCACCAAACATCTTTTCTCATATGAAGGCTGAGGGAATTTTCACTGTAACGGTAGACCCAATTTCATACCATCAGTCACAATCAGATTGGGACGTTTTCATTATAATGCCTTTTTCATCCTCAGAAAGACTGTCTTAGTGGTTTTCCCAACTGAAGTGAACATACAATGACGTCAATAGGAATGGCGCGATTAAAAGCAATGCTTTCATATTACGAAATACTCGTTCAAATTAAATACCACACATTTTCTCACTTTCAACGAACAGGACTAACCTGCCTATCTAACAGTCCAAAGTTCCAGACCTGGAATGATCAAACCGCAGACAGCCGTAATCCGTGAACACTCTTCGGCTTTCTTCGGCGGGGAGAGGATCGAATAGTGGAGACTCCCGGGGAAAAAACTATGCCCAGTTACTATTCTGTTTCCTAGGAGAACCTGATGAGTCAGAAAATATCAATTCACTACACTGGCGGCGGAAAAATCTATCTGACTTGAAGGCAAATTTTTTCCTCCAAGCCAAAAGAGAAACCCTCTCTTCACTGCTAGTTTGAAATAAATTGAATGTAGAATTTAATAAAAGTGAAGAGAAAGAAACGGCTCTTTTCAGAGTTGAATTTTGAGTTATTTACTGAATGTTGTGGTGCTATAATTTGGAAAAGACCTAAATTGTTATTCTAGACCAGGCCATACTACTACTACTACTACTACTACCACTAAGTGAGGCTCTGCCTTAAGTATGCACACTGCTCATTCCAAACAGCGCGTCAGAGTAGGGATCGAAAAGCGGTAATACTATGATGATCCAGTGTGTTACGTACCAGCTGTATCAGAAAAAGTATGAACCAGAGGAATGGCATTCTAAAGAAGAATGTTTTCTAACTCCCCGCCTATTTCCCGCCAATATTCAGTCAGGCTGTTATACTCGGTACGCAGCAGTAATCCCATCTATCGGAGTTGAGAGGCAGCATAAGAGACAAAGAACATCACAATAAACAATGGTCAATGTAATGTTATTGTTGGTCAATGTTATACACTTTCGATAATATAGGCCTTCACATTTCGTTTTATTCCCACTCTGAAATACCACTCTTATCATAGTCGGTACGGTAAAACTGAATAAAAGATAAATGATCGGAAATTGTATTCTCTATAACATTTTTATACAGTACATTTCGATAGGACCAATAACATTGGTATTTAAAAATTATATTTTAGGCGCCTTCCCATAAACTACAATTTCATTCAGGATGATTAAAATTGTTTATAGCTTAGACTGTAGTTTCTTATTCCCCTATTCTATATACCGATTTTTATTAAATTATGTTAACCCATTTTCTCGTAGCTCGGCATTGATATGGACTTAGCAACTAAATACAAATTCATGAATATCTGTGTTATCATAGCCGGTACGGTAAAAATGTATCAGACATAAATGGTCGGAAATTTAATTCTCTATAACTTTGGTTATGTAGTGTTTATCGATACGACAATTAATAATATAAATATTTGAGAATTACATTTAGGCCCTCCCCTAAACTACCATTTCACTCAGCGTAAATAAAATTTCTTATAGCTTAAATTGTAGTGGCACATTCTCCGACTTCACATACCAATTTTCAATGAAATAGAACCACTAATAACGTAAGTATTTAAAAATTAAAGTTTATGCTTTCCGTAAACTACCATTTCACTCAGCGTGAATAAAATTATTCATAGGCTAGATTGTAGCGACGTATTCCTAGACTTTGCATACCATTTTTTTTATGAAATAGGACTACTAAAAACATAAATATTTGAAAATTAAATTTTAGGCCTTCCCCTAAACTACCATTTCTGTCAGCGTGAATAAAATTATTTATGGCCTAGATTGTAGCGACTTATTCGCCGACTTTGCATACAGATTTTCATTAAATTCTCTTTGGCCGTTTTCTAGTGATGCGTGTACATACATACATACAGACAGACAGACAGACAGACAGACAGACAGACAGACAGACAGAAAGACAGACAGAAATTACGGAAAAGTAAAGAGTGCAATTCCTGGTTACTGTGGACATGACCGATGCAGAAATACCATTCTTTTCAAATTCTGAGCAATGTACAGACAAAACTCTTATTTTATATATATAGATATAGGCAACGTGAGTATAGCAGGTGATCTGAACTTGCCAAATGTTTACTGGGAGGGGAATAAGAAAGACAGAATACATGAATAACAAATGATGAATCAGTTAATATGAGAAATACAGCTGTGTCAGGAAAGTACGGAACCAACGAAAGGGAAAAAATATCTTAGATGTGGTGCTGATACAACCAGATGACCTCTATGGAGAAACTGAAGTGATAGATGTCTTTGTCGTAGTTAAAACTAAATGTGATAGAATGGAATGTCGTAAAATAGGATGATTAGGCAATAACATATGATTGATAAGAGAGACATGGGAAAATTGTAAAAAAGCTATTTTGACCAATGGAAAATGGTAAATTAAAATGTCAACATCCTATGTGATGGATGTAATTTGTTAAGCAGTGTGAAAACATGTACGAATGACCTTTGAAAGTGGTAAGGAATGGTAAGAACCCATTATATTATAGCATGGAAATAAAGAGATTAATAAGGGGGTGCAGATTAGAAAGAAATAGAGTTAGGAATTGTTCCTGGATTAAGGAGAAATTGAAGGAGCTTATTAGAAAATCGAATTTAGCCAAAAAGTCAGCTAAGGAGAACATGATGGCAAATGTAATTGGCAGCCATACGAATTTTAGGAAGCAAAGAAAAGATCTGTATTGTTACGTGCCAGCCCCGTGGTAGCCCCTTTCGGTACTTGCAGGAAGGGGCTAGTGAATCAGACGACCTGGGATCTCCCAACCGGCTGGTGAGGTGAAGCCATCCTTTCCTTGTAGTAATCTCATCGGCCGGCTCACCTGTGAGTTTCTTGGAGATTCAACGGAATGTTCTGCCTCTAGCAACCTCGCAAAAATTCTGGTTCGAATCATCCGAGCTATAAAAAGGGAGGCTAGCTGCGGACAGTCAGTGACAGTTGAGCTCCATCATGGAGCTGGAATCAGTGTTGGGCTCCGTGGTGGAGTCAATATAAGACTCAGTGTATTGGGATTCGGTGGATTGAGGGCGACAGAGGTTTTGGCTGTTGCCAGTGTCCCACCGAGGTCTGAACGAGCTGTTGGTGTGGTGTCGGAGAATGCAGTGAGTAGGTGGGCTGGAGACGACGGAACAGAAGACGTCTACCACCTGAGAGTACTGTGTGCTTATGTATTTCTGTGGACGGAGGATCGCAGTGAGTCAGCGAAGAAACCCGCTATCGTGAGTGTGTGTTAATGTTCGCTGTTGTGAGTATCGTCCTGCTGTTGGTGTTTGGTTGTTCACTGCATGTGAATATGTGAATTACTGGACCGTCTCTGGAGTCGAACCAACGAACAGTCATCGTGTGTTAAGTGGCCCATAGCCCTGTGTTCAGATCCAGTGCTGTATGAGGTGACTGGACTTGGGAAAGTGAAAGAAAGGATTAGCAACGGACCGGACCGCCTACTGTGCCATAAGGAAGAAAGAGATTTGTAAATAGACAGCAGTTAGTGAGTGTGGCCATTCATGGTTAATTTGAATTTGTGTGGGTATTTGTGTGTGTGCATTTATTGGGTATTCCTGAAATAAAATAGAGTAATAAAGCAGATAGAGTTTTATTCGTAACAGTACAGATACTTTAAGGCAGAAACAGGTTCCAGGAGGGGTGTTCCAGCGAGTGTATATGTAATAATGTATAGAAGGCAGAAGTATTCAATCAGCAGTATGTAAAGGTAGTTTTATATAAGGATAATGTCCAGAGAGAGGAGGTGACTAATATAGGCAAATTACTAACATTTACCTATGATAATAAAGACATTTACAAATTATAAAGAAGTTGAAAGCCGGATATACAGCTGGGAGTGGTAGTGGTGGTGGTGGTGGTGATTATTATTTTAAGGGGAAGTACATCTAGGCATCTTCTATATAACACTAATTAAAAAGAAAAAATGGAAGGAGTCCGACACTTCGAAAAATGAAGGTTGCGTGTAAATGAGACTCCCTAGGCCTCGCAAACCTAATACCACCGGGGTCGCAAAAGAAAAACAGTCGACCAAGGAAGGTCGGATAAGATAGGTGAACATGAAAAGTTTGGTATAAGTAAGTAAAAGCAATGCCAGGACTCAGCTACGGGCCCCGTGGTCTCCAACCCACGCTCCCAAGTTAAGGGCCCTTATTCCCCTCTTAGTCTCCTCTTGCGATAGGCAGGGGATACCATGGATGTATTATACAGCTCCCACCCACAGAGGAGTAAGCAGTTGGGATTGACAAGATTCCTGGGGATATATTAAAGGCAGTGGGTTGGGATATACTGCCATATCTGAAATACTTATATCATTACTGCTTGTATGAATGAATGATACCAAATGAATGAAGAGTTTCAATAGTACCAGTGTACAAGGGAAAGGGTGAAAAAGATAAAGCGGGAAATTACAGGGCAGTCAGCATGACATGTGTTGTTTGTAAGCACTTGAAAAGCAGTCTTTGTGACTGCACTAGATACGTTTGCGAAACTACTAACTAGTTTGATAGAAGACAGTTCGGGTTTAGAAAAGGTTATTCCAGTGAGGCTCAATTTGCAGAATGTCAGAAAGATAAAGCAGATATTTTAGATTCAGGAGATCAAATGGACTGTATCGCAATTGACCTATCGAAGACTTTTGGTAGGGTAGATCATGGGAGATTACTGGTGAAAATGTGGGATACTGGACTCGACAAAAGTGTGATTGAATGGGTGGCTACATTTCTAGAAACTAGAACTCAGAGAATTAGAGTAGGTGAAGTGTTACCTGATCCTGTAATGATTAAGAGGAGGTCCCACACTACAGTACTATTGGACCTTTATGTTTTCTTGTATACGGTGTATACATGGATTCCCAGAAGGAATGGTCAATATTCAGGAATATGACAGTGAGACGTTCCTGACCCGCTTCACTTACTTTAAAAACATATAAATCTGAATTAAAATGAAACATATAAAAATTAATATTCATTAAATAAAATACACAATCGTCGGACCTTGTACTCACACTTAGTTCTTACCTGATTACTTACACATACGTTATTTGATGAGCGCCAGCTACAACTCAGTGCAGCAATAATAGAATGAGAATCTTGAATATCTCTAGGTGTGGGGTAATAAGCTTACTTTTGACAACATACCATATAGGTTCTAGGAAAAGGAGATGTTGTTCGGTTTTCCTATTAAATTTGAGGTTATCTAATTCTACCATTGAAATAAAACGATAAAATTAATTTGATAGAACAAAATATATTCTTAAATTGTTTAGAAAAAATAGCAAGACCTGCTGCGATAAATCAGATGAAAATATAAAATTATGACATTATAACTGAAAGAAACTCGGCATTAAATTTGAATTCTTCTTGACCGGATATTTAAAAATTATACACGAAATTTATCCCTCACTGGTTCACTTGACTGTACCTTCAACACTTTGAGTGTAATTACGACGTATTCCTTTGGGTTGTTGTTTTGCTGTATGTGTATCAAGCCTAATTTTGTGATGTATCCTTTTTGTTTCACTGACGACTAAGTATTCATGTGACTGCTGCTTCTCCATCCAGATGGCTGACTACTATCATCTCAGTACAACACTTCTTGACAAGTGTCTCCATCCATATTACTTCTTGGAAAGTCTCTCCTTCTATGTGACTTCATGGCAAGTCTCTCCGTCTATATGATTTCAACTAACTGACCGACTGACGTCTCTCCTTCCAATTGACTCACTTACTGTTCACCATCCATTTGACTCACTAACTGACCGACTGAGGCCTCTCCATCCCTTTGACTGACTCTATAAGACGCTGATCCTAGTATTTATAACCATTAGTTGACACACCTACGCAATCTCCAGAAATAAGTATAATATTCCTCCCACCCGGCTCCAAATGTTACATACTATGTTGAAATAGCCAGGGGCGGCTGTAGGTATCTCCAAAAAGTGAGCTCACCGCTGAATGCACACGATTTCAGAGCGATGACTCGGCAGTTACGCTGGCAGTATTGCAACATGTTGTAATTTCACCAGTTATTACACACAATACTTCCACATCTGATACACAACAACTCTTACTGTACATGTTTTTAGTGTTAATCTACACACACGTATATATACATACATTTAACTACAATCACGCAAGCGATCATCATGGCATAATTGAATTGAATAATAATAATAATAATTACAATAATAGTAATAATAATAATACAGACATAATAATAATAATAATAATAATAATAATAATAATAATAATAATAATAATAATAATAATAATATCACAGATGAAATAATCATAATAAAATACAGATATCACCTTGTAACGTGATTTGAACCGTTACAACAGGAACGATCATTTGAAGCTAAAAACTTCATATGGATATTTGCCCTGCTCCGTATGGTTTCCGAGAGAACACATTTAATGTACATTTGTTTTGGGGCTAGTGGCGGCGACGTATGTGTCATACCCACCCAACCTCTTCAACGTGTAGAAATGGGTACAAGTTTTCTGCATGTAACGTTCGCCATACACGTGTTCGTGGGACATTATACGTGCATAAAATCGCCGTGTGTTGGTAGTTTAGAACTACGCTGCACCATTTCAACAATGTGTTGCTGTTTCTGCACAGCTTGTTGAACTACACGTTGAGAAGAAAAATAGGAACTTGGGAAGAATACCTGTTTTAAGCTATGTGCTGAAAACTCTGATGAACATACTATGATCAGGAATTCGACGTGTCGGAAAGCGGCGACGGTATATTCCTTGACAGCAGCAGGAGCACTACCAACGCAGAAGCCGTAAACATACACCATGTTTGCATATTCTTCATTATTGACATTTTAGCCAGCGCGTGTAGACACAATAAATCGATGTTTCTCTCTGATACACTCTCAATCCCTCGCACTACTTCACTCAGAACACTCCATGGACAGCTGCGCGTTCAACGGGCTAGTTTAATGTCCGAAAGACATCCCAAGCTAAGAGCTTGAAAGCAACGAGGTAGGTTGGGCTAGAATAAAACGTCAAAGAGATGGGTGGGTAAGAGACATACGTGCGTGCCAACAGTTCAAAAAAAATGTACATTAAATGTGTTCTCTCGGAAACCATTAGGAATAGGGCAGATGTCCATATGAAGATTTTTTGCTTCAAATAATCGTTCCTGTCATATCCCTGAATATTGACCATTCCTCCCTTATATTTACATATGATATGAGTAAAGAACGGGAATTACAGATAAGGCTATTTCGGATGATGTTGTACTATATGGAGTAGTAAACGTTCCAGGATTGTGAGCGACTACAAATAGAGGTGGTGCTGGTTGTGGTCATTTCTGTTTTAAGAGGAAATACAAATGGGCACCATCCTCTATTAACACTAGTCAGAAGGATGGTAGGGACACACTTCAAAAAATGAACGTATTGGCCAAAGAAAGACGAGGGTTACGAAGGGCGTGAAAATGAAGGAGTCCCTAGGTCGGGGTCAAAAAAGAACAAGAATTGGCCACGGAAGGTCGGATAGGATAGATTACAATGAGTAGTCTGATACAAGTAAGTGTAAGGAAAGCCAAGACTCATCTAAGGGTCTCATGGTCACCAAACCACGCTGCCAAGTTGAAAACTCCTGGGGTCCCTTTTTGTTGCCTCTTATGACAGGCAGGGGATACAGTAGTTGTTATTCTACCGCCCCCTCCGACAGGGGGTCTACAAAAAACATAGACAATGTTGTGAGATGGACAGCAGACAATGTTATGATGGTAAACGGGATGAAAAGTCACGTTGTATGCTTCACCAAGAGGAAAAGTCTTCTCAGTTTTAATTACTGTGTTGATGGGGGATGAGATAGTGCGTAATGGGGATCACTGACGTAATCACATCAACGACGCTATAAAGAAGGGTTACAGGTCTCTTCACATGGTTATGAGGGTATTTATGGGTTATAGTAAGAATGTAAAGGCGGGGGCATATGAGTAGAGTATGATTGGACCAACATGGGATCTACACCAGGACTAGGACTACTTGATACAGGTGTTGAAAAGGATCCAAAGGAATGCAGCACGATTTGTTCTGCGTGATTTCCGACAAAGGAGTAGTGTTGCAAACTTTGGGCTGGAAAGAATAAAATTAAGGAGACGAGATTCTCGACTAAGTGGTGTGTTCCGAGCCTTCAGTGGAGGAGGTGGTGGTGGTGTGTATTGTTAGAGGAAGTACAACTAAGCAACCATCCTCTGTTAACACTAATCAGAGGGGGAAAATCGGAAAGGATTCCACACTTCGAAAAATGAAGGTATCACGCAAAGGAAGACGAGGGCCACGAAAGGGCTGAAAATGAAAGACTCCCTAGATCTAACAAATATAATACCGTCGGGGTCGGAAAAGAACAAGACGTGACCGAGAGAGGTCGGATGGGGTAGATGAAAGTGAGGAGCCTGGCACAAGTAAGTGGAAGCAATGCCAGGACTCAGCTAAGGGCCCCTTGGTCACCAACACGCGCTCTCAAGTTGAAAGACCCTGGGGACCCTTTTAGTCGGCTCTTATGGCAGGTAGGAGATTCTTTGGGTGTTACTCTACCTACAAGGGGATCAGTGGAGAGTTGATATGGAATGACATAAGTAGACAAATAAGCTTCAGTGGAGCTTTTAAAAGTAGGAAAGATCATAATATGAAGATAAAATTGGAATTCAAGAGGACAAATTGGGGCATATATTCGTTTATCGGACGAGGAGTAAGGGATTGGAATAATTCATCAAGGGAAATGTTCGATGTATGACCAAGTTCTCTGAAAATATTTAATAAAAAACTACTGTAGGTAAACAACTGATGGGGAACCTGCCACCTGCGCGACAGCTCTAAATGTAGATGATTGATTGATTGATTGATTGATTGATTGATTGATTGATTGATTGATTGATTGATTGATTGATTGATTGATTGATTGATTGATTGATTGATTGATTGATTGATTGATTGATTGATTGATTGATTGATTGATTGATTGATTGATTGATTGATTTAATTCTGCCGGGCTGAGTAGCTCGGATGGTAGAGCGCTGACCTCCTGAGCCCAACTTGGCAGGTTCGATCCTGGTTCAGTCCGGTGAAATTTGAAGGTGCTCAAATACGTCAGCCTCGGTGAGTAGATTAACTGGCACGTAAAATAACTCTTTCGGGGCAATATTCCAGCACCTCCGCTTCCCCGAAAAACCATAAAACTGTAGTTAGTTGGACGTAAAATATACAACATTATTGTTAGATCATTTCTGGATGATGTATGGCTGAGTTTTAATTAATCTTGTCGGTAAATACCAATTGTGTCACCAGAGATCTTTTACATGTCGACTGCGTACGACGTAGAGTGTCCAATGGACTTCTGTCTGCGCTTCAAATATCCGATTACTTTGCCGAGTTTGAACCCACGTTCTTCCGATCCGAAGACCAACACTGTACCACTGATTCATAGAGGGAACTTCTTGTATCAATGCAGTATAGGATTACAGGAATAAATGGACAACAGCTTGCAGACATGACTGAACATGATCCTGGTAAAGAATTAATCCCAAACGTTTCGATTTTACGAGTACAGTAACTGTTATTTAATTATGTAGACCAGATAACTGTCTTGAATCTAATAAACGTTTCGTGCACTATATAGCCATGAGTGGTTAAAATAAGGTTAAGATGCATTTTATTTCTAACTGGACGATAAAATGGGCATGCCATATAAGTCGAAAAAAATGTTTAAACTGATTTATTTAAGGGTATTTGTGTATCGTATAAAAACCACGTAGCAACCATAAAGGTGGATACAATCAATACTGATCTGCATTTAGGGCAGTCGCCCAGGTGGCAGATTCCCTATCTGTTGCTTTCCTAGCCTTTTCCTAAATGATTTCAAAGACATTGGAAATTTATTGAACATCTCCCTTGGTAAGTTATTCCAATCCCTAACTCCCCTTCCTATAAATTAATATTTGCCCCAGTTTGTCCTCTTGAATTCCAACTTTATCTTCATATTGTGATCTTTCCTACTTTTATAAACGCCATTCAAACTTTCGTCTACTAATATCATTCCACACCATCTCTCCGCTGACAGCTCGGAACATACCACTTAGTCGAGCTGCTCTTCTTCTTTCTCTCAATTCTTCCCAACCCAAACATTGCAACATTTTTGTAACGCTACTCTTTTGTCGGAAATCACTCAGAACAAATCGAGCTGCTTTTCTTTGGATTTTTTCCAGTTCTTGAATCAGGTAAACCTGGTGAGGGTCCCATACACTGGAACCATACTCTAGTAGGGGTCTTACCAGAGACTTATGTGCCCTCTCCTTTACATCCTTACTACAACCCCTAAACACCCTCATAACCATGTGCAGAGATCGGTACCCTTTATTTACAATCCCATTTATGTGATTACCCCAATGAAGATCTTTCCTTATATTAACACCTAGATACTTACAATGATCCCCAAAAGGAACTTTCACCCCATCAACGCAGTAATTAAAACTGAGAGGGCTTTTCCTATTTGTGAAACTCACAACCTGACTTTTAACCCCATTCATCAACATACCATTGCCTGCTGTCCATCTCACAACATTTTGGAGGTTCTGTTTATACTGTGTCCCATTACCTCTGTTACCCAAACACTGGTCATTATATCCTCGATGAGGCTGTGTGTAAGGAAAAAGTCGACTTCTCTTAACTGAGCTCTTACAGCGAAATTGTGTTATAACATGGATGGTGATCTCTCAGGCATTTTCAATGTGACAAATGGAGTAAGGCAAGTTTGTAAATTATCACTTCAACTCTACAACATCTATGTAGAGTGTGTCATCAAAAGAGCTCTCAATGGCTGGAATGGTGGAATATCGATTGGTGGCAGAAAAATTATCAACCTGCGCTTTGCAGATGACACTTTCTGACCTGCTTACGAGGGTGAAGAACACTGGTCTTCAGTATGGTCTAGAGATAAACATGAAAAAGACCAAACTAATGGTAGTTGATCGGCAAGGTCAAATCCAACTTACAGGATGCCTAAAGGACAGGGATATAGTAAAGACGTATTGTCTTAAGTCGTGCTAAATAATAATAATAATAATAATAATAATAATAATAATAATAATAATAATAATAATAATAATAATAATAATGATCGTATGGCCTCAGCTACCGTGTGCAGACATTTCGATTTGACGCCATCTGGCTGTTTGCTCGTCAATTTCGACGTTCCGTTTTACTCTAGGTCCGCTAGATGGCAGACAGAGTAAACCGGATCTCTCTTGGGCGTCTATGGCTGAGATTTAATTAATTTTGTCGGGTAAACACCAAATGTATCACCAGAGATCTTTTACATGCCGACATCGTACGACATGGAGTGTCGAATGGACTTTTCTCCGTCCTTCAAAAAACCGACTACCTCTGCCGGGTTTGAACCCGCTATCTTGGGATTCGGAGGACGACACTCTACCACGGATCCACAGAGGCAGCAATGGTTAAACTTACTAAGATGTGGCAGAACCGGACAATATCAAAAGCTACGAAGATGCGCTTGGTAAAATCACTATTGTTCTCCGTCTTTCTGTACGGCTGTGAGACCTGGACCGTGAATGCTAAAGACAGAAAGCGCATTGATGCCTTTGAGATGTGGTGTTGGCGGAGAATGCTACGTGTAGCCTGGACAGAAAGAAGAACTAATGTTTCCATTCTGAACGAACTCTGCGTCAAGAAACGTCTATCTTCCCGTGTGAGTTAGTGTTACCTCCAGTTCCTTGGCCACAATTCCAGACGAGACGGAGAGAACTTGGAAAATATCATTTTACAAGGCAAAATCGAAGGCAGTAGACCACGAGGAAGAAGAGCAAGTACATGGATAGATCAGGCGAAGAAAATCACTGGTCTACCACTTCAGATCATATTAAAGAAATGTGAAAACCGCTCTGGATGGAGACATCTCGTCAAGGTTTCAACACGGAAATGATAGAGTTATGAGGTCATGACGCTCAGTGATGAGCATAACGACTAATGATGATGATTTGTGTATCTTACAGGGGACCAAATTTCATCAAAATATAAATGTTCCACCTGTAGGGAAAAATTACGGTTTAAAAGGGTTAATCGCCGCTTCCCAATAGTTCGACTCGAGTCTTTCCCCTTTCATGAGACATTAGCTTATCTGAAAATTCATTGCAAAGATTCCCTTTGTAATTTCTCGTGTGCTTTGGAGGTTCTGTTTATATTGTGTCCCATTACCTCTGTTACCCAAACACTGGTCATTATATCCTCGATGAGGCTGTGTGTAAGGAAAAAGTCGACTTTTCTTAACTGAGCTCTTACAGCGAAATTGTGTTATAACATGGCAGCCTCTGTAATGTTCTGTAACAACGGCTGCCCACAATTACGAAGATCCCAGTGGTACACTAGAGAAAAATGTAATAACCATTAACATCGTCCTTCAGTAAATACCTTGCCTTTCAACATTTAAGTTGTCTGCATCCGTAGACCAAGGCATCGCCTTCAAGCTCACTTATACGGATAGAAAGAAACCTAATTGAAGGGGAGAGAGAGAAAAAATACTGCGACACACACTAAATTTAGTAGAAAATGGAATTGAATGGAACAGAATTATTTTTCGAAATTTCGATAAATTAAGTTTTAGGATACATGAAACTGATCTAACAAGAAACTTGTCGAGATATTAATTTGATCAGTACTGCCTAGGTAAGTCCTTCGGAACAGGCAAGGTGTTTACATATTTTAATAAAGATATTACGATCAATGGCGGTAAGTAAGTTGGACAGAAACCAATACTGTTCCTCCCCGCAGGGCTGTCAGAACCAGATTTTCAGTACGGTCAAGTAGTAGACTGCTTGATACGAGAACTGTAAAATATCCAAAGGAAAGCAGCACGATTTGTTCTTGGTGATTTCCGACAAAGGACTAGTGTTACGAAAATGTTGCTAACGTTGGGCTGGGAAGACTCGGGAGTAAGGAGACGAGATGCTCGAGTATGTGGTACGTTCCGAGCAATCAGTGGAGAAATGGCGTGGAATGACATAAGTAGACGAATAAGATTGAACGGAGGTTTTAAAAGTAAGAAATATCATAATATGAAGATAAAGTAGGAATTCAAGAGGACAAATTGGGGCAAATATTCATTTATAAGACGAGAAGTAAGGGATTGGAATAAATTATCAAGGAATGTTCGATAAATTTCCAAATTGTTTGGAAATATTTAAGACAAAGCTAGGTAAGCAATTGATAGGGAATCTGGCACTTGGACAGCAGACCTAAATCCAGATGATTGATTGATTGATTGATTGATTGATTGATTGATTGATTGATTGATTGATTGATTGATTGATTGATTGATTGATTGATTGATTGATTGATTGATTGATTGATTGATTGATTGATTGATTGATTGATTGATTGATTGATTGATTGATTGATTGATTGATTGATTGATTGATTGATTGATTGATTGATTGATTGATTGATTGATTGATTGATTGATTGATTGATTGATTGATTGATTGATTGATTGATTGATTGATTGATTGATTGATTGATTGATTGATTGGGAAGGATATTGACTCCTGGATTGAGTTCTTGGCAGTAACTCTTATTCTTCAGCTCTGATTACGCACTTAATAGTACAAAACTGAAGGTTGGTGCTGTGTTGTTTTCATTATCCTGTCCTCTTGAATTGCAACTTTATCTTAATATAATGATCTTTCTTACTTTTACTACCGTACTGTATTGTCCCGCAAGAGTTATTTTACGTGCCAGTAAATCTACACGCAGGGGCTGACGTATTTGAGCACCTTCAAATACCACCGGACTGAGCCAGGATCGAACCTGCCAAGTTGGGCTCAGGAGGCCAGCGCTCTACCGTCCGAGCTTATCAACCCGGCAGAAGTAAATCAATCAATCAATCAATCAATCAATCAATCAATCAATCAATCAGGCAATCAATCAATCAATCAATCGATCGATGGATCAATCAATCACCTGGATTTAGGTCTGCTGTCCAGATGGCAGATTCCCTATCAATTGCTTACCTAGCTTTTTCTTAAATATTTTCAAAAAAATTAGAAAATTATCGAACATTCCTTGATAATTTATTCCTATCCCTTATTTCTCGTCCTATAAATGAATATTTGTCCCAATTTGTCCTCTTGAATTCCTACTTTATCTTCATATTATGATATTTCCTACTTTTAAAACCTCCGTTCAAGCTTATTCGTCTACTTACGTCATTCCAGGCCAACTTTCCACTGCCTTGGTGGATCAGTGGTGGTGTGTCCGATTTATGATCCGAAGTTCGCGGGTTCGATCCTGCCTGTAGAGAAATGATGTCCATTTAATGTGCGCTGCAAAAACACGAGCCTCCACCTATTGTCTGCGAATAGATGATACTGACGTACATGGAGACCCTCCCAACGACTCAACGACTCGCGTGCTTGTTGAAACATGTTGTTCCATCATACCCAGCATATCCTCTCTAAAGTGAACAGCGCGTGCTTGTTGAAACATGTTGTTCCATCATACCCAGCATATCCTCTCTAAAGTGAACAGCGCGCGCTTCCCAGAGACGGCATGTGTCATGAAAATAGGACTGTAAAATGGGGTCAATATTTGGCATTCAAATTCACACAGAGGAATGCAGAGGATGCGATAATACGATACAAAAACAGATTACTCCCACTGCATGGTATCCGTACTTCTTACCCGGAATGCAATCGTTTCTCGAAGTTGTCCATATGTACGATAGTTAGCCTCCATGGCTAAATGGTTAGAGCGCTGGCGTTTGGCTCAGGCGGGTCCCGTGTTCGATTTCCGGCCGGGTCGGGAATTTTAATCTTAATTAGTTAATTCGTCTGGCTAGAGGATTGGATGTTCGTGATGTCTTCAGCATTAGAAACCATCTTAAGTAGGGACGCATCATCATCATCACAATGTCTGAGCGGAAACAATCTCCTGGGGGAAAATACGCTGATCGCGTATGACTAGACTCTGTTGTATGCAAGATATACGTCCGCTTTCTCTACATGTCAACAACGGTATCAGACCAGTTCTGAAAGCACAAATGAATGACTGACCCTTCCAGCTGATAGTACCAATACCATCTAGTGAACACAGATGTGTGGTGTCCCACGTGGAGAATCTGTAAATATTGGACGCGGAACCATGCGACCTTTTCTATGTCATTCTTTTAAGTCCCTGGTATCGTCGGAATTTTTTGGGCAAATATTTTTCAAAATACTCTGCATTTAAAAAATAAAACGCCAAATACTGAGGAAGACTGCTCAGTTGTACTTCTATTCAACAACAACAACCGCCACCAAAAGTTGCCATCAAGGTAATGTATTATACACTGACTGACAGAGCAAATGCAACACCAAGAAGGAGTGGTTCGAAAGGGATGAAAGTTGGGGAAAAAACAGAGACGGCACAGACGAATAATTGATGTTTATTTCAAACCGATATGCAGGTTACACAATGCACACGGCATCGACTCAGTAGGATGTAGGACCACCGCGAGCGGCGATGCACGCAGAAACACGTCGAGGTACAGAGTCAATAAGAGTGCGGATGGTGTCCTGAGGGATGGTTCTCCATTCTCTGTCAACCATTTGCCACAGTTGGTCGTCCGTACGAGGCTGGGGCAGAGTTTGCAAACGGCGTCCAATGAGATCCCACACGTGTTCGATTGGTGAGAGATCCGGAGAGTACGCTCGCCACGGAAGCATCTGTAGACCTCGTAGAGCCTGTTGGGAGATGCGAGCAGTGTGTGGGCGGGCATTATCCTGCTGAAACAGAGCATTGGGCAGCCCCTGAAGGTACGGGAGTGCCACCGGCCGCAGCACATGCTGCACGTAGCGGTTGGCATTTAACGTGCCTTGAATACGCACTAGAGGTGACGTGGAATCATACGCAATAGTGCCCCAAACCATGATGTCGCGTTGTCTAGCGGTAGGGCGCTCCACAGTTACTGCCGGATTTGACCTTTCTCCACGCCGACGCCACACTCGTCTGCTGTGACTATCACTGACAGAACAGAAGCGTGACTCATCGGAGAACACGACGTTCCGCCATTCCCTCATCCAAGTCGCTCTAGCCCGGCACCATGCCAGGCGTGCACGTCTATGCTGTGGAGTCAATGGTAGTCTTCTGAGCGGACGCCGGGAGTGCAGGCCTCCTTCAACCAATCGACAGGAAATTGTTCTGGTCGATATTGGAACAGCCAGGGTGTCTTGCACATGCTGAAGAATGGCGGTTGACGTGGCGTGCGGGGCTGCCACCGCTTGGCGGCGGATGCGCCGATCCTCGCGTGCTGACGTCACTCGGGCTGCGCCTGGACCCCTCGCACGTGCCACATGTCCCTGCGCCAACCATCTTCGCCACAGGCGCTGCACCGTGGACACATCCCTATGGGTATCGGCTGCGATTTGACGAAGCGACCAACCTGCCATTCTCAGCCCGATCACCATACCCCTCGTAAAGTCGTCTGTCTGCTGGAAATGCCTCCGTTGACGGCGGCCTGGCATTCTTAGCTATACACGTGTCCTGTGGCACACGACAACACGTTCTACAATGACTGTCGGCTGAGAAATCACGGTACGAAGTGGGCCATTCGCCAACGCCGTGTCCCATTTATCGTTCGCTACGTGCGCAGCACAGCGGCGCATTTCACATCATGAGCATACCTCAGTGACGTCAGTCTACCCTGCAATTGGCATAAAGTTCTGACCACTCCTTCTTGGTGTTGCATTTGCTCTGTCAGTCAGTGTATATACATGTACTAATAATGTGTAGCACCAAATTACACAAGCCAAATGCAACGCTCAAGGCAGCCATAGTTTAATGCAATGTTGCCGACGTAAATAATAAAGCTGTTTATACAAATTGGTGGAAAACAAAGCCTTCTCTGTCACGTGATTTTGGAAGTGCGGAATTTAATAGACAAACATTTTAATGAACTTTGCATCTGTCTCTTGGCACAGGCCGGAGCAAAATATACTGTAGCTTCCGCCGCAGTCTGCCTGTAAGAGTATGGAAGCTGTTGATGTGTGGATAGTGCTGACTAATGAGTAATGAGTGTTATAAAAGGTGGTACTCACATGGCTGGTCCGACTGCAATAGCACTTTCTGGCCCAGTGAGGAAAGCAAAGGTAAATATCCGCATCCTGCCTAGAATGTCTCATTTGAGGAGGTGCTATTTGAGGATCCAACCAGCCTTCGGGATGATGGTCTAACAAATAAATAAATAAATAAATAAATAAATAAACAGACAGACAGACAGACACGTTAAGGATTGATTACTTCTAACTACAACTTAGAAAACATTAAAAACGTGTATTATTGAGTGAAATTTTAACCAATGTTGTTATTGTAGTTGGTTATGATCTTGTTTTTAGTCCTCAGACCGAAGACTGGTTAACTCCCCAACAGCTTCTCCATCAGCTGCCATAAAGAGCCTAGGCGTCACTGAAGAGGCTTACTAGGGAAATGAAAAGTGAGGTAGTTTCCCGTTGCATTCCTCACCCTACATATCAGTCTACCACGACCACTGAAATGTGCAGACTAATGGGCTGTATGAGAGACACTTTCACATCGTTCATAACAGAAATTTACTGCGTAAGAAATCTCTCAGTCACGTTCATACTGTCAAAGGCAAGGATGACCGGGTGAGTTGGCCGTGCGGCTAGAGCCGCGCAGCTGTGAGCTTGCATCCGGGAGATAGTGGGTTCGAACCCCACTGTCGCAGCCCTGAAGATGGTTTTCTGTGGTCTTTTATTTTCACACCAGGCAAATGCTGGGGCAGTAACATAATTAAAGCCACGGCCGCTTCCTTCCCACTCCTACGCCTTTCCTATCCTATCCTATCCCATCGTCGCCATAAGACCTATTATTTTAAAAAAGGTAAGGATGAGACTGATTATGAGATTGTGTTCTTGTCCCTACCAAAGACAGAGTGCTCTGTAAATATTACTACTGTATAATTTCGTGTGGCTACTGTTAGCCTGGAGCAGCCCTTATAAAGCAGACCCTCTGAAGATGGTGGACAGCATCTGCTGTGTATTGAAAACTACGTGTTACCTTGGTGGAGGGTAGTGTTGTGTGTGGTGTGTTAGTCACAGGAATGTTTAGGACAGCATAAACACCCAATCCCCGAGCCATGGGAATTACATTAAGCATTTAAGATTAAAATCGCCGACCCGAGCGGGAATCGAACCCAACGCCCTCTGAACCGAAGGCCACTACGATGACCATTTAGCCGAGGACCTGGACCGTAAATACTGTATCCCACCAGGAATGGATCTGGGCTGTTTAATAAAGTTTACACCAATTTAATCGGAAAATTCATTCCTGTATAAAATTTGAAATGTCAATATTTTCTATTTCTAGTGTTCCATCTGCCTTTAATCCATCAACAACTGTGTTTTGTCATACGACCTTGTGCAACCTTATCGGCCTGAAGTCACTGAGTCATTTAAATGTGTCAGTGAAAGTACAATACTGCAGAGTAAAGCTAGTCCCTTATCATGGTCCCTTCACGGAGTTCATTTACAAACAACTGTTAATTTCCTTTATTATTAACAATATTAGAAAAGATGCGTGTCTGCTACTGAGAAGGTTTTGTCAACAACTGTCTTCTAATACATTATTATTATTATTATACAAATGAACTCGTACTTTGCAAGTCGATTGAAATGGTAACGGATTAATTTATATCTTACTGGTTTCGTTAAAAAAAAGCACAGCTGTTACACGGCTACCCAATATATTCTGCTACAAATTTAATTTCATTGATATAGGTACCTACTTCAGTAATGAGCATTTGTTAGAATTCTCTCAGAAAAACGAGCCTTCTACTCTCTGTTATATATTAATATGGATTTAGTGAACCATTTGCTGGTAATTAACTGAAGTGCACTGAAGAACAATAGTTGAGTTGGTAGAATATGTGTATTCTCCAGTGATAAATACATATTTCACTGCAGAAACAAACGAGTCAGACTTTATTTATTTTAGTTCATAAGGCACTAATTTTAATATTTCTTTGACTAACAGCATAAGTCACTGACTTACGTTCTTTCTCTAGCGAACAGTAGTAAACAACTGGCCACTTTTCAAATATCTTGAAGTAGAAAAGAGAAATCTCAAACGACATGATAAAATATAATATTAGACGAATTGTTGAGCTGATCCTGTCACCGTCTCTTAAGAAATCCTTCTTTAATGTGTTACCTAATTCAAGTGGTGATACTGATTTCGAAGAATCCAGAGACATAAATCACAGGAAGAACTTGTTTTTTTTTTTTCTGTTTCTTTGCTAATAATTTAACGTCGCACTAATACGTCGAAATTGTTCGTGAACGCAAGGATGCGAATGGGATAGGAATGGGGAGGTAGCGACCGTGGCCTTAATTTAGGTACAGCCTGGTGTGAAAATGAGGAAACCATGGGAAAATATCTCCAGGACTGCCGACAGTGGATTCGAACCCACCATCCCCAGAATGCAAGCTCACAGCTACGCGGCCCTAACCGAATGGCCAACTCGCTTGGTAAAGAACATTATCTTTAGTTGAAATCTTGGTAAGGACGTGTCTGGAGAACAGGATATATCTTTCAAGATTGAGGAGTTCATGCCTTCCACTTATTCAACATACTGTTCACGCCAGAGAGTGCACATCTTTAACATCAGCAATACGTCATGCATTAATCTTCCAAGTATTAAGGTCCAATCTCCCAATCAATGATAGCAAAATGAGGACATAAAAGAAATTTGAACCAAACTTGCAAGAGAAGGAAATGAATGACCAGAATGTTTACGATAAAATTTTCTCGTGGCCAACCACAAATAATGAATCTCCTACAGAATATTAGATGTTAGTTTGAAAATAAAAGTGGTATTTTCATGTTTGAGGAGTGTGTTCAAAAGGTTCTA